>NC_081557.1:6294249-6549713 GCF_022355385.1 Mustela nigripes | reverse complement strand
CCGCCCTGGCCTTGGCTCCTCCTGAAGCATGCAGGTGTCTACCCCTGGCAGTCCCTGCTGTAGACATTTTGAAAGGACTTTTCCTATTTCTTCCAGCAAATCTGTTTCTTAGGGGAATATCTACTCCTTCTCTTTGACCTCCGGGCCCCAGCTGACATCCTGCAAAAGCTCCTGTGTGCTGAACCTGACTCCCTCTCAGAACCCAGAGACTTCCCAGAGGCCTGTGTCATCCGGGACCCCAGCAGGACCCCACATCTGAGGCCTCAACCCTAATGCAAAGCGGTGAAGCTCTGGTCCACGTAGCCCTGCCGCTGCTGCCTGCCCCAGGACTCCAGCCTCCCAAGCCCCTCGTGTCCCTGGAGCCCCAGGAGCCCCAGGCCCCCAGAGCTCAGCTTTCTGCACTCCCCCGGCCCCCAGCGTCCTATACCCTACTCCGCCCTGTCTCCCCTATTTGTCGGGGTTTCTGCCTTCCCGCTCCCCCGGCCCGTGCCCCCGGCCCTCACCCACGCGGAAGCCGGAGCCCGTGAGCGTATCGGTGCTGTGGCCGTTCTCTCCGATGAGCGTCATGTTGGAGCCCTGCTGACAACTGTCCCGACACTGGCCCTTGAGACAGGTCCGCTTGCAGATCACCGGCGCAAAGACCACCTTGAAGCGCTCGCGGGCCAGCGCCCCGCCCCCGCCGGCGCCCCGCTCGCCCGCCGGCCCCCCCTCGGCCCCGCCGCCCGGGCCCAGCGGCAGCAGCAGCAGCAGCAGCGCCAGCAGCCCCGCCGCCCCCGCCCCGCGCATCTCAGGGGCCAGGCCGCCAGCAGCCCCGCGGGGCCCGGGCATCCGGGGCCGCAGGACCCGGGGGGCGCGCCCGGGCCGGGGCTATGGTCGCGGAGCCCGGGCGCGGGGAGGGGGGAGGAGTTGGGGTAGCAAGCCGGGAGCCCCGGGAGAGGGGAGAGAGGGCAGCAGGGGAAAGGAACGGAGGAAGCGCGCAGGGAGGGGACGGCAGGCGCGGGCGGGGGGCCCGCTGCAAGGCAAAGAGATGGAGGCTGGACTGCGGGGAGCCCAGAAACTTCCAGAGCCCCGGGAAGGAGCCCCGCCACGAGCCGGAGCCGGGGCCGGGGATTGGGGCGGGGGGACGCCTGCGAAGGCCCCAAACTGAGGCGGCCGCGCGGAGGCCGAGCGAGTTGAGGCGGAGAGGAGGAGCGAGGGGAGAGGAAGGCCGGGCGGCCGGCCCGCTCCGCGCCTCCCCCGGCCGGGCTGGGCTCCCGCGGCCGCCGGGAAGCAGGGAGCGCGCGGGGCGGACGCAGGGAGAAGTGAGCAGTTGTTTTCCCTGGCTGCGGCGCGGCGGCGGCGGCGAGGGGGGCTGGGACGCTGGCCCCGGGCCAGGGAGACAGTTTTTTTTTTTTTTTTTCTGTTTCAAGCGTCGCCGCGGCCGCCCGGAGGAGCGAGGGCGTGCGGGCGGGCGGAGGCCGGGGGCGGTCCCCGCCCCAGATGCCCGCCCCGCCGGAACCCGCCGCTGCCGCTGCCGCCGCCGCGCTGGGCGCTTTCCAGGGGGCCCTCACCTGGGACGCCGGGCGGCCCGCCGGATTCCTCCGGGCGGGGCGGCGAGGCCGCGTCGGGGCGGGAAACCGAGGCCGGGGGAGGGCCCCGGGGCGGCCAGGTGGGGCTGGAACCCTGGCCTCTCAGCCCTTTCCCAGCCTCCCTTGCGCAGGCGGGGGGCTCACCACCCCAGAGTCACTTCTCATTAGTGCCGGTCCACTCCCCTCTGAGGACAGGCTCAAGGAGAGGGCACCCTTTGGCCAGGGGCTCCGTGAGGGGTCCAGAAGAGGGCAGAAAGAACAAAGCTGGAGAGCCAACTTCCCTGCCAACCGCCCCCCCCCCCCCGCAAATGGCTTCCTGGTGCCCACCCTGCCCCCACCCACCTTCGCCTTGTCTGGCCTGGCTGGCGGGGCTGGCTCTGGGCCTCAGACGCTCTGGAATCGCCAAGGTCTGAGCTCAGGGCCTGGCCCCCTTCCCAGGCTAACAGCCGGGAGGAGGGGGGTGCTGCTTGAGGGCCCAGGGGGCTGGGGAGGGGCACAGCAGGGCCCCAAGGCAGGGGTTGGCAGGGGCTGGGGAGGGGCCTTGAGCTTGGTAAAGCTGGAGAGGAGCCAGGCCTGTCCACTGGTCTGGAAGGGAGGCCCTGGAGGGCTGCAGTGTCCTGGGGCCCCAGCCATAGCCTCAGGGCCTGGCCAGGAGACCCCAGGACTCAGTGTCTGACTCAGAGAACTGGGCAGGGGGAGGGTGTGACCAGGGTATCCAGAGCAGGACATTGCCAAGTCTGAGTGCCACCAAACCCTCTCCCGCCTGGCGCTAGCGGTGGCAGTCTGACTGAGGGGAGGGCCTTTGGGGACTGGCCTTCAGGAACACCTGTCGAAGGAACTCACGGTTTTTCCTTTGAGGATGGATTTTTTTGGGTCGCTTTGGAGGGGCTGAGAGAGACCCGTAAGTGCAGCCCCTGCCCGAATTGCTCGGTGAGCTCTGACCTGTTCATACAGCCTGGGACTGCGGGGATGGGGTGAGACCACGTCCTCAGGGGATCCAAGCTGCTGGAATCCCAAAGTGGGGGGCAGCGCCTGCCTCCCCCAGGGTGCAGGTCGCACACTGACACAGGGAGCAATGCTGAGTGCTTACACCTGCCAGGTGCGGGGCTGAGCGTTCTGTGGTCATTTTTCCCTCACACTCATTTGAACCTGACTCTCCCCTGACCCCAGAGCAGGCTGTGGCTGCCCTGGGAACACAGCGCAAACAGACCAGGCATAGAGTCTTAATCACTCCAAGCCTCAGTGTTCTTACCTGTGAAATGGGGCTCTAGTCATTCAACAGACTGAGAACCTACCACCTACCAACCTCTCCGTAAGAGATAGAACCAGTCCCTGCCTTCCCGGAGCCTCTGTGTGGGCGGAGCCCAGACACGTGACACAAATCAATTCACACAGGACGGTGGTTACCATAGAGGCCGGTGCTGTGACCAAGAACAAGAACTGGGAGCAAGAGAGCACTGGGACCCGGAGGTCCAGGGAGGCCCCCCTGGCAAAGGGACTTGGAAGCGGGAGGCTGGGGGAGGAACATGAGTTCACAGGGCGCAGGCGAAGCCAGCCAAGCAGGAGGGAAACCTGTGGGGGGCCAGAGGGATCAGAGCCCAGGGGTCAAGAGACAGTTTACAGGGGGCATGCAGGGCCCGGGGAGGGGAGAGAGATTCAGTTCTTCTAGGAACTAAGAGAAGAAAGCGAAGCAGCAGGGTGCGAAGGGCAGGGAGAATACGGAGGAGGAAGGCCACCATGAGGAATTTGGGTTTTCTTTTCATCGCAATGGGACTGTATCAGGGCAAGAGGGGGTGCTGTTGCCAGCATCCCGGAAGAGATGATGTATTTGGGAGGGGGGATCTAGACACTGGGTGAGTGGCGGGGACCAGAGAGGCAGGCGGCACGAGTGGCTCCAGGGTTGTGGCTCAAGCCTGTGGATGGGTGAGGAAAGCGGCAGAGGAGAGGGAGGCATGGGGAAGAGGCTGGACTTCTGTTTGCGGCTCGTTTGAGTGTGGGATGCTTGTTTCCTCCAAACAGAGACATCTCAGCCTGGAGGGCTGGAGCTCAGACAGCGTGTCTGGCCTGCGGAGAGAGGCCTGGGGTCCCCAGCATAAAGGGCATCGCTGGCTATGGGAAAGGATGGGCTTAGCCTGGGAGAAAGGGGATCCTGGGTGAGCCAGCGAGGTCCCCATTCCCAGGTCAGGGAGTGAAGGCAGAGTCAGAAGCAACTCAGAAGGAGCCGCTGGAGAGAACACAGAGGAAAACCAGGGACACGATGGGGGAGAGTGAGAGGAGTGTTTGGGAGGAGCATGTAGCCAACAGTGTCTCCTGCTTCTGCTGAAAGCAGGACCGGGTGGTGACTTGGGGGCAGTGAGGTGAGCTCCCAGCCCATGTACTGAGTGCTCAGTAAAGGTTATCTATTGTCACTACCAAATTCCTTAAGCCCAGTGGGGAGCCAGCAAGGAACTGAGGGCACCCTAATGTGGGTGACTGAGGTGGCTAGATGGGCGGGGCTTTTACAGAGCGCTAGGGGACCTTCAGGGGCAAAGGAGGGAAACCCTGGCCGCTGAAGGGGCTGGGAGGGGGGATCCATTGCCCCACTAACCCCAGCCCGGAGTCCCAGGGAGCTGGAGCGGTGGCCTGCCGCAGAGACTCTCAGCATCAGTCCACCTGCTGCCTCAGGGAAGGGGCTGGGGAAATAAACACTACTCTAGTCTCCTCTGGAGCACCTAGGCCTCCCAGGGGCTGAACCCCAAAAGAAGTCTGTGGGCAGGGGCCCCTGGGGGGCTTTAGGACATGAGGTTAGCCACGAAGCAAGCAGAACAAGGAGACAACGTGGACCAGCAGGGCAGACTGTGACAGTCCGACTCACGGGATGTCATTCGCCTGGTCACTGTCTATTCTCATGTCCTGTGTCACCACATCCAGCTGTCCCACCCCCTAGAATCTACAGGCATGCTTCCTGCCTCCTAGATGGAGTTCTTCTGCAAGCCCAAGGAGACCATGGCCTTTTCCATCATTCTAGATCATTTTCAGCACCTAAGACGTCTCCCCACAGACACTACGTACCTGCCCTGGTCCCTCCTCTACCTGGCGACAGTCAGCTTTTAAAAACCTCATGCTACTCCCTGCTTTAAAAACCTCCAGTGGGGGGCGCCTGGGTGGCCCAGTCGTTTAAGCGTTGGCCTTTGGCTCAGGTCATGGTCTCAAAGTCCTGGGATGGAGTTGTATACCCCCCACCACTCAGTCAGGAGTCTGCTTCTCCCTGTGCCCCTCACCCCACTTGTGTTCTCACTCTCTCTCTCAAGTAAATAAATAAAAATTTTAAAAAGGGGGCGCCTGGGTGGCTCAGTGGGTTAAGCCACTGCCTTCCGCTCAGGTCATGATCTCAGGGTCCTGGGATCGATCCCCACATTGGGCTCTCCGCTCCATGGGGAGCCTGCTTCCTCCTCTCTCTGCCTGCCTCTCCGCCTACTTGTGGTCTCTGTCTGTCAAATAAATAAATAAAATCTTTAAAAAAAATTTAAAAAAAAAGAAAGAAAGAAAACACCCCTGGGGTGCCTGCGTGGCTCAGTGGCTTACGCCGCTGCCTTCGGCTCAGGTCATGATCTCAGGGTCCTGGGATTGAGCCCTGCATTGGGCTCCCTGCTCAGCAGGCAGCCTGCTTCCCCCCGCCCTTCTCTGCCTACTTGTGATCTCTCTCTTTCTGTCAAATAAATAAATAAATAAATAAATAAATAAATAAAAATCCGGTGGCTTCTCTTTGCTCCCCTCTTGCCTCTGAGGGGTTGGGAGGTGGGGTGGGTGTGGGGTAGGGATGATCCTTCTTGTCTAGGGTTCCTGCCTCTATGTCTTTCTCTAAAACAGCCACTCCTGGCCCTCTGGGTCCCATGGCCTGTTTGCTTCCTGCTGGGGATTCATCACAGCTTGGAACATTCCTCTTAAAGGGTATGTTTACTTATTTACTGTCTGTCTCCCCGCCCTCTCAGGAAGGCACACCTTTGTCTCCAGATCCCAGCACAGGGCCTGGCACACAGAGGGTGCTGAAGTTTGTTGATTGACTAAATGGAGTGAGACCACGAGAGTGCCCACCGCATACCGCGCACTTTGCACTGCTCCGTTATAGCATTCTTCCAGCGACCCTGCAAAGGGGGCAACGGAGGTTTTGAAAGATGAAGTGATTAGACTCAGGTCATCAGGTGAGTGACCCGATCACCTGAGTGACCCGAGAGACCACTCCAGCCTGCCTGATCCAGAACCGACAGAGTGCTCCTGGGAGAGAGGAAAGGGACGGGTCCCACAAATGTGCTAAAGATGGGTGTGTGGGGCCCTGAGGGCAACGAGGGGCTCTGCTGGAATTAGGACAAAGAGGAAGCAGGGGAGCAGACCCAGGACGTGTTTGGACTGCTTAAATGCTAGGGAAGGCTCTTTCTACTGAGGGGGTTCTTGAGGCCCAGAGAAGGCAAAGGACTTGGCTGAGGTCACACCGCCCGTCAACAGCAGAGCCAGGATTCAAACCCAGGGCTCCTGGTGCCTCCTTAGGGGACTTGGCGGGACAGGGCATCAGCCATCTGCATAAGGAAGTTCTAGTTCAAGAGGCGGCATAGCACAGTGGTCTTAGATTTTCCTGGCTGCGTCCTGAACTAACTATGGGAATTGGGAAAATCCTTCAACTTCTCTGGGTCTCAATTTCCTCCTTGTTAGACATGGAATCAAATGAGCTGATGTTAAGGAACCCCTTAGTGGACGCTTCAGAGTTCTGAGTGTCTTTGCAAAGCTTCTGGGCTCCGAAGAAAGACCTGGCTCTGGGGAGTAAGGGGGAGTAGGACTACTCATCAGTTCTGAAGATGACGGTGGAAAGTTTCAGAGGCCTGGAGGGGACAGTTCTGCCCTGGAGCATCTCTCTCAGAAGACACTCTGGTGAGAGTGGCCGTCACTGAGTCACTCCAATGTGCCACTGAGAGATGAAGGGAGCTGGGAGATGGGATTGGAAATTGAAACAAACCTTTCTTCATGCTCCATCAATCAGACAAGATCTTCGGCCCTGCTACCCTTTTCCACCTTTCAGACACGGGAAAAGCCCACTGAGAATCAGGGTCTAGAGGTGCAATGCCTGGAGGGAGTCCCAGGCCTGCGGCATCCCAACTGAGTGATCGTGGAGAAATCTCTTATCTGGCCAAGCCTCAGCTTCCTCATCTGTAACTTGGGGATGATGAGAAAACCTAATTCCAGTGTCACCGCGAGCATTAAGTGAGATAATTCATGCAAATCTCTTAGCACAGTGCCTGCCTCAAAGAAAACAGACGCCCTGGGAAGGGGCTGAGATTATCCCCCACTTGCAGACTAACAAGGGAGCTCACCATTGTTTTGTGCGCGTGGGCAGAAGACACGAGATTCCTGGGTCAGAGACAAAGGACTTCATCACTCACGGCATAGTGAACAGTGTGATCACCAGCTATTGACATTAGTCTCCCTGTCCCTAAGTCCCACAGAGGTGGCACCAGTGGGCCAGACAGATGTCTGCACACAGTGCATTGCAGTATGGAGAGGATGCTAACCTTAGAGCACTCAAATCTTTTCTAGTGGCCAGCAAGCATGTCCGCACTTGGCTCTGGAGGAGACGTCGTCTCCATCTTCCATGGTTGCTTACTATACCTACATCCCTGAGAAAAGTCCTGGACAAGGGAGGCCAGGCCTCTCTCACATTTCTGCAAAATGAGCAGAAACTCAAGAGACTCCTGGATAGGGCGCCTGGGTGGCTCAGTGGTTTAAGCCGCTGCCTTCGGCTCAGGTCATGATCTCAGGGTCCTGGGATCGAGTCCCGCGTCGGGCTCTCTGCTCGGCAGGGAGCCTGCTTCTCTCTCTCTCTCTCTGCCAGCCTCTCTACCTACCTGTAATCTCTCTCTGTCAAATAAATAAATAAAATCTTTAAAAAAAAAAAAAAAAAAAAAAAAAAAAAAAAAAAAAAAGAGACTCCTGGATAGTTGTTTTGCAAGAACAACCAACCCTCACATCGGAACTATCTTCGATTTCGGCAGATTTTCCCAAGGCTGCACCACTCTATTGGCACCTGTTCAACAGGGTCTGAAACCAAATCTGTCCAATTTGTCACATGCGGCATTTCTTAAGGCTGCTCTCAACAGGACATCAAGGCCAAGATGAGGCCAATTTATAGCCCTTACCTCAACCACGACCCTCAGGAGGTCCTAGCTGAACAATTTCATAAAGCGTCCGATCTCCCTGACAAAGGCAAGGTGGCTGCTCCTTAGCTCTCTGTAACAACCTGTCCGCTTGGCCGGAAGTGTTACTCGCTGTAGAGCAGCTTATATGAACAGCTGCACAGACTCTGCCCGGCCCTGTAAGGAAGAAGTCCAGGGAAATCCTATCATCTATAGCACCAGTGAGCTGGTGAAGGAAAGCTCTCCCAAAAGCCGTCCAGGCCAAGGTGGTGCCATTGATGATTTCAACTAAAGTTGGGGATACAGTTCAAGTCATCCTGTTTTCAAGAAAGAGGCAAGTTACTCTTTGACTTCCACACAAGTTGGCTAGTCTCAAGGGTGCACATGGTGCTTCTGGGAAGAAACCTGGCGCCCCCACCCCCAGCCCAAGTGGGACAGAACTCTATCAGTTAGGGAGCACAGGTTGATGGTGCCTCCCATTGGCCTCTCCACAAGCTGGTAGCCTTAGAGTTCCCAGTCCAAGTTAAATAATTGAGTCTAGTCCTTGTTTGGGGGATTGACTAATGGCCCAACCTGTCCCATTTGTCCATGCCACCAGCCAGATGGCATTCATCTACCCCAGGGAATTGGGAGTGGTGATGGCTATGACTGGGTGAGGAAGACACCTGGGGGTGCTGGGGTTGGCAGGTGTTTTGTGCGGAAAGTATTGGAGGTGAGGCGGCTCTCTGTTCCTTCCAGGCTTTCAGTAAGTTAAGCGGAATGGCAATCCAGCAGGTCAGAACCGAGGACAGCAGGCCCAGCAGTCAGTTAAATTTAAACTCCTTGCGATAGTTTGGGTGAGTGGCACCAGGATGTTGACCTCAGTAAGGGAGGTTCTGGTGGCCAGAAAGGCAATGATCATTAGTGTCTCTCCTTCCTCCATGTCTCCTGTGTCTGAGGTCCTCCTGTGGCCTCCGTCCTCCTTCCCCAGCTGCTGAGATGGTCATTTTCCTGCCGTTGTTACAAAATCAATCTGTTCTGTTCCAGTAACTAGAACGTCACCTTTTCCCAGTCGTTCCCCTACTTAAACTTTTCATCTGGAAGGGCCTGGTGCAAGAAGGACAAGGACATTTTTATAAAACTTACATGGACTTGGGGCGCCTGGGTGGCTCAGTGGGTTAGGCATCTGCCTTCGGCTCAGGTCATGGTCCAGGGGTCCTGGGATCGAGTCCCACATCGGGCTCTCTGCTCAGCGGGGAGCCTGCTTCCCTCTTTCTCTCTCTTTCTCTGCCTGCCTCTCTGCCTACTTGTGATTTCTGTCTGTCAAATAAACAAATAAAATCTAAACAAAACAAAACAAAAAAACAACTTACATGGACTCATCATGTCCCCCAGTCTACATGAGGGCCACTTCCGGGGACTCAGAGAGGTACGCACAGAGCACTCCTCTTATTCTCATGATCCAGGCCCATGAAGCCCAACAAGAGAAACTAGGTGGTTGACCCACGATTGTAGGCCCCTTTTTGACTGAGCTTCCACCCAGGAGATGCACCAGTCAGGCTGGGGCCAGTGTTAGGGGAAAGAAAGAATCCTACATCTAGGAATGGTGAGTGTAGAGGTCTGAATTTTTATGTAAGTAATCTCTATACCCAGTGTGGGGCTCGAACTCACAACCCCGAGATTTGGAGTCCCATGCTCTACTGACTGAGCCAACTAGGCACTCCAGTGAATTTTTAAAACTGGTCTAAGCTCCACCCCTCTCATCCTGATCATGACAAAGGACCTGACTAAAGGGAGATGGCTCCATCCTGGGCACAGCCACATTCAGGGACTGAACTGCTGTATTGAGGTGTGTGGACCAGGAGGGAGGGCCAGAAATTTTCCTGAGGTTTTGTTTTAAGTAAACTCTACCCGCAACGTGGGACTTGAACTCATGACCCCGAGATCAAGAGTCACATGCTTTTTGAGTTTATATTTGAGGAGGTTACTTCAACACCCAATGCCTGGGGTTGAGAGAAGGTTTGGAAGGGCAACCATATCCCTAGACTATAAGCCCATTATGGAGTGGCTTTTGGGATAAAAGTCACCCTGTTGCTAGATCAAATCATCCAGAAAGTTAAAAACACAGATTAGTATCAAGAACCACAATGATGTGGCCGCAGTTGGCTGGTTGGACTGGAGCAGCACCCGTGTAACCACAAAAGTGTGAGGCATCACCGATAGCCCCAAGAGGGAGTGAAAGGTTCTATGTATTCAACCCCTCAGGAGTCAACAGAGGCAACACGGCATATACTCTGGCCTCTCTAGTCCCAGGAAAAACAGATGAACGTTGCCAGGAATCACAAGTCTGGCGTGGAGTGGCACCAGAAGCACAGAGTTCCTTATTTTCTTTTTTTAAGATTTTATTTATTTATTTGACAGACAGAGATCACAAGTAGGCAGAGAGGCAGGCAGAGAGTGAGAGGGGGAAGCAGGCTCACTGCTGAGCAGGGAGCCTGATGTGGGGCTCGATCCCAGGAGCCTGGGATCATGACCTGAGCTGAAGGCAGAGGTTTTAACCCACTGAGCCACCCAGGCGCCCCCAGAGTCCCTTATTTTGTGCCAATTCTATGATGGCGGACCTGTGGTCATGTCTGGTATGTTGAGGGATCCAGGCAGAAATGGAGACAATCTGGACAATGCAGGATCAACCAACAGCCTGATTTCGGTCAGTCTCATTAGAGAATGACCCTTTAGCATGGGCATCTACATAAGTGATCTAGACTGGTCCACTCTGATTTGTTTCCACAGTTAGCTGAAAATGTTACCATCCAAAACTTTCTATTGGGTGGTAGGGTTACTATTGCTGACATTATCTACCTGGCATTTAGGTACTCCTGGATGTTGCAAACACATCTTGTAGCAAACACATCATGTAACAAACACAACTTGCTTTCCAGTTGGACCTGCAAGGTTCATGCCCTTTGGCTAAGCTGGGCTTGAGTTGGTCCATATAGATGAAGGTTTGTCAATTTCGTTGATCTTTTCGTTGAACTTGTAGGTTAGCTGATTTTTTTCTAATCTTCATTACAGCCTTCCTTTTGCTCGCTTTGGGTTTAGCTTGTCCTTCTTTTTCTACGTTCTTAAGGTGGATATTTAAGTTACTGATTTTAGGTCTTTTCTTTTTATAAATGTAAGATTTGACAACTATAAATTTCCCTCTAAGCACTGCTTTGGTTGCAACTTGTAAGTTCTGGTTTGTTGTGTTTTTAAAGATTTTTAAAATAAATCTTAAAGAAGCTTCTAATTTCCCCTGTGATTTCTTCTATGACCCATTAGTTATTTAAGAGTGTGTTGTTTAATTTCCACGTATTTGTGAATTTCCCCAGTTTCCTCCTGTTATTTCTAGTTTCATTGCATTGTGGTCTGAGAACATATTCTGTATGATTCCAGCCCTTTTAAGTTTATTGAGACTTGCTTTATGGTTTAACATATACTCTATTCTGGAGAATGTTCCATGTATGCTTGAGGATATGCATTCCACTAGTGTTGGGTGGAGTGCTCTATAGATGTCTGTCCTTACTTGGGCTTGAGTCACGCGCTGTGACTTTTCTTTTAAAGGAGTCTACCTTGATAGAAGCTATTTCTGTCTGACTGTGATAATAACATCTGTTTTTGCCTGGTTTTAATATAAGGGCTAGGAGCGTTTCCTAAGTGGGGCTGATAGCAAGAATTTAACTGGATTTCTTTGGGTCACCTTTGAGCAGCGTTGTAAACCCAAACTAAGACGATAAGAACACTAAGAGTAATCAATGACTCATCTGTGGTTTTCTATGGGAGTTGGTCTGTCTCAAGAGAGTCTCCCTGAGCGGGATAAATCTCCCTTATATAAGCAGCCAGGACTCCCTGGAAGGGAAAAAACCAAACCAACCAACCAACCAAACAAACAAAAAACCCTGAGACCTTTTACTGTCATCTTGGAGTGGGTATAAGATTGGCATGACAGACAGTAGGAAGGACTGAGTGGCAAGATGGCTCAGCTGTTTTTATTCTCCCTTAACAAGCAGCACATGTCCTCCCCCTCACCTCCCAAGTGAGCCAGCAAAATTCTAATGATTCATCTGGTTTTTGTCTGTAGTGGTAGTAAATTTCCCTCCATTCATGTTTAGTGTGTGTGTGCTGTCTGAAAGGGGACAGAAACTTCTGTATGCCCTAGATGAGTCTTAGGATTGGTTGTTACGATGGGGCGGACCTGAGGGTGACCCCTCCACTCCCCAGTTCTACCCGGAGGAGTGTTAGTAACTCCTGGGCGATGTCTGGCAGCTGACCTTGAATCGATATCCGGGTACTCTGCTGGTAACTACCTCCCCAATTTGTTCTCATGAACAGGAAATAAAGTTGAAGACCCCTTACTGCTTGGTTGATTATTCAATCTGGTCAACATGTGTGCTGCCGATTCCCTTGGTCTTCCCTCAGAACTTGTTGTTAGTAAACCCCTGAGGTCCTCATACTGAAAACCATGTTTCTTTTTTTTTTTTTTTTTTTAAGATTTTATTTATTTGACAGAGAGGGAGAAATCACAAGTAGGAAGAGAGGCAGGCGGGGGGGGGAGCAGGCTCCCTGCAGAGCAGAGAGCCCGATGCGGGGCTCGATCCCAGGCTCCTGGGATCATGACCTGAGCCGAAGGCAGAGGCTTTAACCCACTGAGCCACCCAGGCACCCCTGAAAACCATGTTTCTGTCAACGTCTCATCCCCCATGCCCAAACAGCCAAGAACTGTGGTAAGGTCTCTCATTTCACCCTACTTTCAAATAAACAAGTTATGGGGATACAATTTTGTGGCTACCGGCAGAAAACGTGAGACTTTTGAGTAAGAGATGAAGGACTTTATTACTCAGGGGGCCTGGGTAGCTCAGCCGTTAAGTGTCTGCCTTAGGCTTGGGTTGTGATCCCGGGGTCCTGAGATCGAGTCCCTCATCGGGCTCCCTGCTCAGCGGGAAGCCTGCTGCTCCCTCTCCCTCTTCCTTGTGTTCTCTCTCGCTGTGCCTCTCTCTGTTAAATGAATAAATAAAATCTTTTCTTTTTTTTAAATCTTTTTTTTTTTTTAAAGATTTTACTTACTCATTTGACAGACAGAGATCACAAGTAGGCAGAGAGTGAGAGAGAGGAGGAAGCAGGCTCCCTGGCCAGCAGAGAGCCCGATGCGGGACTCGATCTCAGGACCCTGAGATCATGACCTGAGCCGAAGGCAGAGGCCCAACCCACTGAGCCACCCAGGCGCCCCATATCTTTTTTTTTTTTTTTTTTTTAAAGAACTTTATTACAGCACACAAGTGTCATGAATGTGAGCATATCGGTCCCTTCCCCTTCCCCTCAAGTCTTGCCAAAGCAAGGCGGCCGGACTCCTATAGGTGCCTGGAGGGACTCTGAGCTGGGGGCATCTAGGTGTTTTATAAGGGGCAGTAATACGCCAGCCCTTTGCTTCAGAGGGGCGAGTTGTCTCTACTGTCCAAGGCTGTCCACTATACAAACATCCAGCAAAAGACAGTCTGGAACCAAGGTAATGTCTCCGCTCACTACACCTGTATTCACGTGAGAGAGGCGGTGATCAGTGGTCTCCTACCGCCTCACTCCTCACATCTCACTAAATCCTCATGGCAACCCTGCCAAGTAGGTATTTAACTGACTTGGTTTCACAGATGAGGAATTGAAGTCCAGGGAAGTGAAGTGAATTACTCCCGGTGATAGAGCCAGTAAGCAGTGGATCCGGGATCAAACCCGGGCCAATATGATTCCAGGCCTGTGTCTTGTCCATCCTCCTGCAGAACTTGAGGCATGGCGGGGATCTGAGGGGAGAAAGATGATGGCAATTCCCTTGAGCAGTGGGACAGGATTGTGGGGAGGGTGGGAAGGGTTGAGGGGGGCCAGGAGCCAGATCTGTAGGACCTTGGAGACCACAGTAAGGACTTTGGATTTTTGTCTAAGGGTGATTGGGAAATGCCAGAGAGTTTCGAGCAAAAGAGTGGTATGACCCGATTTATGTTTTTTTTAATTCTTTCCTTATTTATTTGACAGGCAGAGATCACAAGTAGGCAGAGAGGCAGGCAGAGAGAGTGGGGGAAGCAGGCTCCCCGCTGAGCAGAGATCCCGATGCGGGGCTCGATCCCAGGACCCTGAGATCATGACCTGAGCCCAAGGCAGAGGCTTAACTCACTGAGCTACCCAGGCGCCCCTGACTTGATTTATGTTTTAAAGATTTATTTATTATTTATTTGAGAGAGAGAGAGAGAGAGAGAGTCTTGCCGGTTAAGTGAGAGCACAGTGGGAAGGGGCAGAGGGAGAGGGAGCTGAGTGCAGAGCCCCATGTAGGTTTGATCCCACAACCCCAAGGTCACGACCTTACCAACACCAAAAGTCTGATACTCAACTGATTGTGCCACCCAAGTACCCCTTGATTTATGTTTATTTATTTATTTATTTATTTATTCGCTTATTTATTTTTGAAGATTTTGTTTATTTTGTTGGAGAGAGGGAGAAAGAGAGAGCACAAGCAGGAGGAGTGGCAGGCAGAGGGAGAAGCAGGCTCTCCCCAAGCAAGAAGGGCAATGTAGAACACGATCCCAGGACCCTGGGATCATGACCTGAGCTGAAGGCAGACGCTTAACTCACTGTGCCACACAAGTGTCCCCTGATTTATGTTTTAAAATAATTGTTTCCTGTTCTGCAAAGTGGGGATAACAGTAGTACCTTCCCGATAAGGTTGGCATGAGGAGTAAATGATAGGGATTAAACAGAAGGAGTGCCGGGGTCTTAGTTGGTGCCAGGAAGAATAGCTGTTGGCTGAGTGGATACTGGCCATGACGGTGACCGAAGGTGCACTGAGAAATTTAGGATGGGACTGGGAGCTGAAGACAGTATGGACCTGGAGGGTCTGTACATGCCGGCTAGAGTTCAAGAGGTCCTCTAGTCAGCTTGGCATAACTTACCTAGGGTCAGGCCCAGAGTCAGGAGCACTGCTGCCCTAGAACCTGCCAGTAGATGGAGACAGTGAAGAGGGGCACAGGGCTCTCCAAGTAAGCAGCCGGCAGCAAGGGTCAGAAAATAGCAGTTTCAGGCAATCTATGTACAAGGAAGATGGGGCCAGGAGAAGGGCGTTCAACCTCCAGGTAAGAATGCAGAAGCATGTGCTGTCTAGTTAAAGGAGGAGGTTGCCAATGAGATTACGGGGGCGGGGGGTGTCTAAATCCTAGCTCCTTCTCCCCTGCCTTGTGAACCGCCCTAAGGCCCTTCAGGCTACACTTTAGGGCACCATTGCCTACCCCATCTGGCTTCTCCAAACCTAATAAGGGAGAAGATGCTTAAAGAAAAAGAACACAGAAGGTTGGGGGGGGGGCGGAAATCGAGTCCAGTGTTCAGGGAGCACGAGTAATTTTAACAGAAACCCACCTAAAAAACAGCATAATGGCCATAACCATAACTATTCTAGATCATTCAGCTTCACCAACCCGCGGGAAGCGCTCCGCGGCCGCTGGACCCCGACCTGCACATGCCCGGTACAGCGCGCTCATCAGCCGGCCCGCGTTTGGAGGACTTAGATTTAAAAAAAAAAAAAAAAAAAAAAAAAAAAGGGGCGCCTGGGTGGCTCAGTGGGTTAAAGCCGCTGCCTTCGGCTCAGGTCATGATCTCAGGGTCCTGGGATCGAGCCCCGCATCGGGCTCTCGGCTCAGCAGGGAGCCTGCTTCCCCCCTCTCTCTCTGCCTCCTTGTGATCTCTGTCTGTCAAATAAATAAATAAAATCTTAAAAAAAAAAAAAAAAAAAAGTGAGGGGCGGACTTCGCATCCATCCCAGGCCTTGGGGTTAAGGAGATCGGCCGACTGGGCCTCCGAACATGCAGAAGAGGGTGAGGGTGTCTTGAAATAGGCTGAAAGGTACAGAAAGGGAGGACGACCCCCCGCCTGGCCGGTCTTGCGGGTTAAGTGAGAAGCACTGACGACGGAAGAGGCTGCACGGGGGCGCAAGGGGCCACTTGTTATCATCAGGGGTGTTGTTGATTACGCCACTGCCCAGCCTGCCCCGGGGCCCACTTGTGCGGAAAGGGAAATCCAAGGGGGAGATGGAGGCCAGCGGGGATTTCTCAAACCAAGTGGTCCCCATCTGCGGCAGGAAGGGCGACCCCGCGCAGCCACTTTCAGGTCCTGCGACCCGAGCGGCGTTAGCCCGGAGACTCCCGCCCTGCGGCCCAGCGAGCCCAAAGTTCGTCTACCCGGTTGGCGCGGAGGAGCTCGCCCACAGGCCGAGAGCTCCAGCAGCAGACACGCCCCACTACGGGCAACTTGACGTCTGAGAGGCGCCATTTCCGCCCTCATCCTGGGCCTAAAAAGAGGGGGCGGAGCCGAGCGGAAAGCGCTCTGCTTGTACGTCACGTCCGGTGAGCCTAGTGGCGACAACGGCAACATGGCTCTGAACGGTGCTGGTGAGGGTTTGGGCTGTGGGGGCCTATGGTTGCGGGGTGCAGGAGGTAGCCCGCTCGGCAAAGACCCCTCTGTCTCTTGTGCCCCTCTTCCCCCAGAAGTCGACGATTTCTCCTGGGAACCCCCAACCGAAGCGGAGACGAAGGTTCTGCAAGCGCGAAGGGAGCGACAGGATCGCATCTCCCGGCTCATGGGCGACTACCTGCTGCGTGGTTACCGCATGCTGGGCGAGACGTGCGCGGACTGCGGGGTGAGGAGACACTCAGGACGTGGGATCCGGGTTGGGACCGCGGACCAGGCCGCCCGGCCCTTCCCCAACTCTCCCCTCTGGACCCCATCGCCCTGCATCTCACCCTGTGTCTCATCCGCGCCCGCGTGCTTTCTGCTTCTAGACGATCCTCCTCCAAGATAAACAGCGGAAAATCTACTGCGTGGCTTGCCAGGAGCTCGACTCAGACGTGGATAAAGATAACCCGGGTGAGGGGCGAATGTGCTTGCAGAAGCTGCGTGGTGATAGAGGCCCAGAAACAGTAGGTTTGGGAGGTGACAGTGGAGTCTGTGGGTGAGGCGGAGGTAAGGCGCTTTCCCTTTTCGGCTAGGACCATTCATTCAGTAGAAGCACTAAATACCTGTGTGCCAGACACTATCAAGAGTCTGAGCTCAGTTGGGCATAGTCCTAATGGGAGAGATGAAGGAAGGGCATGACTAACTCTGACACAAAGAAGAAAACGGAGGAAGGAAAAACATCTCAAGCATAGGAAGACCAGAGCAGTAGAGAGGAGGTGGCCCAGGGCTGATGGGGGACAGACTTCCTGACCACTCCATCCACTTTCTCCTCTTTTAGCTTTGAATGCCCAGGCTGCCCTCTCCCAAGCTCGGGAACACCAGCTTGCCTCCGCCTCGGAGCTCCCCTCCGGCTCGCGGCCAGCCCCTCAGCCCCCAGTACCCCGTCCAGAGCATTGTGAGGGAGCTGCAGCAGGGCTCAAGGCAGCCCAGGGGCCGCCCCCTCCTGTTGTGCCTCCAAATGCAGATGTCCTGGCCTGCACACAGGAGGCCCTTCTGCAGAAGCTGACCTGGGCCTCAGCTGAGCTGGGCCCTAGCACCTCCCTGGAGACCAGCATCCAGCTGTGTAGCCTAATCCGGGCTTGTGCTGAGGCTCTGCGCAGCCTGCGGCAGCTGCAACACTGAAAGGCCCCTCCTGAGAAAAACCCTCTAGAAAAACAGCTGTCCTCTTGTGTGGTTTGTTCTTTTCTTGGTTCTGAGTGTGCATGCCAGCTCCAGCTCCACTTGCCTTTTTCCTGCCTTTGGCCTCTTACTCTACCGCTGTCTGCTCTCTTTGATGCCCTGAGAGATTCGTTGGGCTTGTTTGTGCTTGCTTTCTCCCACTCAGAATGAGGGGGGAGGGAGAGGACTATATGATACTTTTTGTCCGAGGAGGAGGTCATAGCCTCCTCAAAAGCAGGAACAAGAGGGATGGACCTCTGCGGCATCCCTCCAGTGCTCAATTCCCAGTCTTGAGTGAGATTTTGGGTTCCAGCCCCTTTTGGTATCTTCTCTGTCCCCTGAGCATTCTGATCCCACCATCCTGACCCACCTCATGCCCAGTCAAGGTACTCAGACACGAGACACTGACAGGGCGTCCGGTTTCACGTTAGGGACCCAGTGTGGACTTAACTCAAGTTTCCTGACTCCCCACCACCAGGCTTAGATCCTTTCCCTGGGGAGTTAAAATTGAGCAGAATAATTAAACACATTTTTGTGGGGGGAGCAAAGAAGAACCGCTAAGGAACCCCATTCGCCGCTTTCAGTCTCTTTTCCCGCCCCTTTTTCTCGCTTCGTTCTGGTGGATACCCCATTCCCTTTCTCAGCTTTTCGCGATGTGGTCCCACCACCGTAGCCCTTTTAAGAGAGGCCCCGCCCATACGAAGGGGGTGGGGCAGGGGCGGAGTCGGAGGAGTCGGGGAAGGAACAAAGCGCGGCCTGCGGGCGGCGGCTGGGCTCGGCCGGCGGGGCCGCGCGGTGCGGGGCCTGCGGGCTGCGGCCCGGGCGGAGGGTTGAAGGGAAAGAGGCAGCATCGCCGTCCGCGCCGGCCGGGCCATGAATGGGCTGCCCTCGGCCGAGGCGCCGGGCGGTGCTGGCTGCGCCCTAGCCGGGCTCCCTCCGCTACCGCGCGGCCTCAGCGGTCTACTCAACGCAAGCGGGGGTTCGTGGCGGGAGCTGGAGCGCGTCTACAGCCAGCGCAGCCGCATCCACGACGAGCTGAGCCGCGCGGCACGTCTCCCCGATGGGCCCCGCTACGCTGCGGGCGCCACCAACGCGGGACCCGCCGCCGGTCCCCCCGGCCCGCGTCGCCCTGTCAATCTCGACTCAGCACTAGCAGCGCTGCGCAAGGAGATGGTGAGCGGCTGGGCCCTGGGCCAGCTGGGCGGGGGGCTGCAGCTGAGCATGAATGTCCCAGGGCGGAGCGCAGTCAGAGGCCCGTAACCCGGATCTCATGGCTTGAGCGTCAGAAGAACTGCAGAAGCGGGTTGGGTCAGAGGGGGTTACAGTAACAATGATTATAGTTGCCGTTTATGCCAGTAGTTACCATGTGTTTTTTAAGTGCTTTACTCATGTTACTTTATTCCATCTTGTTAGGTAAATGTTACCCCTATTTTACAGATGAGGGTCAGTGACTTGTCTAAAGATTTACAGCTTGTAGATGGCGTTGGCTGTCCACAAAAGTTTGTTGCTTAGAGAGGTGCAGGAAGATTGGCTAGGGCTGAGGGTGGCCTGGACCCCAACCCCAGCCCACCCTCAGTCTTTTGCAGGTGGGGTTGCGGCAGCTGGACATGTCCCTGCTGTGCCAGCTGTGGGGCCTGTACGAGTCAATCCAAGACTATAAGCACCTGTGCCAAGACTTGAGCCTGTGCCAGGACCTGTCATCCTCTCTGCACTCAGACAGCTCTTATCCACCTGATGCTGGCCTGTCTGATGACGATGAGCCTCCCGATGCCAGCCTGCCCCCGGACCCGCCACCCCTCACTGTGCCCCAGACACACAATGCCCGGGACCAGTGGCTGCAGGATGCCTTTCACATCAGCCTCTGAAGAGCTGGGGGTGGGGGGAACACGCACCCATGCAAAAGGCTCAGAAACTCAGCCCGTAGTCAGTACTCAGACTTCTAGTGCCTGCTTTCCCTGTTCCACCTCACTTCACAAGAAGGCAAACCTTTGGGCCCCTCAGAGGTAAAATTGCCAACGCCCTCTCTCCCGACTCTGGTTAGCTAGCACTGGGGCAGGCACCTGGGCTACAGCCTTGGCCCATGGCACCGAACCTCCACTCCTCTCACATGTGTACACCCCAGCTTGGCCAACCTGCTGTCTGGTGGTGGGGCCCAAAGCATCTGGCACTCCCCTTGACGTCTCTGGGATTGGGATGAGTGCCTGGTTCCCATCTCCTTTTCACCTTTTGCTGCTATTGGCAGCTGCTGGCTCAGGGGCATCCCACCTCTGGTCCCTGGGCTCCACTGCTCTAGACCAGGGCATCCCCATTCTTGCACCCACCCACGGCCGGGAGGGCCAAGGCTCCGTGCTGGATATTTAAGTTTAGGGGCCAGACTCTTGGGCACGTAGGTAAATAAATACTCTCTCAGCGTTCTTGCAGCGTTCTTGTGTTCTGAATGCCTGGCTCTGGGGCGGGGAGATAGCGGTGTTTCTGGGAAGTGCGGTCCCGCGCTCCGCCGGCAGGTGGCGCCGAAGACCCCCGAGTGGAAGAAAGGCTTGCCTACGAGGGAGTGCGAATCCTCCCTCCACCTACCGGGCTGGCGAACAAGCGGACCTGGCCGAGCTAGCACCGCGGTCTGCGACGGCGGGCGAGTGACTTCCCCTCTGGCCGGAGATCTGGGAGCCCTACCCTCCCCGCCCCGCCAACTCGCCTTGGTCGTTCCTGGCCGGCGGGGAAGGAAGGAGAAGGAGCCGCCTATCTTGGGAGAAACTTTCCACCCCAAGTGGGGGCGGAGCTGGGGCGGCACAGGAAATGGGTGGGCCGGAGCCCGCGGGCCTAGGGGCCCTTCGGAGGGAGAGGGGAAGGCGCCTCCAGGATGCGCCCGGGAGCTAGTGAGTGCTCTTCGGGTGGGAGGAAACAGCTGCAGGGGCAGAAGGGGATGAGGTGGCGACGGCCCACACTTCCCCAGAGGCCACAGAAGCCCTGGGCGAGGGGGCGGGGAGAAAGGACCAGGGCCCTGCGCTCCGGGGCAGGAGACCCAGCTCTGGTGAGGAGCGTCTACGTTCCAGACACTCCCATTCTGCACTTACTCTTGTACAGGCCGCCTGGCTCCCCAACAGCACTTGGGAGACTTTAGGCCTGTGTGTGAGGGACTTCCTCTTACGGAGGACCACACCGCTGGGCCTGGGAGACAAACCCACGTGTCAGGCTCGCCGGAAGAAGCCTACACATTTGGGGATGGTGGGTGTTCAGACCTCCAGGCACACACATAAACCCCCTACAGCTCCCTGAGACGAAGAGGAGAGGACCTCGTGGTTACACACTTGGGCTTCCAGGCTGCTCACCCCCACACCCTGCGCACGGTCCCTTGCCTCTGGAGACAACAGTCGGCACTCTTGGCAGGTCAGAGAGGCTGTTCAAACCAAGTATTTATTAAGCAGGTTGCAGTCCGTTCACAAACCTTTCCTAGTGCTGGCAGGGAGGGAAAGCTGAGGAGCTGCCCCCAGGGCAGTTCCCTAACTCCAGCCCTGACACCGGGAGGTGCTCATTAGCATGCTGGGCCCGCTGGTAGGCGATAAGGGCTCTGATCTAGGTGTGAACGAGGCAGCTAATGCCTGGGGCAGGCTTCTTAGGAGAGGTAGAGTAAATGTGTGTGTGTGTGTAGCCCAAGCTCCTGCTTACACACACACACACACACACACACACACACACTCTCTCTCTCTCTCTCTCTCTCTCCCTCCCTCCCTCCAGTCTGCAATAACGGATTCCGTTTAATGAGACCTCAGAAAATCAGCCAGTCTATGTAGGGAATGCTTCCCAAGATTTCCTACTCTCAGTGACTGTAAGAGTCAGAACTATAATTATCCCTATTTAACAGAGGTAGAAACTGAGGCTCAGAATGTTAGTACTTTGCCCAAAGTCACACACTTGTTGGAAATCAGCTGCTTGTGGGGTGTTGGGACTGTCTTCCGTGACTGGCAAATGCGTGCTACCCAAAGGTAGGGACACTCGAGTTGACCCCTGACTCTGCTCTAAGACCTAGATGACAGCAGGAGTCGGCCACCCCAGTGTTGACAGATGGCTCTGGCCCAGATTCGCAGCGTGGCCCTGAGCATGTCTGTTCTTTCTGGGGCTCTGTTTCCCCCACCTGTGAAATGGGGCCATCGTCAATCAGTACGTACCAGGGCTGCGGGCAGGAAGGGTGGCGGCCCGGGCAGTGCTCCTGAGGGCGGCACCAAGTTGCTGGTAGCTCTCTCCCCGGCCCACGCGTCCACACCGCCTCCGCGCGCTATCAGCGGGCCGTGCTGTCCGGGCGGGCCCCTTGGTACGCCCCCCAGGCACACACGCCCCCTCCCCCGCTGCCGCCCCAACAGCGGCCGCCGCGCGAGGCCCCGGAAGCCAGGCCGCCCCGCCCCCCGCTCCCGCCCCGGCCCCCGCCCCCCGCCGGAGCCCCGCCCGCCTTCCGACGGGGGTGCGGCTCCAGGAAACGGCGCGCTCGCCGCTCAGCGCTCCCGCGACCCGACGCGCCCCGACGCGCCCCGACGACCCGGCCGGCTCAGCCCGACCACCCGGCGGGCCCCAGCGGCGGTAGCGGGGTGATCGGCTCCGGGTCCGAGCCTCGGACATCTCCCACGGACGGGGCGGGCGGCGCGGATAGCAGCCCGGGGGGCCATGGGGACCCAGGCCCGGCCAGCGGTCGTGGGCCAGCGGGAGCCCCGAGTCTGAGGAGCGGGCGCCGGGGGCGGCGGGGGCCATGACCTCGGTGTGGAAGCGCCTGCAGCGCGTGGGCAAGCGGGCCGCCAAGTTCCAGTTTGTGGCCTGTTACCACGAGCTGGTGGTGGAGTGCACCAAGAAGTGGTGAGTGGCAGGGAGGCCTGGGGGCCTCCGCAGACCGGCTGGAGCGGGTGGGAGCACGTGAAGGAGATGCCCCCTGGGGCCCTCAGGCGTCCCTGGAGCCCGAGAGAACCCTGTCCCCAGCCCCGTGGCCCCTTGCCTCCACCTTGGGCCCTGGTGTCCCAGACACAGAGACTCAAAAATGCCTCTGCAGCTTGTGGGACCCCTGGAGTTGGGGGTGTGGGTCGCTTTTGGGGAGTGGAGGTCAGAACTGGCAGGCCTGAGAATCTGTCTGTGCCCACACCTTCCCTAGTGGCGCTCAGCGCTGGGGAAGGGAGGTCTCATGTTTTTGTGACCAGAGGGACGGTTGGGGTAACATCAGAAAAGGGAGCAAGTTCTGAGGTCTGCGGGTGGCCTGGTTGTGGCAGAAACCTCCACGGACCGCAGCGCAGAGCAAGGGTGTTGCCCCCTCCTCCTCTGCCCGCTTGTTGAGCCAGAGGAACCCACACGCACACTGGAGCCAGAGTGGGTGCTGGGAGGCTGGCTGTGTCTCCACCATGTCCTTAAAAGGGGAAACTGAGCACTGGGAGGGATGAGGAGGGAGGCCCCATCTGCTTAAAGGAGCCTGAGGGCCTAGAGGGCTCGGAGTCTGGGAGCTAGAGGGCTTGGAGGGCGCGGCTGCGGGGTGGGGAGGATAGGTGAGAGTGTACAGGACCTAACTGGACGCCTGAGGGCCCCAGGGGGCATCTCGTTCACGTGCTCCCACCCGCAGCTGCCGGGACCCCTGCGTCACACCCTAAATATACGTGTTCACTGGTGTTCACTGGTGTCGGCTTCCCTTGGCTGGATTAGGGCACAGCTGTGGGGGCCTCACCCGCCAGGGCCAGGCCCGGCTAAATTTAGGCTCCCAAGAGGAAGAGCTGCTCAGGCAGGAAGGGATTATGGGGTCCAAAGGGAGGAGAGTAAGCAGGAGGCTGGGGTCCCTGGGGCAGCAGCCATATCCCTGGTTTTGACTGCGCCAGCCAGAGGGCCAGCTCACTGCCTTGGTGAGGCCCAGAAAAGACCAGGGCCTGGCTAAGGTAACACAGCACAGGGCTAGGACTTGAATCCCGGCCTCTGGCTTCTGCCTTCTGCCTCAGGATCCTGGGGGAAGCCAGGGGGCGGGGAACGCTGGGCATGGTCCCAGAGCCCAGGCCTGGGGTGCGGGCAGTGGCAATGCATCTGAGTCATGGGAGTCCAGGATAGGAAGCTGCCCCTGCCCAGGTCTTGACTGCCCAGGAGGGTGTGCCCAGCCTGAGTCAGGCTGCCTGGCCAGGCCCCGCCCTCTCTAGGCACCCCCTGTCTGCTTCCCCTTTCTGGGCAGGCCCCATGGCTACCTTGCTCAGCCATCGCCTACAGTCTGGGGTTGGGAAGAGGAGCTTGGCTGCAGGCCAGAGGGCTCTGGGCTCTGCTTTGTGACCCTGCCTGGCTCCCAACCTCTCTGGGCCTCAGCATCCTCAGGGGCTAACCAGGAAGCCATTTGTCCAGCCTCAGCCCACAGAGGGGCGGTGAGGTGGGCAGACCTAAGCGTCCTGGCTTGGGGCTGTCCTCGGCCTCATGGTCCCCTCAACCACCCTCACCCTCCGGGGTTACAGCTGGACCCTCTAACCTGAGACAGCCTTCTCCCTCCCCGGCCCAGCCATGTGTCAGTTCTGGGGGGCCGGGCTCGGCGCAAGCAACTCGTTGCTCTTGTGTTTATCTGTCTCTTCACATCTCTGCCTCTCCCCTGAGTCTGCTCTAGCCTGTGCGGTTCAGCCTGGCGGTCACCCTCTGGAAGTCTTCCTTGATGTCCCTTGTGGGAGTTCAGGGGGCCCTGCAAAGCTAGAGTCCAGAGCTCGGGGTTTGAGAGTTGGGGAGCATGGCTGATTCTCAGGGCCGCCGGGCTGTGGGTGGGTATCTAGTGGCAAGCTGACCCTCCTCCTCCCCGGCCACCTCCAACCCTCTACCCCTCGCTCTGACCCCAAGCCTCCCCCCAAGCTCAGACCTTCTCGCTTGCCATTCCTTCTTCCTGGAGCCTTCCTTCTCCAGACCCGCGCACAGCCTGTCCCTCCCTCTGAGCCTCTGCCCAGACCCCAACCTCAACAGGATCCCAGTGGCTCTCTCCCGTCTCCCTGAAGTCCGCTTGTTAACTTATTTTCCTTCTTGACTGGCACTCTTCCCCAGCCTCTGTCGTCGCCAGCCCCGGAAGGGTCTTGCCTCCCTTTAGCTCTGCTCTGCCCTGCCCCTAAACTGGGCTAGGTTTACAGGGTGCACTCCCCACATATTTGTGAGTGAATAGGTTTGTTTAACTCTGAGTCTGTGCCTCTCCGTGTCTCTGAGTCTGTGTCTCTTGCAAGGTCCTTGTTGGGTTTATGTGGGTCTTTCCGTCTCTGTGTGTGCCCGTCTCTCTGAACGTCACTGTCTGTCTTGCTGTCTGTCTTCACGATACCTGCAGACCCACATGGGGCCTTTGCCCTTCTGCCCTGGGCCCCGCCCTGCCTGCGCAGCCTCACCCTGCTCCTGGTGGCTCCCGATAACCAGCTGCCTGGGCCATCTCCTGGGGGAGGGGGATGTGGGCAGAAGGAAGACCCCGGAGGAGATGGAGAGCCAGGCCGGGTGGGCCTAACTGAGTAGAACCTCCTTCTCCCCACCCCCAGGCAACCCGATAAGCTGGTGGTGGTGTGGACCCGGCGGAACCGACGAGTCTGCTCCAAGGTGGGGGAGGTCGCCCGCTGGGGGTGAGGCCAGCCGGGTGTGGGGATAGTGGGTGAGTGAGGCCTGATGGGGGAGTGGAGTCTGCTGTAGGTTTGGATCTGAAACCAGGTAAAGGAGAGAAAGATGAGGTCGAGTCTGGGGCTAGGGGCAGGGGGCGAGGGGAGAGCCGTGAGTCAGGGAGGCCTCAGACTGTGCTTTGCAGACCCACAGCTGGCAGCCAGGCATCCAGAACCCGTACCGGGGCACTGTGGTGTGGATGGTGCCGGAGAATGTGGACATCTCTGTGACCCTCTACAGGGTGAGTCCCTAGCCCTTCTGCACAGGTGGGAATGGGGGGGGGGGCGGGCAACACGGGGGATCCCCCAGTGGGTTATCTATCCAAATAGCAGAGCACAAAGGGGTGAGACCGAGAACCGAGATGGGGGTGGAGGTGGCCCAGGAGGTCTCCTCGGAGGAGGTAGCATGCACAGGTAGGGCCCCGAGCAGTATGAGAGACAGCTGGCCCTTCTCCCCACGCTGCCTTCACCCCAGAGCCGCTGTACTCACCAGCGCCCCCTTTCCCTAGGACCCTCATGTGGACCAGTACGAGGCCAAAGAGTGGACGTTTGTTATTGAGAATGTGAGTGGCCCAGCAGGCTGGGGCCCGGGCTCTTGGGGGCTGAGGGATGGCACTGATGGCCCTTCCCCTGGCCCCTCTCCCTGGCCCGCAGGAGTCTAAGGGGCAGCGGAAGGTGCTGGCCACGGCCGACGTGGACCTGGCCCACCACGCAGGGCCCGTGCCGGCCCCAGTCCCCCTGCGGCTGCGGCTAAAGCCCAAGTCGGTGAAGGTGGTACACGCTGAGCTTAGCCTCACCCTCTCCGGGGTTCTGCTGCGGGAGGGACGCGCCACGTGAGTGCCCACCCTCTTTCCTTGGCCTTGGTCTGCACCTCCGACCCCAGCTCTCACCCCCGACCTCTGACCCTCCCCACCCCCACCAGGGACGATGACATGCAGAGTCTTGCCAGCCTCATGAGCGTGAAGCCAAGCGATGTGGGCAACCTGGACGACTTTGCTGAGAGCGATGAGGAGGAGGCTAATGGCCCAGGGGCCCCCGAAGCACGGGCTCATGCCCCGCAGCCAGGTGGGCTCATAGCCTGCCGTGGATGAGATCACCAGGACCGAGGGAGGGTGGGGGTGAGCCGGGCCGCGGGCCGCTGGCGCAGGCCCAGTCGGGGGGCTCGCTCCTGCCCAGGCAGTCCCAACCTGCCCAGCAGCTCTGACCGTCCAAACTTGGCTCCTAGTCCTGTGGCAGCCTAGCTCATTAGCTGAGTCCTCCAGGCCCTCTCCTCAGCCCCGACGGGGTGCCTGCCCAGGTTGGCACCTGTCCTGAGCTGGTGTCCTGAGCTGAGCTCAGCATGGCGGGGAGATGCCGGCCTGGTTCCCCAACCCTCACCACCGACCCTCGTGCTCAGCCACTAGCTTCCTCACCCTTCCCTTGGCTCGTTAAGGCTTTGTTTCTGTCTGTCCCTGCGGTTCTCTCTCTCTCTTTCTCTGCATCCGAGGGCCTGTCTCTTCTCGCAGGCCGGGGCGGTGCCCTGAGGCTGGGGCGTTTCCCAGGTAGGCCCAAGACTCTGGTTGGGGGGGAAAGGGGTCCGACCTGAGGGGCCCTCCCCTGGGCTGACCTGCCCCCCATCCTCCCCCAGACCCACCTCGGGAGCTGAAGACAGTTTGTGAGGAGGAGGAGGGGGGCCGGGCACAGGCCCCGCAGGCAGGTGAGGCCCAGGCTGGGGGGCTAGGGCTGGGGAGGGAATGGACCTCTAGTCTCAGGGCCCAGGCCTCAGCGCCCCTCCCTTCCTTCCTCCCCAGCTGCCCGCCCTTCTAGCACGGAGGATACCAGCCCAGCCCCTGTGAGTGCCCCTGTGCCCCCAGCCAGGGCCTCCCGGGGCCAGGGGTCAGAACCAGCTGCTGTGGCAGGGGGCCAGGAGGGGCCCCCGGGAACCCCACCAGAGAGGAGGTGAGATTTGGGATGGGCCCTACCTCCATCCCCTGCCCCACTGTTAGAAAGCTCCATTCCCCCTTCCTACCTGCCTTTCCGGGGCCTCAGCAATCAGAAATGTGGGGATGGGGCTGTCAGTGGGGAGCTATGTGGGTTCCCCAATGCTTTCTCCTGCTCTCCCCTCAGGTCTTCAAGACAGCCAGGCCAGGATGTGGCCCCCAGCCCAGCCCCTCGGCTCCGGAAAGGCTCTGATGCCCCTTGGCCCCCAGGCACCCAAGGGGAAGATGAGGCTCCCAAAGCCTTAGGCGCTCCCCTAGCAGGAGTGGGTTCCTCTGGGGAGACCCAGGCCCAGGGAAGCCCTCAGGAAGGGACAGAGGCTCAGGGACCCGGGCTGGGCCTGGGCATCGAGGGTGGAGGCTCCAGAGTCTCTCTGGTAGGGCAGAAACCCGAGGTGAAGGAGGAGAGCGCTGGGGACAGGCCAGGGGCTAGGGGGGTGGACGCCGGGCACGAGTCAGGAGGCAGAGAGGTGAACACTAAGAGGTCAGACATCAGCGCGGGGAAGGCTGAAGAGAGTTTAGGACCGAGTCAAGTGGATGCTGAGCAGAGATCAAAGGTGAGACATGAGGACACCAAGGGGTCGGAGGCTACAGGGGTGATGTCTGAGGCCAGATTCAAGGAGACTCCCGAGGCTCCTCCGAGGGGCTGCCAGGGAAGGGCAGGGGTCAGGAGCAGGAATGAGGCTCCCACAATCCTGAGCGCGTCCCCAGGAGAGGCTGCGGGGCACACCCGGCCTCTTGGTGACCTCAAGGGGGCCGGGGCTGCCGCAGGCCAGGAGAGAGAGGGTGCAGAGGTGAAAGGCAGAGCCCCTGGTGTTGGGGGGACAGGCCTGGAGCAGGGTCCCTCTGTTGGAGCAGCAAGCATCAGGTCTCAGGTGAGCAGGCACCAGAGGGCCCCACCAGCAGCTGACCAAGGAGTAATGTCTAGGGATCTGGGGTTTGGGGAGGCAGAGGCTGGGGATTTGAGCATCCTGGGAACAGAGACTAGGGTGGCAGAGTCACAGGTACTGGGGACCCAGGAGACAGAAATGAGGGGATCAGGATTCCCAGAGATAGAGACTGGGACAGCAGAAGCTGAGGTATTGGGGGCCCAGGAGACGAAGACCATGGGATCAGGGGTCCTGGACTCAGAGGCTGCCGGAATGGCAGAGTCTGAGGAACTGGGAACCCAGAAAACGGAGGCTGAGCATTCAGGATTTCTGGGGACAAGGATTAGGATGGCAGAGACTGAGATACTGGGGACCCAGGAGCTAGCTAGTGGTTCAGGGATACTGAGGAGAGAGGCTGAAACAGCAGAATCTGAAATATGGGGGGCCCAGGAGACAGAGGGGGGAGGTTCCGGGACACCAGAGATAGAGGCTAGGAGGGCAGAGGTGGAGATATTGGGGACCCAAGAGACAAAAGTGGGGGTTTCAGGGATAAAATCTGAGATAGCAGGGACCCAGGGAATAGAGGCGGGTGGTTCAGGGATGCCAGTATTTGAGACTGAGACGGCCCAGGAGCTAGAAGCTGGGGGTTCAGGGGTCCCCAGGACAGAGAATGAGATGACAGGAGCGCAGGAGACGGAGGTGGCAGATTCAAGGGTTTTAGGGACAGAGGCTGGAATGGCAGAGGCTGAGGAACTAGGGACTCATCAGCCAGAGGTTACAGTGTTAGAGGCTGAGAAGGCGAAGGCTGAGACTTTGGGGGTCCAGGAAGAAGAGACTGGGCTTGGGGGGACCCTCAAATACGTGGCTTTACAGGAGCCCATCCCTAAGTATGGAGTTTTAGGGCCTCAGGGAGCAGAGGCAGAGGTGGAGAGTACAGTTTTAAGGGTCCAGGAGGTGGAAGTTGGGGCTCAGGGAGCTGCAGAGACCAAGTCTGGGGCTTGGGGAGCCCCGGAAGTACAGGTGGAGGGTTTTGGGCCACCAGAGAACAAATCCGGTGTTTTGGAGGCCCAGGATGCAGAAGCTGGGGTCTCGGGGACGGAGAAGGGGAAAGAAGCTAAGGCAGACCTCCCAGAGGCCAGCCTGACTGAGGTGCAGGTGGCCAGCGGGGCAGGGGCTGGGGTGCCCAAGCCCTCAGGGGCCTCTTCCCCAGAGGAGCCTGAAGAGGACAGGAGGCTGCCGGGCAGCCAGGTAGGGACGGGGGCCGCCGAGGGCCCAGTCTGCTGCTTCCCACTAACCTGGGGCTGAGCGAACGGCGGCTCTGCATGGACCCACCTGGTGGACTGGGGAGTGGTGGGACAGGGGCTCAGCTTCAAGGAGCCCCCCTCACCCTCTCCTCTCTCAGGATGCCCTGGCTCCCCCTTCTTGTCTTCCCTGGGCTGCATGGAGCCGGACACCCCCTAAGCTGATTTTCTGGGCTGACCTTGAGGTGTGGCTGCTGGTGACCCCTGATCTTGCCTGGGGGCCACTGACCTTTTAGGTGACCTTGGAAGATAACCGCAGAGCTGGAAACCCTTTGCCTGGTCCCAGGGCTCTGACCAGTGGTCTCTGGTGATCCCTGCAAACCCAGAGCTGGGGCTGTTTTCTGCCCGAGGGGCAGAGGGCACGGTCCTATGTTCACAGGCCCTGAGCCCATTCTTGTGTCCCTAGGCACAGCCTGCCCCAGTCAGCTCCAGTCAGTCCCTGCTGGAGTGGTGCCAGGAAGTCACCGCTGGCTACCGTGGCGTCCGAGTCACCAACTTCACTACATCGTGGCGCAATGGCTTGGCCTTCTGTGCCATCCTGCACCGATTCTACCCAGACAAGATGTGAGCCGCCGGAGCGGGTGGGAAAGAATGGGGGAGCCTCCCTGGAGGTCTGTAGGAGCCCAGCCTCTGACCAGTGTTGTCTCTGCAGTGACTATGCCTCCCTGGATCCGCTCAACATCAAACAGAATAACAAGCAGGTGAGATGCAGAGGGAGCCACGCCTGGAGGGAAGGTTCTAGAGCCAGGCCTAGGACTAAGATTTCAGGCAGGTCCCTAACTCTTCAGGAGAGGAATCTGGGGGCTGCAGGGCCCCCAGCCGTGGACTTTGGAAGTTTTGCCACTTTTTAACTCTCTTGAGCTTTAAATCGTTTGGTTTCCTTAGTTTAGTTTAGTTTTGTTTTACAGCATATTTCCACCGGATGGTTTTTCCCAAACCGCCCTTCGGTGTGCGGTTGCTGGGTGACGGCGGGGGCGGGCCCTGCAGCTAGATCTCCCCCAATGGAAGGGGGAAGGCGTTGCTAGGCAACCCCTGGCTTGCCAGTTGCCGGGTAACGCCCGCCGCCGCCGCCGCTGCTGATCCCCAGCTCCCCTATTCCTAGGCCTTCGATGGCTTCGCGGCCCTGGGCGTGTCGCGGCTGCTGGAGCCGGCGGACATGGTGCTGCTGTCCGTGCCCGACAAGCTCATCGTCATGACGTACCTGTGCCAGATCCGCGCCTTCTGCACCGGGCAGGAGTTGCAGCTGGTGCAGCTGGAGGGCGGCGGCGGCGCCGGCACGTATTGTGTGGCCGGCGCCCGGCCGAGCCCGCCCGACGGCCTGCACGCCGGGGGCCTGGCGCAGCGGCTGCGCGAGCACCGGGCGGAGGCGCCGGAGGAGCCCAAGGGGCCCAAGGAGCCCGAGAAACGCGCGGAGGACCGGGCGGCTCCCGAGGCGGCCTCCAAGGAGCACGGTGCCGAGGCGGCCCAGGAGGCGCGCAGGGCGGAGGCCCCTGCCGACGGCCCCGGAGCCCGGGCGTCCGTGCCCCCGGCTGAAGGTCTGGTGAACGGGGCCGGGGCGCCGGGCGCGGGGGGCGGCGTGAGGCTGCGGCGGCCGTCGGTCAACGGGGAGGCCGGGCCGGTGCCGCCGCCCCGCGCGCACGGCTCCTTCTCCCACGTGCGCGACGCCGACCTGCTGAAGAAGAGGCGCTCGCGGCTGCGGAACAGCAACTCCTTCTCGGTGGACGACGGGGACTCGGGAGCGGCGGGAGCCGCCGGAGCCGCCGGAGCCGCTGGAGCCGCTAGTAGGACTTCCGGAGCGGCGGCCGCAGTGAGTGTCCCCTGTGGCGCTGGGATCGGGAGGGCGGGCCAGAGAAGCACTGGCCCGGAGAGGCCCCCAAGAGCAGGGCTGGCCCAGGGCGGCGGGGTTCAGCTGGACCCGGCGAGGCACTTTCTGAGTGGAGGGACTGAGGTGCAGCGGCGGCGTCCCCCGACGAGGTAGTGAGCTCCTGAGCTGGGGACACATGCAAGCCGAGGCCCCCCAGGCTTGCGGCAGCGGGGGCAGAGGCTCCACCTTTGTTTCCAGTCTTGGGATATAGGCTAATGCCTGACACCCAGGTGGTAGAATCGTGGGCAGGAGTAGGAAGTTCCTAGAAGACTCCATGTTTTCAGCACTCAGCGCACTGCTGTTTCAGAACTGTAAAGTGGGTTGGGCGTTTCTTTCCCTGCAGGGAAAAGGTCACCCTGCAGATGACCCAGGGGCCACCATTGTCCTGTAAGCTGGGACAGAACTTCTGTGCTCACAGGGACCATCCAGGGCCTCCCAAACCCAAGGATCTCTGACTCCGATCTTTAACTCCAGATCCTGGAGATCCATTCTTCTCTCATAACGGGAGGTTGGAGATGGTAGACCCAGCCAGGTGCTGATGTCCCCCACCCCTGCCCCTGCAGGTCTCAGGTTAGGGGCTCTCGGGGTGTCCAATGGTCACTGCACTGAAAGGGGGACGGTCCCAGAGAAGGCAGGGATTTGCTCAAGAAAACTGAAGCCATTTCGGCTGAAATGGCTTTCCAGCTGGGCTTCCTTCCACCCAGTGCACCCGTCCTGCCTGTGACAGCGGGGGCAGCTCTGTGAGGCCACGCCTTCAACTGCCCGGGGATGACCCCTGAGTTCTAAAGAAAGGAGGGCACAAACTGGGAAAGTCTTTCTGGAAGAAGCAGCCATGTGAGCGAGGCTGACAGATCAGGTGGGCAAGCTTTCCCATATGAAAGCTGAGAGGGGGTGGTTCTCACGTGGGGGGACCGGCTGCAATTACCGCTGGCAGGAAAGCTGGCGTCTCACTTAGGGATCAGCCTGCCTATCCTCCCATGGAGCTAAGGCCCGCAGGTGGTGATGAGGCTGTCTTGCAGTGACAGAGCAGTGACAGAGGCAGGCATTGGGAATGAGAGACAGGAGGGGCCCGGAGGCACCCACAGGGGATGTGGTAGGCAGGGGTCAGACACAGCCACCCATGGGCCAATCTGTTGGCCTCTGGCAACGCCTCCTTGATGTGTGTCAGTGGCTCTTTGAATCTCAAAGGGGAGGGTCCATCCTGTATCTTTCTCTGCCCAAGTCCCAGCGTCTGGTCCTTCCAAGCCAGGCCCCTCTCCAGAGAGGGGCCCCTCCCCATAGGCCTGGAGGGGACACCTCGTTTTGTTTTGTTTCTTTTTTCTCCTAAAGATTTATTTATTTATTTATTTGAGAGAGAGAGTGAGAGAAGCAGGAGGAAGAACAGAGGAAGAGAGAGAATCTCGAGCAGAGTCTGTGCTGAGTGCCAAGCCTGATACAGGGCTCGATCCCATGACCCGGAGGTCATGATCTGAGCAGAGACCAAGAGTCAGACCCTCCACGACCCAGGCGCCCTGGGGCTCCTCGTTCTTGGCCATTCCCATTCCCCATGCCCCATACATGCAGTGGGAGAAGGTCAGGCCTGTTCCTGCCCTTGGAGCTCCCAGAGTCCTGGCTGGGATGAAGTCAGGCACCTTGAAGCTGGGGTGGGGTGGAAGCAACACCATAGGGAAGGCAGGATGCCTCTGCCCAGAAAGGCTTCCTGGAGGAGGGGCCATACATGAGGGTATAGAAAGCGGAATTGGGGTCAGACATGAGGAAGCATTGGCATTCCCATCAGGGCTGGGGTGAGTAAGCTGAGTTGTTGCTGAGGTTGGGGTTTTTCCTTCACCCTCCTGCCTCTGCCTGCTCTGCCTGGTGAGGAGCCCACTTCCCTGTCCCTCGCCTGTTCCCATGACTCCTTATTGGCTCCTAACTGACTCCACACAATACCCCTTCCAGGGAGGAATGATCACCCCATTTTGCAGGTGGGAACATTGAGGCTCAGAGAGATGAAGGAAGAAGCAGAGGAAGTTGAGGTTCACCTGTGAACCCAGAACTCTTAAATGGCACTTTCTATAAGGCCCCGCAGTATTGACTGGCTGTGTGACCCCCGGCAAGCCATTTAACCTCTCTGTGCTCTCTCCCTGAGGATGAGAAGCATGCAAGGGCGTGAAAGTTCCTCCCAGAGTGGCCTTGCGACACCCCTTCAGGGTGCTGTCAAAAAAAAAAGGGGAACTGTTGGGGTGGCTGGGTGGCCCCGTGGGTTAAGCCTCTGCCTTCAGCTCAGGTCACGATCCCAGGGTCCTGGGATGGAGCCCCACATCTGGCTCCGTGCTCAGTGGGAAGCCTGCTTCCCCCTCTCTCTCTGCCTACTTATCTCTGTCTGTTAAATAAATAAATAGAATCTTTAAGAAAAGGGGGGGGGACTGTGTTCTCCCCCAGATGCCTTTCTAGAGCTTTGTGACCCCCAGATTACACAGGGCTGCGCTTCCTCCTACACAAAAAAGACACAAACAGAAACCCAGTGGGTGTCACTGGCCCAGAGGCAAAGAGCAAATTGGTGGCTAAGCTTGGGAACAAATCACAGGATTGGACAGCCCTGGGTGCTAAGCCAGGCTCTGTATGAGCCTCATCTCTGACCTCCATTTTCCTCATCTGTAAACTGGGGATGTTAATCACCCGACACCCGGGATCATTGGGGGAACTGAAGGAGTCCGTATATGCGCTGCACCAGAAGCATCGATATTTAGTCAATAGCCCTTCATCGGTGGTCCCCATGTGCACCCCCTGGCCACCCCTCCCACCCCCGTCTGCAGGGGCTACCTCTGGGCAGGGAGACACGGGTGGCCAGCAGCCATGACGGCGTGGGCGCTGTGCCAGGGACAGCCTGGGAGGCCACGCGGGAGCACTGGGGCCCAGTGCGGGAGTCAGTGAGTCCAGCCGGGGGATCAGTGAGGCTTCAGGATGTGTGAAGGTGAGGGAGGGGGAGGGGAGCCGTGTGAGAACCCGAAGGGGCCTCAGGGAGGCCGAGCTGAGCTGGGTGTGAAGCTTGCTGATGTGAGGCTGCCCCAGAGAGAGGCCATTCTGGGCCGAGGAAGCTATTTGGGGAAGCGAAAGTCCATGCGCACGGTTAGGGGGTAGTAGTAGAAGCCGGAGCTGCCACCAGGCCTTGGCCACAAGGCTGATGGCTGAGGCGGGGGTCGGGGGAGACTGACACCAGCGCGTGACTGCTTTAGGAAGACCCCTCAGTTGTGGCTTGAGGGTGCAGTCGGCAGGCGGGGCTTGGGGAATGACTGCCGCTGACCCAGGCCACAGAAGGCGGCCCCTGAGCAGGGTGTGTCCAGGGGTGCCTCTCCGAGAAGTGCAGGGTGGGCTGGACAGCCAGGTGGTTCAAGCCCTTCTTCCCACCCTGTGACCCAGAAGGGAAGCTGGAGCAGGAGCCATCAGAGGGGACCTGATGTCCCCCAACCCCCCAGCTGCCTCTCCCAGTGGGTAGCCAGGGGTGGGGCCTATTAAGGGCCAGCCCTGGGGTGCCTGGGTGGCTCAGTGGGTTAAAGCTTCAGCCTTTGGCTTAGGTCATGATCCCAGGGTCCTGGGATGGAGCCCTGCATGGGGCTCTCTGCTCGGCGGGGAGCGTGCTTCCCCACCCCCCTCTGCTTGCCTCTCTGCCTACTTGTGGTCTCTGTCAAAATAAATAAATAAATAAATCTTTAAAAAAAAAAAAAAAAAAAAGGGCCAGCCCTGCCTTTCCAGGCTGAAATTGGTAGGTCCAGCCAACCTGGCCTTTTCTGAGGGTCCTGTGGAGAGCCCAGCAGGCGTTAGATTTGATAAAGTGGGAGGGTGCCCCCTTTTGGCCAGGATATGGAGGTGCTGGTTCAGGATGGCCTTGGTCCTGCAATGAGTTGTATCAGGTCATCTCAGTAGCGCGTGTCACTGTGTGGGCCCATGGCCATGATGGAGACGCAAGTGCTAGGTGATGCGAGTGGGAAGTGGCCTGATGGAGCTCCATGGAGGAGGGGACGAGAGAGGGAAGGAGAGGCCCCTGTCCGGTCCTTCTAAGTCTTTCATCCCTGTCTTTCACAAAATGCCCCTGAAGCCAGGGTTTATCAGCCCAGCCCCAGGAACAAAGACTGTGCAGCTCCAAGAGTGGGAGTAGAGCGGTCTAGGACCACAGGGCCAGGGAGGGTGAAGGCCATGGCCTTTGCTTGAAGAGGCAGTTTCCCTAGAGGGGCTGGGGTGGAGCTCTGTGCACTCGGAACTGGAGAAGCAGCGGGGTGGGCACGGCCTGAGCTGAGGCCCTCCTGTCCTACCTGTGCAAGAGGCTGTGGCTGGCCCCAGGGTGGTACTGTTGGGAAAGCCCTACAAGGCCTCACTGGCCTCTTTCTCCACAGGAAGGCCTGAGCCCTGACCCCAGCTCAGCCTCTGTCCCACCCACAACCACAGCCCCACAGCAGCCCCCTGGTGAGTAGTTCTGCGGAAGGAGCAACCCAGCTCAGTTCAGGCTGTTCACAGATCCATCCTGAGCTGGGGATCCCCTGGGGGGCTGGTGTCAGTTGGAGGTGTCTTAGCTTGGTCTCTGTCTGCAGGTGGGAGTGCCCCCTCGGAGGAGCCACCCCCAAGTCCAGGGGAGGAGGCTGGGCTGGTAAGATGGGCTGGGGTGGGCGGAGCTGGTGGAGGGCACTCTCTAGGCAGAGCAGGGGCTGAGCCCACTCTGGCCTTTGTCCCCCTTTTTTGCAGCAAAGGTTCCAGGACACAAGTCAGTATGTGTGCGCAGAGCTGCAGGCCCTGGAGCAGGAGCAGAGACAGATAGACGGGCGGGCAGCCGAGGTGGAGACCCAGCTGAGGAGCCTTATGGAGTCAGGTGGGGTAGCCTCCGAGTCCCCTCACCAACACACGCTACCAGGTCTGCCTAGCCCTGCGGCCCTTCCCGATCTGGGGAGGAGTTGGGAGGAGGCAAGGCTGGGGTCACTGTCCCATTTACAGCTGGACAAGGGAAGCAGCTTGCTGGAGGCACACGGCTCTGGTTTCTGGGATGCCTGCAGGGAAGCAAGCACCGTCCCCACACCCCAGCCACCCTACTCCTGCCATCTGGGTTGGGGGCAGGCCTTGTGACTGTCCTGGCCTGGTTCTAGGTGCCGACAAGCTGCAGGAGGAGTTGCTGATCCAGGAATGGTTCACGTTGGTCAACAAGAAGAACGCTCTCATCCGAAGGCAGGACCAGCTCCAGCTGCTGTGAGTGCAGGCAGGCCCCGCCCAGCGCGGGCAGGCCCCACCCAGCGCGGGCAGGCCCCACCCTTCACGGGCTGGTCCCGCCCAGCGCAGGCAGGCCCCGCCCAGTGCGGGCGCCAACCCCAGCCAACCCAGGGCCAGCAGAACAAAGGGAATCTTGGCGGCTTTGGTCAGTTATTCACCGCTTTCTTCTTTCTGCAAAGATCTTTTTGAAAAATTGTTCAGTCATCTTATTTCCTCCCCCGGAAAAGTCCTGTATAAGTCGTACACCTTGTAAATTGGTACTGTTTTTATGAATCAGAAAACCAAGGCCCAGGGAAAAACGTGATACCTAACAGGCAGGTCAGGGCTGAGTGCCTCAGTTTGAGTCTGTTCCTTTACAATAAGGAAAACCGAGGCCCAGGGGGAGCTGAGTTGGCTCCCGAAGTGGGGTCAAACGCGACTCTTGGCCGTGTTTGTTTTTCTAGTCTTGCATGATGAAGGCAGTTTTGCCTTCTTTGCATTTTGGATCATTTTTCAGAATAACCTTGGTCTAATACTTAGGGCTTATGAATAATGATCATCCAAATAATCCTGCAAGGTTGTTTCTTTAAAAGAAAGACAGACAGACAGACAGGAAGGAGTGGTGGGGATGGGAGAAAACCATATAAACATCCAGAACTCGGGGAACAGTTGGAAGATGATTTGGTGCAGGGAGAGGGATACAGAGCTGCCCTCAGGCCAACCCTCCCCTCAACGGGTAATGAGGTGGCATGGGGGGGCAGGGAGCGGTCACAGCGGTGGGACCCCTCCCCTTCCCTTTCCCCTGTCCGCGACCCACCTCCCTTCCTCCCCCCCCCCCCCCCCCCACACACACCCAAACAGCATCGAGGAGCAGGACCTGGAGCGCAGGTTTGAGCTGCTGAGCCGGGAGCTACGGGCCATGCTAGCTATCGAAGGTGGGCGATGGGGCCTGGGAGATGGGGCGGGAGGGGCTGAGAGCCAGGACAGAGCAGGGGCCGGCGCCTCCTGACCCTCAGCCTCCTCCGCCCTCAGACTGGCTGAAAACGGCCGCGCAGCAGCACCGAGAGCAGCTTCTGCTGGAAGAGCTGGTGTCCCTGGTGAACCAGCGCGACGAGCTGGTCCGGGATCTGGACCACAGGGAGCGGATGTGAGTGGGGCAGGCTCCGCGTGGGGGTCTGGGGGGCGAGGGGTGGGAGGTGCTCGCTCCGGCCCGCGGGACTGGGGGTGGGGGTGCGGTGCGCAGAGCGGGAGCAGGGCCCCGACTCTGACTTGAAGCCGCGCCCTCGCAGCGCCCTGGAGGAGGACGAGCGCCTGGAACGCGGCCTGGAGCAGCGGCGCCGCAAGCTGAGCCGGCAGCTGAGCCGGCGCGAGCGCTGTTCGCTGAGCTGAGCCCGGCCCGCCCGCACCGCAGGTTTTCCCGCCGCCGCCGCCGCCGCCGCGTGGGTCGCCGCCCTGGGCTGGCGCTCCGGAGCACCGGGGCCGCACGGCCGCAGCGCGCCGCTCGTGGGGGCCGCCGCCGCCCCTGAGCTGGGAGGAGGAGGGTGGCCCCTGGGGCCGGACCGCCGGGAGCGGCTGGACGGCCGTGCCGTCCGGGCCGTATTTATTGGTCCTTGTGAGTGCGTGAGCGTGTGTTCGCGGGGCCGGAGGTCGGGGTGGGGGGCGTCCCAGGAGCGCCCCGCAGAGCCGCCCCTCCCCGACGGCGGGGCTCGGGCCGGCCGCCGCAGGAGCAGGGATGGCCGCTGAGCCGGGGCGCCCCCGCCCTCCCCTCTTTCCTGATCTTCGTGAGCAATAAAGTTGGACAAGCCTTTCTCAGGACTGGGGCTTTCAATAGACGGAAGGGGGTGGGGCTGAGGCCGATAAGGTCGTCTGGGATCCCGAGTGGGGCCCGTGCGGGCTTGGAGGTTCCAAGAGGCAGCCGAGGGCCTGCTGGGGCTTCACCCTGAAAGGATGGTGGGGTTTCAGGATGATGGGGTTTGGGTCGGGGGTCGTTGATCGCTTTAGGAGGCCCATTGAAAGAAGAGACGAAAACAGTCAGGGTTATTGGCCCCGCTTTTTAAAATACACTATTGCCTGAGGGCCTGACAGTCATCCCCCCCCCCCCACCTCCCCTCCCCTCTCTGGAGGCTTCCTCTGGAGGCTTGTCCACCTGGAAGGAGCTCAACTCCATCACCTGACCCCGGTCAGCAAGTCGGGGCCTGTTCTGGGGCTGCAGCCGAGGGCGCCAGGGTGCTCAGAGCCAGGTCATCCTGGCCCAGGATGCCACCTTGGTCTTCAGCGGTCATCGGGCCACTGGACCCAAAGAACTTGACCAGGGCACGGGCCTGTGGCAGCTCTGAGAAGGTCTCCACAACGAGCAGCATGGCCAAGAGCCCGAGGAGCAAGTAACCTGGGGAGGAGAGGTGGGCTAGGGCAGCTCCCTGCTCCCCTGCCAGGCAGGTGACCCGCCACGCCTGGCACCTGGTGCCGCTCACAGTCTTCTGAACGCAGCCATCAGGGTTCTTCCAAACACAAGCCGCACCCCGCACCCTACGTAGGGCCTTCACCTGTGCCGCTTAGCCTCCCCAGCCCTTTATGGGAGTCCTGGTCCCAGCTCCTCGTCCCTCATCTCCTTTCCCTCCCACTCCGTGGCAGCTGGACTCACCAAGAAGGGCCAGCTGGCCAAGGTGGTAGAGCACAGGGTGTAGGCCACGGCCACGGCCCGGCAGCAGGTCCCCCAGGCCGATGGTGCTGAGTGAGCCGAAGCAGAAGTAGACGGCTTCCAGCAGGCTGCAGTCACCCTGCAGACCCCACAGCACCAGGGCCGGAAGCAGCACGAAGATCGCGGCCACCAGCAGGCCCCATCCAGCCGCCTGCAGCAACGCTGCCCTGGCCGGGGCCAGCTGCCACCGGCTGGCTCCCCAGGCCCCCAGGCGACAGAGCAGGGGCATCAGGCAGCGGCGCAGGGTGGCCAGGAGCACGAGGGAGGCTGGCAGCCCAAGGGCTGCATAGACCATGCAGAAAGCCTTTCCGTCAGACGACAGCGGGGCCATGTAGCCATAGCCTGGAAAGGAGCAAGGCTGTGGGCAATGAACCTGCTAGAGGGATGCTAGTGTCCCCCAACCAGGCGTCCGGCAGAAGGCTGCCCTCTGGTGGCCGAGATGATGGGAACTGTTCTGGCCCGGGACCTAGCTGGCTTTGCTCCTCATTCGCTGGGGGTCTTAGGCAAGTCTCTTAACCTCCCGGGCCGCTCTTCTCAGTTGGTTGTGTCCGACTCTTGATTTTGGCTAGGTCATAATCTCAGGGTCATGAAATCAACCCCCCATGGGGCTCTGCACTGAGCCTGGAGCCTGCTTAAGACTCTCTCCCTCTTGGGGCACCTGGGTGGCTCAGTGGGTTAAAGCCTCTGCCTTCGGCTCAGGTCATGATCCCAGGGTGCTGGAATCGAGTCCCGCATCGCATCGGGCTCTCTGCTTGGCGGGGAGCCTGCTTCCCTTCCTCTCTCTCTCTGCCTGCCTCTCTGCCTACTTGTGATCTCTGTCAAATAAATAAATAAAATCTTAAAAAAAAAAAAAGAAAGATTCTCTCCCTCTCCCTCTGGGCACTGTCCCCCCCACCCCCCACTCTCTAATAAATAAATAGATACATAAATAAACAAACCTCTCTGGCCACTCTTTTCTGGAAAATGTAGGAATTAGAAGAGGCAGTCACCTTAGGCCTCTTGTAGCTGGGACAGTTCTGAGAACTGCTGTCCTGTCCCAGGGGAGGCTGAGTGTTCTCAGATTCCTCAGCTCTGTCCTTGACCGATACAATATTTGCAAATCCACTAGAAAGAATGGTACCCGCTGTTTCACCTCCTGAAGGAGTACTGAGACATCCCGTGTGCTAGGCCTTGCTCTAGCATCTGAGTCTGTCCGGGCCCCGCTTTGTGGTGCCGGGAGACAGGCAGGTGCTGCAAAAAGAGGCAGCGTGCCCGAGAGGGCATTCCAGCCTGGAAAAGTATGTGCAGATTTAGGGCGAGGTGGGAGAGCAGGCAGTGCTGGGAGAACAGGACCGGCTAGTCCTGCCAAGGTGGTAAACTCGAGTGCCCGGAGGAGCCGGAGGGGAGACAAGAGGGAGTGGTGGGGACTGTGCTGGCCTGGGGAGGACACGCTCTGCCCCAAAGGGCAGGCCTCTTCCAGACAAAATGGAACCCCTCACAGGGATTCTGGTCCAATGCAAAGAGGTTTCCTGATTGGTCACAAGAACCAGGCAATATAGACCTTCATTCAAAAGACATTTAAACACTTTCCAGGATGAAAAACCTGCAGTGCTGGGGGGGGGGGGTGTCCCATTCCTTTATTTCTCTGGGCCTTTGCACATGCTGTTCCCTCTGCCAGGAATTTCTTCCTCATCTCTGTGCCCTCTTGCCACGGCTAACATCTCATCAGGACTTCCTCCCCTGGACACTCGCTCCTCAGTCGGTGGCCTAATCTGTATCCGGGGTTCACTCCATTTTCCTCCACCCAAGAATTCACCCCACAATACCTGTCCCCTCCCTTTGTCTCAGGCCCTGGGGTCTGGTCTTAGGGGGTGTCAGGGGGTGTGGCTGAAGACACACCCCACCTGGCAGCTGAAGTGGAGGCACCAGTTGGGGTGTTGGTGTGGGAAGCGCCAGCTGTGACATCACGCCTTGTCAGGCCTGGGCTCTGGCTGACCTTTGGGGGCTGGGAGAAGGGCTACACCCCCAGGGTCCCCAGGAGTCCCCGCTTGCCCGGCCGCCTGGCACCCTTACCCGTGGTGGTGAGGATGCTGGCAGTGAAGAGCAGGGCCGAGGGCAGGTCCCAGTTCCCGGCCTCTGAGCCATTGCCCAGGCTGGAGACCCCGTGGACCTGGGCTGCCAGAGCGGTGCCCAGCAGCTCCTCCAGGGCCCCGGGGGGCAGGCAGGCCCCATACTCCGCCTGGAAAGTGGCCAGCTCGGCTCTGAGCTTGGCCTGGAGCTGGAGCGCTGGAGGCCCTTCCAGGGCCTGAAACACCAGAGCCCCAATCCCCAGGGCCAGCAGGTGGGCCACCACCAGTAGTGGGAATCGGGCCCAGGGCCTCAGAGCCCCCATGGTGAGCCGCCCGGGGTTGGAGGTGCTGTGGCAGCCGGGGCTGTGCCAACCGCAGGCACCTGGGAGGGGCTGGGCAGGGTGGGGCCGGGAGGAGGCGCCGGGGCGTGGGTGGCTGGAGACGGAGGGACACCGGGGACTGGGAAGCCAGGGGGATGTGAACAAGCTTGGAGGCGATCGAGGTCCATTGTCCCTGTTTCTGGGCCCAGACATCATTTGCCCAATTCCCCGCAGCTGGGGAGATGCGGGTGTGGAGCCGCAGGGGGGAGGCCTGGAGAGCGAGCGGCTGGCTCAGGCCCCATGGTGGAGGCCCCTTCGAGCTCGCTCAGCCACACACACTCCGTTCACCCACTCGGCAAGCGCTTCGGTCCGGAGGACACCAGAGAAGAGGATGGACCCAGGTCCCTTCCCTCCTGGTGTCGCCACCAGAAACCCGTTAGCAAGGAAATGTGCTAACTTCACATGGTCATATGTGTCCTGAAGGTTTTTTTTTTGGGGGGGGGGGTGCCCTGGGGAGGGCTCCTGGAGAAGTGAAGAGTGACATTGCCTCTGAGGAACAGGAGAGGCCAGCCAGGCAAGGTGGGAGAGAGCTGGGGGTTGGGGGGGGGGCGGGGGGGGGGGGGGGGGGGGGATGAGGGTGAAGACACAAGGCCTGGAGGACAGTATCAGCCCGGGGAGGCCGACGGGGGTTACGGCAGGTGTCCTGCGAGGAGGAGCAGGATTTGGGATGGGTCAGGTAGGGGCAGGGTGGTGAGTGGAGCCGAGGATGCCCAGTGGCCTCTGGACAGATGTTCACCCACGTCCATTCTGAGTCCTGCCTGAGAACCCCCCATGCTCCGAGGTCCTGTTCCACAGAACAAGGGACCTGGCAGGCCTGGCTGCTGGGGAGTGGTGAGGGGGAGCCTAAGCTACCGCTTCCCAGAACCGCAGAGGGGGCCTGCCCCGGGGCTTGGCATGGGGGTGGCCGCCCAGAGCCCTGGAGCAGTAAGAGTGTGGGGGGCCCTCTGCCAGGGCGGGTTCCTCCTCCGGGCGCCAGACCATGGTATAGACAAACCCAGGACAAACCCCCAGCATGCTGCCCGGAGGGCTCTAGGCACCCGCCCCAACCCCCAGCTCGGCAAGCTGCCGAGGATGAGCAGGAAAGGCCTGCAGAGAGTGGGGTCCGAGGACGGTCTGGATCGCCTGACTGAGGCCCGTGGACTGGACCCCAGCCAAGGCCCAGGCCGACTGCCCATTGCGCTGGGGGCATGGTCACCAGGTTTGAGTGACGGGTTGGAGCCCCCGGTTACCTCCAGAAAGGTGACAGGCTAGGCTTGGGGAGACAGCTTGGGGAGTTTATTTGGCTTCATTGGATCCCGAGGCCGAGGCCCCAACCTTGGCCGGGGCAGTAGGAAGGCACCCAGAGAGTCCCGGCCCCAGAAAACCCCCAGGGTGGGGTGTGGGGGGGGTTCCAGGCACCAAGCCCTGGGGCAGGGGCCACAGTAGCAGGGCTTTGTCAAAAGTGCTGGTGACGGCTGAGGCTGGCCCCTCTCCCCGGCCCTACCCCTCCTTCCTGTGCCACCCCTGGGGGCAATTCCCTGAGACAGGCTCTGGTCCTCCCAACCAGCTGGGTACAGTGTTGGGCCCCAATAGGGCAGGTAAGTTGGGGGACCCACAGGTTTTGGGGTGTGGGGGGTGTGGGCCCCCCGTCCAGTGTGAAGGCTTCCTGTGCAGTGTAGTGTTCCTGACCCCCCAGAGAGGTCCCTGGGGGAAACCGAGGCAGCTACAGAGGCTTGCCCAGCTCCAGTGTACACTGTGGCTCTTCTAGGGCCGCTGGAGCCCAGGCGGGGGCAGCCTGGCCCACTCAAGGCCCTGCCTCGGGCGCCCACGGGGCCTGGGCGCCTATGTCTTTGGTCTGTGCCCTGCAGTCCTGAGGGCCTCCCCGGAAGGGGTTGGCAGGTGGAGAGTCCCAGAAGGGGTCCGAGTCTGGGAACAAGGTCCAGGGTGCCCGGCGAGGCGCAGGCTGGGGTGAGGACAAAGGCGAAGGCCGGGGCCCGGCTGACACAAAGCTCCAAGGGTCGATGCGGCTGCGAAGGGGTGAGGGCCGAGGTCGGCTGATGAGGCCCAGGGGCGGTGAGCGTGGGGTGCCTGGGGTGCCAGGAGCTGAGCGGGATATCCCCGGCGGGGGTGAGACGGTACTTCCTAGGAGTGGGAGGAAGAGGCATGGGGTCAGGTGGGGGTTTGCCCGTCTGCACAGGGAGCTGCTTGACTCAGGACGTCCACCTCTGCGGTGTTAAGAACAAGATCTCTGTGACAGCCTGGCCTGGGCTCGGATCCCAGCTCTGCCATTTACCTCTGGGAGCCTTGAGTCCCTTGATCTCTCTGTGCCCTGAGCTTCCTCACCTAGAGCCTGGGTATGACCTGAGCGCCTTGCTCAAAGGGTGGGCAGGTGGTTAAACGAGACAATCGCCCTACGCGGCGGGGCAGCGGGAGGAACAGAACCTGGAGCAAGTGAGCAACCAGTAGGCGGAGCTCTCCTCCCCTCCAGACGATCATTCCTTTTATCTCACAACCCGCCCGGCCCGCCGCACCCCATCCCTGCAACTGGGTGGCTGAACTTAGAACTCAGTTCCCTCCAGGCAGCCCCCAGCCTCACCGCCCTGCGGGTTCCCCCCACCCCGCAATCAGGCCTGCTTGGGGGCTACTCACCACGCCTCTCCTCGTCGTGCCGCCGGGGGCTCTTGGCGGACAGCTGGCCCACAGGGACCCCCAGCTCCAGCAGCAGGGGTGCAGGGGCGGGTGGGCCGGGGGCCTCCGGGGGCAGCAGGGAGGCGGGGACGTCGAGCGTCTTGGGGGAGAAGCGGATGGGCTGGGAGGGGGGCGGCTCGGCGGGGGACACGGTGGGCAGCGCGCGGGGCGTCGGCGGCGGGGTCTCCCCGCGCTCGCGGCCTGGTCCCCCTGGCGGCGGAGTTTGCAGGTCGCGGCCCAGGCCCAGGGAGGCGAGCAGGGCGGTGCCACGCAGCAGTGCGCGCTGGATCAGCTTGGGCGTCCCGGAGCCGCTGCCCCGCTCCACCGGGCCTGTTCGTCGCGGCTCCTCGGGCTCCGGGCTGGGCCGCTGGGGGTTACCTGGCAGCGGGGGCGGGCACACATTAGGCGGTCTTTGGGCAGGGGCCACGAGGACCCCTGAGTGGCCCTGGAACAAGGACCGAGTTCTGCTCCTCACCAGCGTCTTCCCGGACTCCCATTACTCCCCCACTCAGTTCCTGCCCACCCACGGGGACTCCCCCCCCCAATCCCAAGCCGACTTCGGTGGCCTTAGTGTCCAGCCAGGGGCATCTGCAGGGCTCCTGTGCCCTGTGTCCACCTCCTTCTTGTCTGGTCAGGCCCGGTCGTTTTGCCCACCTCCCCCTACTCGATCAATAGCTTGTACGGGGCACACAGGCCAGTTCCAACGTACACAACAGCACCAAGAGGCATGTGTCACTGTCCCTCTCCTAGAAATGAGGAAACTGAGACTCAGAGTGGTTAGTGCCAGGCTCGAGCTGACTGATTTAGGGGCATATGTTATCCGATCCTCATGCAGGGGTTCCAGGCTCAGAAAGGTTAAGGGTGTGTCTAAGGCTGCACAGCCAGGGAGGGCTGGAGATGGCCGCACTCCAGGAGGAGGCAACAGAGCCTTCACTCTCCACCGCTTCCCACCCAGACTCTGCTCCGGATTTCAGGACACTGGTGTCCTGCCTATGGGCCTAAGGTTGACCTGACTCCGTTCTAGACCACCAGGGGCGACGCTGGGGAACCACACATTAAGAAGGTAGTGGTGGTAGGTCCTTTGGTCCTGTGATGGCCTCCCACAAAGCCCAATTTTGTTAAGTCCTCTTTGGCACTAGAACTTGCCATGGCTCTCCATTACCACTAACATAAAGTCCAAGCCCCTTGGCTGGGCTTTCAAAGCCTTCTCGCACTCTGCCCACCTTGCGCCCGGCCTGGAGCAGGACATGGGGCTGGGGATCCAGAGGAAGAAATGCAATGCTGGGGAAATTGAGCTTTTACTAGCCGGAACTCGGTTCGGGTTCCCTTTTCTCAGCTACAGCCCTTACCCAGGCTCTGACCCATCCTCGCGCCCCCACCCCAGGTCCCTGCCTTCTAAAATGCAAATTGGCCAAATTCATTCTCATTTCTGGCCCTTCCTGAACTGGCTCCCGCCAGCTTTTCTGGCTTCACCCACCCATTCACTCAACCAACATCTGCTGGGACTAGGCTGGGCCCCACAGACCCAGGGGATGAAGGCCTGGCTCTCACCTGCTGCCTGAGACCTGTAACTCCCAGGCTGTCAACTCCCCTCCGGGTCCCAGCCGGGCTTCCTCTCCCCTGGGTGTGGAAAACCTGGCGCCTGCACACACACTGTTCCCTCTGCCCAGCACACCTTTTCTACCTCGCCTTTCTGTGATCCCTTATTCACCATTTAAGACCTAGGTGAAGGGTCCCCTCCTCTGTGAAACCCTGATATGTTAATTACAACAAGAAATATACATTGGGTCTTCATCTCATTTTTGGCACAGAACTCCTGAAACTCCCAGCTCTTCCTAAAGGATTGGATCACAGAAGCAAAAGGTGCATCTCTGCTCTTCCTAACCAGGGAAGGGTTTAATCACATTTACGTTCAGGTTAATGAGGTCACTTCTGGGAAGCTCATAAGGAAAAGGGTCTGGTTGCTGGCAGCACAGACCACAGGACTAGAGAGCTGGAGACTGAGGTCTATCACCAACAGCCAATGGTTAAATCAACTGATCACATTCACATAATGAAGGCTCCATTAAAACCCTAGCCAAAGGGTTCCGAGAGCGTCCAGGTCAGCCAGCACCTGGAGGAGCTAGGAGTGGCGCCCGCAGAGAGGGTACCGAAGCCCCAAGCCCCCTCCCACATGCCTTGCCCTACTCATCTCTTCCCTCTGGCTGTTCTCGAGCGATGTCCTTTATAATTAACTGGTAATCTAGTAAGTAAGCATTTTTTCTGAGCTCTTTGAGCCATTCTAGCAACTGATCAAAGGTGACAGGAACCACTGATTTAGAAGCAGCACAGGGGACAACCGGACTTGGCGACTGGAGACCGAGGTGGGGCGGAGATGCGGGGTAGGGAGGGTTCTTGTGGGACAGAGCCCTTCATCTGGGGGCTAGCCTGTCAGAACTGACTGTGAACCACACATCTGGTGTCAGAAGTGGAGTGGGTGACACCTAGGGGAGAACAAGGTTTTTTCTTGCTTCTAGAAGGCTTCCTGGAAGGCCCCCCCACCACCACAGCGCTTATGGCTCTCATCAGGCCTGACACAGCCACTTCCTGCTGCCTGTTGCTCTCACTTGTTTCTGAGCTGCCCCGACCGCCAGACTAGGCCCGCCCCCCAAATCACGGCAGGGCTGATTCCTAACGTGTCGATGACTGGCTCATAAAATGCACTGACATAGTCTGATGGAAGAGTCTGTTCTCCTGCTCCCCTGCAACAGCCACACAAGCTGAGTGCTATGCTCCCACTCTGCAGGTGAAGGCACGGGCCGTTTATAAAATTAAGCAGAACAGGGGACAAACCTGTCTCACACCAGCACGAAAAATGAGACAGAGTTAAAGGGAGATGGAAGTCAGTCTGCAAAATGGAAAGTGTAAAGACATTCCTGTGGTCAATGGCCTGAGAAACAGAGGTTTCCAAGAGATACGTGCCTTGCTCGAGGTAATTCAGGAAGGGGTTCCTTGAATTTGCCTCTGAGCTTCCTAGCATGAGGAGGAGGCATCCCTGGGTTTAGGATAAGTACAACCATTTTCGACCCATGGATGCAGATGAAATCGTTTCCGTGAGACCTCACAGCAAGGACACACCATGTGGTCATTAGTGGCTCTAGGACAACATACTTCGTGTTGAACCTGAACCAGAACCCCTGGGACATGAGGATGAGAGGGGCTGTTCCATCAGTGTAGGCTGACTGTTCTACCAGCAGGCAACTCACTGTAGCCCGTTCCCCAGTAGTGCGGCCCTTGCCTGGGCAATCTCACAGGGTTTTCTTCGATTCTCAGCCAGCCTTCCACCTCTGTGGGTGGCTGAGAGGTCAAGGTCATGTACTCTCCTGGACCCAAGATGGCCACTGGAGTGTGGACTTGTGCTCAGGGAACCAAGTGCTCGGCCAGCAGCTGGGCTGGGGTAGGGGAGCTCCTTCCAAATAAGGGGCAAGCTTGTGGAGGATGAGGTTCAGGCCCTTTTGTTCCTACTCCTGCTTGCTTGGGAAGGGCAGGCCCAGAGGGCTCTGCCGAGCATGGTAGGGGCAGCCTCAACCTAAACACCTGGGTTGACGGGACTTTAAGTTCTCTATTGGCCCTTCTAGCTTGGTACATTCAAGAGCAGGTGAATCCTAGCTTCCCCCTTGGCCTTCCAATGCTCCCTTCAGTCCCTGCAGTCCAGCCAGCCTGGGGCAGTGCAATTTCTGGAGCGGGGAATGGTGTGTCAGAGGACGGTCCAGGGTCCTGCCTCTAGAGTCAAATCTGGGTTCAAATCTCTCCTCTGCTGGGTACCTCACATCAAACCAAAGAACCTCTCTGCACCTCTCTGTACGTGCCCAGCCCTTTCTTCAGGTGAAAGCTTTTAAGGCTCTCAAATCCTGAGGCTTAGGATCCTCAAAAGCTGAGGGCTCTAGGTAGGGTTACTTTACCTCTCAGAGCCCCGATTTTCTCATCTCTCAAATGGCAAAAATAATAGCACGTCCCTCACTGGGTTGTTGCTCAGATGGAATGCCTGGTGCCCGTAACTGCCGCTGTCTTCACGGAGAAGAGAACAGCCCAGACCCGGACACAGAGAGCAGGCCCTGGATTCCCTCCCCCCCACCCCTGCTCAGCTTGCTTACCCTCTTCTCACCTACAGGATCCCCAGAAGGGACTCTGAGAAGCGCAGTGTGGCAGGCACCTGCCCGGCTCCCCTATGCACGGTCCCCTCTCTGGACCCAGCTTCCCTTGGGTCCCAGATGGGCAGTACCACTCCCTGTCTTTCTTCCCTCCCCGCAACCTGCCAAAGCCCGGCTGCTGCTACAGGGCCAGGACCGAGCTCTCTCACAGGCCAGGCCTGGACAAGAGGCCTCACTCTGGGCCCCGGGAAGCCTGGGTTGCACCTGGCTCAGCTGTGGACCTACAGTGCAGATGCGAATCCTAGGAGCGGCCGGCCCTACAGTTAATTTCTTATAGTTCTCCCCATAGTACCCACAGGGGTGCAGCAAGAGTCTGCTGGGGATAGACAAAGCCACTCACCATTGAGCATTGGGGGTGTGGAAGGAGATCCCAAGGAGGACGAGTCATCTGAATCCAGGTACCACGTGGCTTCGTCCAAGCGGGACCTTCTCCTGGGGAGGGAAGTCGGGCTTCAGCAATCTTAGGACTATCGGGAGGCAGATGATGGTGGGGTGGGGACACTCAGGCACTCACCTCCCATTCTGGGCTTCCCCAGGCTTGGGGGAACTGGGACCCCAGGCCCAGCATGCTCGCCGTTCTCCATTGCTTGAGTCCTCCAGACGTCGGGGGGACTGGCGGCCCCATGCCTGGCCTGGTTCTGCGGGTTCCACTGTAGGAGGAGAACCAGGGAGTCTGAGCTGAGGCCAGGAGCCCCATCATGAGAGTCAGGCACCAGGGACACCTTCTTAGAGGATGGGGGATCAGGTTGGAGCCCATACTATTCCAAGGGTGGGCTTTGGGCCACAGAGAATCTGAAGAGAACTGAGACAGGGTGGGTGGGTTAGGGTCCTGGGGCTAGCACTCGGGTGGGGTATAGTTAGTTCACTGGGGCAATCTTGTCTGGGTTTGAATTCTGGCCCTGCCCCTCATTAGCTGTGTGACATTTGGCAAGTTACTTTTTTCCGCTTTTTTCATCTATGAAACTTAGAGAAAATGAATGCTGCCTGAGAACTCAGAGGTACCAGCCTAGTCAGACAGCGGAGGGAGCCTGGGTGCCAGCAGTCAGAGGAGGAGACAGTGGGTGGAACCCACCTCCTAAGATAAGGTTTGACAGAAGAGAAGGGGCCGTGGAGGGGTTTCGCATGAGAAGAGGTTTCTTACACTGGATCGCCCGGAACCGGGGGAAGGTGGGCGAATCCCCAGCTCCGACCTCGAAGACGTTTCTCCTCCGGTCCAGGCCAGGTGAGGCCTGCACAGTGATGCGGTGTTTGAAGTCTGGGGTTGGGGGAAAAGCAGGGGAAAGGTTTGTGGTGAACAAGAGTCAGGATTCCAGCCCTCAGGGCCATCAGCCGGCTTCCAGGCCACGAAGGCAGTGCAGGGACCCGGCCTGGCACGGTAGCTGTGGGACTGGGGCCCGCATCACTGCCTTCCTGGCCCGTCAGACTCTCGGTAAGAAAAGCGGACGGCCTGGACGCCAGCATCCGAAGAAGCCAGACGCAGCCGGAGATTCCCGGGAGCGGACGCGCCAAGTCCCCTAGGCCTTACCGGAACTTTCATGAGCCCCGCCCCTCCGCGGGGGCAGCCACTCCCCGGCCGCCATGCAAATATTTCCGCCAGAACCCGCCCCCACACGAAAACAGCGCTCCCGGCCCCACCCCTTCCAGCCCTCGGCTCACAGGTCCACCCACCAACTTCCCCGACCAATCCCAGTATGGCCAGCACAAGCCTGACCCCGCCCTCCTCCGCTCACGCAGCCAATGGCTGGGCCCCGCCCCTTACCAAGGGGCATGCTGATGCGCTCGCCGCCGTCCCGCGCGCGGAGCTTGCTGCGCTTGAAGGTGCCGCGGCGGCGGCGAACGTGCGGCCGCTCGCGGTCCACCTGCTGCAACAGCAGCGTCAGCTCGCGCTCGAACACCTCCAGCTCCCACTGAGCCAGCAGGTGCTCGCGCCGCCGCAGCTGCTCCGCCTGTGACCGCTGCTCACGCGCAGCCCGGGTCAGCTCCTCCTCGCGGCTCAGAAGTTCCTGTGCCAGGGACAGTGAAGGCAGTGGCATCAGCCCGGTACAGACTCTGCCCCAAGAAGACCGGGGAGGCACTTCCTTTCCTTTTCCAATCGGGACCTCTACCTTTTCCTTGGCCCGCAGCTCGTCGAAGAGGCCTTGGATCTCGCGCTTCCAGCCTTCCTGCATGGAATGGAAGGAGTCCCGCGGCATTTCCCGCAGGACTTGCGCCTCCAGCGCCTCCAGCTGCTGCAGGATGGAGGCAAAGTCGGGCCTGCGGTGGGGGTCCTGCGCCCAGCAGTCTGGGGACACGGAGCGGAGGGGGCACAGAGTGAGAAGGGGTCTGTGGGGGGATGTGTCTTGTGCCAAGGAGCTCTGCCTCTCCCCCTCCAGTCCCCTTACCTGCCATGAGCTGAGCGAAGGGCTCAGGGCAGGTGGATGGGATGGGCAGCGTAAGCTTGTTGACGGCTACTCCATAGGCTACAGCAAGGCAGTCGATACCACGGTAGGGCACCTCCCCAGTCAGCAGCTCCCACAGCAGCACCCCAAAACTGTGGGCAAGACAAAGGGTCTGTGTTCGCTCCTCTACTTACTCAATGCCATTTCACCCCAAAGCAATGAGGAGCCAAATGATTTGAGTTCCCTCCCCCAGGGGTCTGCCTTTCTGCCCAGCCCTCGATTTCCATACCCCCCTTGGCCCTCCTCAGCCCCACAGATGGCCTTGTCCAGGCTGCAGCCAGGCCTCACCTCCAGACATCGCTGCCCTTAGAGAAGGTGGAGGCCTTGATAACTTCAGGAGCCATCCAGGCGTAGGTGCCTGCTGCACTCATTTGTGTGGTTTTGTGCCACTCCCGGGCCAGGCCGAAGTCAGTGATCTTTAAGGTCTTGTGGTCCATGTCATCGCCTTCAATGGGCTGCAGCAGCAGAACTGGGGAAGAGGGGGCAGGACTGTGGGTACTCCGTGTTCAGATCGTGGGGTCAAGGGAGGAGCTAGAAGCAAACCATCATCTGACAGACATGCTGGCTAAATACTGGGAGCAAAGAGGTGATCTTGCTCTGGACGGTTGAGGTAGAATCAGACAAAAGTAGCCATATTGGGAAACGTGGTTGGAGGGGCTCCTTGAGGCCAGGCTTTTATGCTCAGCTCTAGCACTCCCAAAACAGCCTCTGAGGCACACATCATCACCCCCATTTTACAGAAAAGGAAACGGGGCAGAGAAATGACTTGCTGAGATCATATGCAAATAAAGAACAGATTTCAACCCCATCTGTGTGGTTCTAAAGCTGGTGTTCATTGCATAGAAACCCCTGTGTCTTGTCATGTTGCTGAGGCAGGAGTGTGAATTAGGACCTCCCTTGGGATGGGGAGCAAGAGGGAACCCCTTGGTGAGAAAGGAAACCCAGTACGCCCCAGTGCCCATACCCCCTCATGGCTGGAACAGCCCCGCCCAGATGAGAGCCTCCAACCAAAGATGTCTGCCGCTGCAGAGCTGGATGTGAAGAACAGGGGGGTTCGAGAAGCGAAGGTTCTCGGCCAGAAAAGGAGGAGCTTGGGACAAATGTGGGAGTGGATGGTCAGATCCGACAGGGGCTTGTGGAGCTGACCCAAGGGGGCCTTGTATACAGAGGAGAAGCAGCAGCTTGCAAATCTCATCAGGACAAACATGGCTCAAATGAGAGAAGGTTTTGAGGAACAGAAAGACGATAAAGTCATAGCATCATCAAGGGTTTGAAAAGGCCTCTCCCTTTCCTGGTTAATGTAGAGAAGCGACATCCAAACCAACCACCTTTCTGAACATATGTCATTTCAGGGCGCACATACCTCTCAGCTCTCCTGGCCAGGGTGACGGCACTACTCTGGGGCAGCTCAGGGTAAGGGGCAGCGGGGTGGGGCAGAGGGGATGGGCACCTAACCCAGCCTGGTGAAGGGGAGGACTTCTCAGAGGAGGTGGCGGGACCAGGGGTAAAGCCCTAACTCCCGATCCCAGAACTTGGTCACTGGCCAAGTTCTCTGGGCCTTGTGGGGACACCTGGCCCTTCTGTCACCCCTCCCTTCTGTCTTTGATCATGGGGCCTCTGCCTGCTTGTGCCGTTTCCTTAGGGCCTCCCTAGCCTCAGCCTTTTCAGTGTCAGTGGTCCTCAGAGCGTGGCCTCTCCTCAACCCCTACCCACTGTCCCCGGGCTGTCTTGGCTTCTCCTAAGTGCCCGCTGCCCCCTCCCCATGGGCCCTCCCACATTTGGAGCTCTGCGCCAGGAGCCGGTTCAGCTGTCCATCACTGCCCTATCTCATGTTCAAATGCCCTCCCGCCCCCACCTTTATCCACCCACCACAGGGCAAATCTCCCTGCAATTTCTCCTAATCCAGTGAATGGTTCTGCCATCCACCCTCTTCTCTTCTGGAGTCAGACTGGGGCTGAATCCTGAACTATTCATAAAGCTACGGATAACAAAACCCACCAAAACCCACCTCGGAGGGTCGGCATAAGCATTTAACAAGTTCACTTTTTTTTTTTTTTTTTAAGAAGGCTCCATGCCTGGTGTGGAGCCCAACCCAGGGCTTGAACTCACAACCCTGAGATCAGGACCTGAACTGAGATCAAGAGTCCGACACTCAACTGACTCAACTGACTGAGCCCCACCAGCACCCCCAGCAAGATCGCACTTTTTAAATCCTTAGTACAGGGTGGGACGTCTAGTATGCGTGTCCTAAAGCTTGTCCGCTGTCCTGAAGATTAGTCGTCCGCCATCTCCAGTCGGCCCTCCTCACTGTCCTCTGTTACCAGCATTCCCCGATTTGCAACAGCCTCTGGCCTGGGTGCTGGAGGCTCAGAACCGGACCATCTAGTAAACACTATACAGGTTCATTCCAGAGCAGAACCAGAACAGGGGGAGGGCAGGTGGCTGGAGCGGAACCAGCCGGAGGGTCTGCGTGTTGAGGCAGGAGAGGGACTCCGGTGGAGACGGGATCCACCCATCCTCCTTAAGAGCCACCGGTCAGGCCTCTAGCCACTTGAACCTCACAGACCAGTGAAGCACTTTCCGCACCAACATCTCTGCCTAGGAGGCCAGCCTCCCCTTTTCCCTCACATAATCTGAGGCCCAGAGATAGGCAGCCTCTCATCCAAGCCTTGAGACTTCTTTGTCCTGGTGACCTGTCACCTCCCGCCCCCCAACTTGGCTTGACACCTTTGAATCCTTATCCTCATCTCCACATCCCCTTGAATTTGTCCCAACCCAAATGGCTCATTTGGCGCCTGATCTAGACCTTGGGGAAGGGGTAATCAGGAGCCACCTGGAGGAGAGGGGGCTGGAGATCCCAAGCTCTCAGTCCCCATGTGGGGCTTCCTGGCCTCTGGAAGGGCCCTGGCCTCCAGCCCCCTCCCCAGGCTGGCCTCTGTGGAGCTAGGGAGTGGCGTGCACAGCTCACACCTCTTCCGCTTCCCTCCATGGTCCCTACTTCTCCTTTCTGGGAGGCCTGGGCCAGGTCTCCAACTGGGGGGGGAGTCCTTTGGGGGAGCATTGGGGGAGGTCAGACCCAGGCTGGGCTGGCTGGTTAGTCCTGTGACTCGTGGGCCTGGAGAATTCCCCCTCCACTCCCCGCCAGGCTTCCTCACAAGGCCCCCATTGTCCAGGAAAATCACGCCATTGTTTCCTGCCTGTGCCCCCCCAACCCAGGGACTCCCCCCACCATCCCGCAGACAGCACCCCAGGCCTAGGCCTGGGGTCTTCGAGGTGGGAGGCCGGGCTCAGGGAGGCTGAGGGCGCCTTCCCTGTCCTTCACCACCACCCAGACTCTGGGAGAGACATACAGGATGGGGGGGATGTAACCCCTGGCTCCTTCCTCTCCCACAGAAACCCCCCCCACCCTTGGCTCTTTCCTCCCCTGCAGGCAGCTGGGCTGGGGAGGGAGCAGAGGCTGGAGCAGGGGCAGGAAGCCGGCTCAGGGGCAGCAGGAAACACAGGAAGCAGTGGGGAGGGTGGGGAGCAGGGGCCTGGGCTATTGTTCCATTTTTTCTGGAAAGAAAACTGGAGGAAAAACAGAAGAAGGGAGTCCCCTCCCCCAAGGACTTCGGGGAATCTCCCTTGGGTTGGCACAGGGAGTGGGGGTCCCTGGGGGGCTAGAGCCAGGGAGGGAGGCTGAGCAGTGCGAAGTGCCCCACTGGATGAGGGGAGTAGGGGGGTGGCCGGCAGGCCTCCCCAGACCCCTCCAGTCCTGGCAGGGACTCGGGTATTATTGGGTTCTGCCTTTCTCTCCCCACAAGTCACTTGTATACGGCCAGCCCAGGCCAGGCAGCCCAAAATCTCCATGCTCACTACCCCCCAGGAGCTGCCCATGTCTCTCAATAACCCATCAGCCCCAGCCCTGTGTTTCCACTACTGGGGGGCGGGGTATGTGGCGCTGGGCCCTGCCTCTTTGCCTTCGCTCTGGCCCAGGTCCTAACCAAAACATCCAGCTGGTGCCTCTCTGAACAAGGCCTGCTTCTGGCCTGGTGTGAAGCTAGTCTCCTCCAGGAAGCCCTCTGAGCTTGTCACTCACTTGTCTTGGACCCACGCTGGCCAGTGTGTTGGGCCTAAGATGGCTAGAGGTGGAGTACCTTACTGCTTAAATCTCCCTTAGCCCCACCACGCCCACCCCAAGTGCTAACTCTAGGTAAGGCCCTCTCGGCGATCCAGACCGCACACGTCTACCCTCACAGCTGCCGACCGGCCGCAGGGCAGGCAGCAGGTGCCATGCCCCTCCAGCCCCTGGCGCCATTTCCCCTTCCTGGTCACTCCCTTTATCCAGAGTCCAAAAGTGAGGCTCTGAGTTGAAATAACCAGCTAAAGGTCATGTAGTTAGGGGTACGGGCAGGGCCAGAATTCCAGCCCTGTCCCCAGCCTTGACCACCAGGGGTGGGGAGCCGGGCAGGGGGACTTTCCACTCCAAGATCTCTGTTCTGGAAGCACTTTCTACCCCCAGAGCACAGCATCAACAGCACATCCAGAGCTCCCATGGATGCCTACGACTCACCTGGGAGATCCCAATTTTCTAACCTGGCAGCTGGGAGCTGGGGCCAAGGACTCCTGAGGCTCAGGCGCGAAGGACTGTTTGGTGTCTGGGTCTCCGGCTTTGGGGCCGGTGTGGGCCCATGGCGCCCCGAGTCAACTGGGGCTCCCCTAGGACAAGAGCTCCAGCCTCTAGCAGACCCCCCAGGTGGCTCAGCTGAGAGCTGGCAGGTGTGTGCTTGGGCCATACCGCCCTCCAACCATGCTCCCCGAAACTCACTGTTGTTGGACTTGAGGTCTCGGTGGATGACGGGCACCAGGGCCTCACAGTGCAGGTAGTGCATCCCGCGGGCTATCTGCACAGCCCAGTTGACTAGCACGTGTGGGGGCACACGCCGCCCGGCCAGGGCACGGCTGAGGGGCCCACCGGCCGCGTACTCCATCACCAAGCACAGGTTGGGCTCCTCCAGACACACGGCCTTGAGGGCAATGATGTTGGGGTGTGCCAGCATGGCGAAAAGCCGGGCCTCCTGGCGCACGCTCTCAGCTGTCACACTGATGTCCTCATCGGGGTCCTGGCGAGCCGCCTTCACGGCCACCAGCTCACCTCGCCAGCTGCCGCGGTAGACCTTGCCGAAGCCACCGATGCCGATCACCTCCTCCAGCCGCAGCTCTTGGAAGCTAGCCACCTCGCAGGGGGGCGGGCCACCGCCCCGAGACACATAGTTGGATGGAAAGATGCCCACCTGGCCGCCCACCTGGCCCGCCCACCAGCCCTCATCGCCAGAGATGGCTGCATCCCGGGACAGCACCTCCACACGGTCGCCCTTCCTCAGGGCCAGTTCGTCCTGCCCATTGGGCTCGTAGTCAAACAGGGCCGTCCACACAGGGTTGGCATAAGCCGCTGTCTTCGGGGACCCCTCTGGCCAGACTCCGCTGCCGCCGCCCCCACCGCCCCCACCACCACTGCCATTCCACGACCCCAGCGGGCTCTTGAGGAAGAGGTTCTTCAAGGGCTCCATGGCTGGGAGCCGATATTGGGGCAAGCGGGGTACCTTCCCTGGGTGCCCCTGGTCCCCACCCCCGCTGGCGCCCGAGGCCCTAGTCCCGGAACCTGGGCATCCGGGCCCTGGCCCTCAGCCCCAGACCCAAACCTCTCTGGGGAGCCAGGAGTATTGACTCCCGGCCCCCCGCATCTCGGGCGTCTGGAGGGCCACCCAGGGCAGTGTGGTCAGGCTTTGGGGGTGGGACCCCGAGGCCTCCGGCGTCTCACCATGGCCAGCTTGGAGGGATCGGGAATGTCCCTCAGTCCCGGAACAGTCCTGGGAGGTTGGCTCCAGCACTCGCCCAGCGCAAGGTGGGGCAAGAAAGAAGGCAGCGCCTGGACTCCGTTGGGTCTTTTTGCGCACACGGGGTGGCTGGAGTGTCCCTAGTTGGGCCGAGCTGCGGCTTCCCAATCCCGCTCCCTCAGCCGGACGGCTCCAACCCCGTTCCCTTCTTCCTCCTCCCTTTGTACTTTGGCCCGGGGGCGGGAGGCAGAGGTGGAGGGTGGAGTTTCACTTTTTTCCGCTCTTCTCCCTCCAGCAGGAAACAGCATCAGATGACGCGGGCGGGTAGACTGCTCCCCTCCCAGAGGCTGCCGGCGCTGGTCCCGGCAGTTCCCGGGTAGGCGGGCAATGAAGGGCAGGAGTGGATGGGTATCCCCAAATGCCCATCCCTGAAGGTTCAGGGTCAAGGTTGGTCTTTGCTAAGGACAGGCCGTCCCCTCTGCATCCGCATCAGTAAAATGAGGTAAAGAATCTGGCTTGGGAGTGAGTCTAGTCTTGGCTCCGAAGTTGCACGGCTGTGTGATTCATCTTCTCTTCCCCTCCTTCCCTTCATAGCTGACACAGGGACCAGAAGCTCCTTGGGTTGGGAGTGGGCAAGATTGGAATACGGAACTGGCTGCATCTCAAGCTTTAGGAACGGGTTGTCTAAGCCCATCCTCTTCCCCTCCCCTGGTAAATAATCCACTTCTTTCATGCCCCTTACCAAGTGGTTGGAAACCTGAGACTGTCGACCTGAACTTCGCCCAGTGGTTGGATTCAGAATGGCTAAGTCGCCGTCACAACCGCTAGATAGAACCCTCCACCCCCATTGCCTAGAGCCTGTCACTTTAAGAAAAGCGACGTTATCCTATTTCTATTATTCAGGCCTGTTCTGGAGGGTTGCTTTCTACATGCTAAGTCTGAGCTCTGACCCGGAAGTAGAAGCAGATCGGGGCGAGAGTGCAGATTTGAGGTCCAGCACTAAAAGGGGCGGGCCGAAAGGGGCGTGCTCTGGTGGAGAACTGTCGCAGTAGCCCTGGGAAGTCCACGCCTCCAACCTCTTCCCGCCTCCTGTAACTCACTGGGAGAGTTTTGTGCCAATTAATTCCGCCATTACCCAGTGGCCACTCAACTATCCCTTCGGCTCCGCCCAGTGGTGTCAACGGGATTGCCAACGCCTAAGTGTACGCATGCGTCCCAGCCCTACGACTCTGCGCATGCCCAAAGGGCTCCCCGGCGTCTTAGCGCTCCACCACCTTCCTGCGCGTGCGTCGGGTTTCATGCCTTCAAGTTTTCCTTTTCCGGGTCTCAACTAGGCTCGTCGGGCGCATGCGCCACCGCTGGCTGGCGGCTCGCTGCTCCTTCCGGCCTTCCCCTTGGGCCGGGTCCCGCAGTAGCCCGGCGAGCGCGGAGACCGAAGCGACTGACCTGTAACCCCGGAAGTGGACCTCAGGGTCCCGGGGCTCTCCCCGGGCCGGAGCCGAGGGAGCCGTCGCCTGCACCCGCGGAGCACCCACCCCACGCCCAACTCTGAATGCCGCCGACGGGTGTCCGGCCCGTGCCCCGCGCCCGCCTACCGGCTCGGCCCCTCGGAGTTCTGGGCCGGGGGTGGGGGCCTGGACCCCGCCCCTAATGAGGCTCCACCCCCGCGTCCAGGCCTCGCACCGCTGACTGCTCGGGTCGGCCCCGCCCCCTGCCCGCCCCGTCGCCTGGCCGACCCCTCTCCCCGGCTAGGGGAGGCCATGGCGTGAGCGCGAGGCCGGGCCCCGGGGCCCTCGGGCGCCAGACGGGGCATGGGCCGGCGGCCGCCCCCATGAGGGTCCCGGGAGGGGGGCGCGCGCAGCAGCGGCGGGGCCATGGGGTCGCAGGTATTGCAGATCCTGCGCCAGGGGGTGTGGGCCTCGCTCACCGGCGGTTGGTTCTTCGACCCGCACCAGAGCACTTTCTCCAACTGCTTTCACCTTTACGTCTGGATCTTCCTGCTCACCTTTCCCTTCTTGCTGTACATGGTGAGATGCTGTCGCCACCTGTAACTCCCGCCGGGGAAAGGGAGGGCAGGTGTCACGGAGGGGTGCGGAACTGGCAGTGATTCGGCGCTATGTTTTGTAGGCTTGGGGGTGGAGAAAGGACTCTGCAGAGGTTGGGGGTATATGGAGGAGCGACCAGATTATCCTTTAATTGGGTTGGGTGACCTTGAGCTCACTGGATTTCTCTCCAGTGAGAGGATAAAACCTCCTGACAGGGTGTTTGGACCAGTTGCAAGGGACGGGTGAGGAGGTCTTGTGAATTTGTTAATGCTGGCTGTGACTGTGGCAGTAGGTCTATCCCATGGGGACAGGGCTGTGTGAGGAGAACCTGACTCAGTGCCGCCTCCAGGTCCTGCCCCCCAGCTTGGTGGTGGCTGGCGTGTACTGCCTCGTGGTGGCTGTCATCTTTACTACCATCAAGACAGTGAACTATCGGCTACATGCCATGTTCGATCAGGGCGAGATTGTGGAGAAGCGCAACTCGACCATGGGGGAGCCTGAGGAGGAGCCTGTACAGGGGGACAGCAGTCTGCCCAGGTGAGTGGGGGAGGGGCCGTGTGGGGAACTAAGGGGTCTTGGTGCCTGGGCTTAAGCATCTGCGCCTTGGGGACGTTGGCTTCAGGAGCAGATGAGTCCCTGTTCTGTGGTCAGCCCCACAGGACCCTTGAGAAGAGAGGAGTGCTGGGGATAGCGGAGGAAGTAGGACCTAAAGGGAGGGGGAGGTTAGCTGAAAGCTGGCACTTTTCTCCCCTGCTAGGGACCCAGGAGTGGAGATGACAGTGTTTCGGAAAGTGAGTTCCACGCCTCCAGTTCGCTGTAGCTCCCAGCATTCTGTGTTTGGCTTCAACCAGGTTTCGGTGAGTGCTCCCTATCCTCAGCCTGTCCCACTCCTCTCCCAAGAGCCCATCCCCACCGGGTATGTCCTGAGGCTACTTATCCGGCTTGTTCCTTCACTTCTCTCTTTGTCTGCTCAGGAGCTGCTGCCCCGGATGGAGGACTCTGGTCCCCTCAGAGGTAGGTGGCTGCTGCTCAGGTCTGAACTTGGCGGCGTGGAACAGGATGGCGCCTTGGTGTCTTGAAGTCCTGCTGACACCTGTGGGGCTGTGGTTGCAGACATCAAGGAGCTGGTGCGGGAGCAGGGCAGCAACAATGTGATCGTGACCTCGGCGGATCGAGAGATGCTGAAGTTAAGCTCACAGGAGAAGCTGAGTGAGTGGGCATGCTCTGGCGGACGCCAAGGGGGAGGATGGGCTATCTTGTCTTTGAGTCACCCCAACTGTTGCTTCTCCAGAGCTCTCTTTGGCCTTCAGAATGGGGCCTTCTCCTGGTCCTGCTGCAGCTGGGCTCTGGGGAAGCGGTGGCCACAGGACCCCCTTAGTGGTTAGTTCCTTTTGCGGCATGCCCTTTCCTCATTTTGTTTTCCTTTTCTCTGATAGTTGGAGACCTTCCCCAGACACCCCCGGGGGCTGCCCCAGACCCCTCTCTCCCCAGCACAGACTCTTCAGATCGTTCTCCCTTGGCCGGGGATGGAGCCCCCTGGAGTGGGAGCAGTGTGGCCGACACTCCTATGAGCCCCCTTCTGAAGGGGAGCCTCAGCCAGGAGCTGAGCAAGAGCTTCCTGACCCTGAGCCGGCCTGAGCGGGCCCTGGTGAGGACCAGCAGTCGACGGGAACAACGCCGGGGAGCAGGTGGCTACCAGCCCCTGGACCGGCGGGGTTCGGGTGAGCCCACGCCCCAGAAAGCAGGCTCCTCGGATTCCTGCTTTAGTGGCACCGATAGGGAGACGTTGAGCAGCTTCAAGAGTGAGAAGACGAACTCAACCCATCTGGACAGCCCCCCCGGTGGCCACGCCCCCGAAGGCAGTGACACAGACCCACCCTCCGAGGCTGAGCTGCCTGCATCACCAGATGCTGGGGTCCCCTCCGATGATACGCTGCGTTCCTTTGACACCGTCATAGGCGCAGGGACGCCACCGGGTCCAGCTGAGCCACTCCTGGTTGTGCGGCCCAAGGACTTGGCCTTGCTGCGGCCCACCAAACGGCGGCCCCCCATGCGAAGACACTCCCCACCTGGCCGTGCCCCGAGGCGGCCCCTGCTTGAAGGCGGAGGCTTCTTTGAGGACGAAGACACCAGCGAGGGCAGCGAACTGAGCCCAGCCTCCAGCCTCCGATCTCAGCGCCGCTACAGTACTGACAGCTCTTCTTCCACTTCCTGTTATTCCCCCGAGAGCTCCCGTGGGGCAGCTGGGGGACCCCGGAAGCGACGGGCCCCCCATGGGGCTGAGGAGGGGGCTGCTGTGCCCCCCAAGCGGCCCTATGGGACCCAGCGGACGCCTAGTACCGCCAGCGCCAAAACGCATGCGCGTGTGCTGAGCATGGATGGGGCAGGGGGTGATGTCCTCAGGGCCCCCCTGGCTGGCTCCAAGGCGGAGCTGGAGGCCCAGGCGGGAGTGGAGCTGGCTTCTGGTGAGCCTGCTCTGCTGCCTGCTGAGGCCCACAGGGGACCTGCTGCCAACCAGCCCGGCTGGCGGGGGGAGCTGCAAGAGGAAGGTGCTGTGGGGGGAGGTGAGTGCCCGCTCTGCTGGGGGGCGGGAGGAGGTGAGCTGGGTATGGGCTCGGGTTTGGACAGAGCCCAGGCTGGAGTGGAGCTGGTCAGAGTCAGCTCGGCCTCTGGCTCAGGCAGTGGGTAGATGAGGACTGAGCGAGGGAGTACCGTCTGCTGAACCCCTCACACGAGCAGGGCGGGGAGATCGCAGACCCCTGGCTCCAGGTCCTGCAGTTAGCGCCAAGCCCTTGTCCACTGAGGGCTCTCAGCATCCACATTCATCGTGTCCTGATTTCCAAATGTGGAAACCGAGGCACAAGTGGTTAGGTGACCTGGCTGGGCCCCAGAGGCAGGACATGCTTGGATGAGACCTGACCTGTAGTTTTGGGCAGGGGCTGCTGCCGCCCCCCCGGCCCCTACCCATGTCCGAGGCTATGTCCACGCCTCTGTGGCTCACGCGCGGGGCCTCTCTCTGGGCAGCAGCTGACGAGACTGGCAAGCGGGACCGTACGAGCAGCGTGCGGCGGACTCAGGCGATCCGCAGACGCCACAATGCGGGCAGCAACCCCACCCCTCCAGCCTCTGTCATGGGCTCGCCGCCCAGGTGAGCACCTGCCGGGTGGCCAGAGGGGTGCTGGGGGCCCGTGGCTCTGAGTGGCGCTGACCTTCGGGCTGTCCCTTTCTCAGCAGCCTGCAGGAGGCTCAGCGCAGCCGCGCCGCCTCTCACTCCCGGGCGCTGACGCTGCCCTCCGCCCTGCACTTCGCCTCCTCGCTGCTGCTCACGAGGGCCGGCGCCACCGTGCACGAGGCCTGCACCTTCGACGACACATCCGAGGGGGCCGTACACTACTTCTACGATGAGAGCGGTGAGCCCCTCCCTGCGTCCAGTGGCCTGGCCTCTGTGGCCCGCCACCCCACTTCCCTCCTGCCGAGGGTCTTCCTTGTCCCCGCGGCAGTGCTCGCTCTGTTGGCCACGGACCTGCTCAGCCCCCGTGCTGCCCGCCACCAAACTTGCAGTTTCTCTGAGATGTGGGCCGCTTCGTTGTCCCTGCTCTGCTTGTGAGGAAGCCAAGGCACTACCTGAAGTCCCAGCTGAGCAAGTGGCAGAACAGGGACCCAAGCCCGGGGCGGGCTGACCTGCAGGCCCTCTCTTCTCTGGCTCGCGGTTTCCTGGGGGCTGCTGGGCTGCCGTCCAGGGGAACGCCTCACTGGGTGGTTCATATGGGTCGGGCTTTGGTGCCCCTGTCCCTGACATGCTGCCTTGTGTCCCTGGGCCCAGGTGTGCGGCGTTCCTACACCTTCGGCCTTGCTGGAGGCGGCTACGAGAACCCTGTGGGACAGCAGGGGGAGCAGGCAGCTAACGGAGCTTGGTGAGTCTCCCGGCTGGGGCTCTCCTGGCCTGCAGCCTGGCAGGTTTACCGTTTCTGGGCATTTTCTCTCTGCGCTGTGCTGGGGTAGCGGCAGCTCAGAACCTCTGGAGAAGAGAGGGGAGCAGCGAAGGGCAGGCCTGCGGGGATCCTGTGATACTGCAGTAATGTGGTGTTTCTGGGCAGGAGGCTGCCAGGAAGCCCACGGTCTGGGAGGGAGGCACTTCTGCCCTTTGCTGCCTCTGGATCCTTGGTGCTCCTTTTGGGTATCTGAGCAGCCCCCGGAGCCCCCAGTTATGGCCTGGCTTTGGCCTTAACCCCACTGCGGTCCTGGGGCTCTCCAGTGGCCCCGATCTTTCTTCATGGCTGCTGTGCCCACAGGGACCGCCACTCGCATTCCTCCAGCTTCCACTCGGCCGATGTCCCGGAGGCAGCAGGCAGCCTGAACCTGCTGCAGCCGAGACCTGTGGTCCTGCAGGGTATGCAGGTGCGCCGCGTGCCCCTGGAGATCCCGGAGGTGAGGAGCCAGTGGTCGGGGAAGGACCCGCAGGAGGGGCAGTGGCAGGGGCGGGCGGGTGGCTCACGGAGCACTTGCCCCCGTACCGAGAGGGACAGGCTGCTCGAGTGGGTGCTCTGGGGGCCCTTGGTGTCCATCCTGACCTTTAACGGCTGGCTATGGGTGTGCAGGCTCTGGATCTCTGTGACTCAAGGAGTCGTTCGTTTGCTTATTCGACAAGTGTATCCGGAGTACTTTATCTCGGAGGGGCCTGCAGGGAGCTGGGACGGCGGGTCTCTGCAGGGAAACCCGCGAAGAGGCAGCGCAGCTTACCTGGCCGAGGCCTGCCGCTCCCTGTGCTGGGCCCAGGCATGGGGCATGGCTCGGGGCGCTCGGTCCCTGCTCCTTACTGTAACGTCCCGTTTCGCTCCTGAAAGTGTCCCGGTTTGCATCATATATTACACGGTCAGCGTGGTGATAGCAGACGTGTTAAGGATGAGTGAAAAACAAACTCAGAACTTAAAGAACGGTGGTAAAGGGCACCCATATGTCTAACGCTTAGGGTCACAGAGTACATGCAGTGCCCAGAAGCCCCGTGTGTTCCTTCCTGATGCATGTATTTTCCTTAGTGGTCACACAGGAGGGACACCACGGTCCTGACACCGCTGATGGCCACATCCAGCTCTGCATGGGATCCCCAAGGCCCCGCAGAGCACCAGACCCATAGCTTGCCTCCTGAGTTCTTGTGGGCACGAGAAATCCCGAGATTAAGTAGCTTGCCTGGGGCCTCACAGCATGGCCCCTGGCACCCAGGCCTGTCGTCAGGGCTGGGGCTCTGTGTGCTCCAGGCTGGGGAGGTCAGGGTGACCCCCGATGGCTCCGTCATCAGAGGATGGTAGGATTTGTACTGGGTCTCAGAGGGCAGGGTGGACCTCACTGAGCCCAGGAAGAGGCAAGAGGAGAGACTCCGGCCCTCAGCAGCCACTGGGGCACGTCCCGGGGATCTGGAGAGATGAGCGCGCCTTTGTGATGGAGTCGCAGGACAGGCCGCAGGGCCACTAGATCGTGGGGCCTTCTGTGGCAGAGGAGACGGCGGACCAGTCAGTGTGCGCCAGGCAGGGGAGTGTGGTGGCAATGGGCCGTGTTGGGGGGCGAGGGGCTGATGGCTGCGGCTGTGGGGACCGCAGTTTGACCTGCTGGACCAGGACTCCCTGCACGAATCCCAGGAGCAGACGCTGATGGAGGAGGCACCTCCTCGGGCCCAGCACAGCTACAAGTACTGGCTCCTTCCCGGCCGCTGGACGTCCGTGCGCTATGAGCGGCTGGCCCTCCTGGCCCTGCTGGACCGGTGAGTGCCCATTTGCCGTGGCCCCCGGGCCTTCCTGAGCCTCTAAATGTGGGGAGCCCATTGTGGCGTCCCTGAAGGTGCCTCAGGCTGGGGTCCGCAGTGGGGTTTGACTAGGTAGGTCCTCCTGGGATGTAAGGGCATGGCCTTATGGGTGGTGCTCTAGGCACTCCCTGCCCCAGAGCTCTGCTCCAAATCGGCTGTTCCCAGCCAGTCTCTTGTTTTTATTTGCTTGGTGTTAGAGCTGATGAAATTGAGTTCTGTGGTCTAGAAAAGCTCACAAACCCCTTATGTCAGCCTTCCTGTTTCTTCGGGGTAACTGAGGCCCAGGAAGCCAGACAGGAAAGTCAGATGACTTCTGTTGTCTGCATGGATGGCTCGGGCCTTGAACCTGTGGCCCAGTTTCCCACGCTCTGGATGGCCCCCGGCCCTGCAGCCGGCACGTGTCCGGCACCGCCTATGTGCACAGCATGGCGTGCTTGACCGGGCATGCATGAGCCAGAGACAGGCAAGCCCTGTGGTGGTGGCCCTTGGAACCTCGGGGTCTAGAAGGGGCAAAGATCGGGATGCAGGGTAGCAATGGGGCAGTTTTCTGGAGCAGGTGCCCCTGGCCTCGTCCCTGAAAGGGACAGGTTCGCATATTTGGAGGACGAGGGGTGGCTTGGGCATAGGCTCAGACGTGGGCCTTTGTGGCTAGGTCCTGTTCTCCTCCCCACGCCGCCTGCCTTCGTCCCACTAGCTGGGAAGGGGATGGGTGTGTCCTGACCCTGCTGTCTCTCCAGGACTCGGGGGCTGGTGGAGAACATCCTCGGTGTGGGCCTGAGCAGCCTCGTCGCCTTCCTGGGCTACCTGCTGCTGCTCAAGGGCTTCTTCACGGATATCTGGGTCTTCCAGTTCTGCTTGGTCATCGCTTCCTGCCAATATTCCCTGCTGAAGGTCAGGCCTTGCTCCTTGGGTTTCCTTCCCCCACACCCCTCTTTCCAGGCGTCTCCATGCCCACAAGGTGGAGGGGTGTGAGCTTGAAAGCAGAGGTGGTGTTTAAGATCCCCTGTAGTTAGCTCTCTATCTTACCTATGAAAGAACTGAGACTCCAAATGGTGTAAGGTCCTGCCCTGGCCACCCCGGATAGTCCGCTGGTGGAACTGAGCAGGGTCTGGGGTCTCTGATCCTCCCTTGGGCTCTCGCTCTCCCTGCCAACATGGCTCCTGTCTCTTCCAGAGTGTCCAGCCTGATGCGGCATCTCCCATGCACGTGAGTACCCTGCCTTTACCCACGAGGCTCGGGCGTGGGCCCTGGGCAGGGGCTGACACAGGCGTGGAGGGCTCTGGAAGGGGCAGGGCTCCCTTACCACCTCTGTGGCCTCAGATCTTCAGTCCCGCTGCCCTTACCTTGAGGGCCAGGCTTCCTATTTTGGTTCCAGGGCCATGGGCAGGGCAAGTGTATGCGCGTGTGTGTGTGTGTGTGTGTGTGTGTGCGTGTGCGTGCAGGATGGTCAGCTGGGGACAGCTGGCTCCTCGCTGTCCCGCTCCCCAGGGCCACAACTGGGTGATCGCATACAGCCGGCCTGTCTACTTCTGCATCTGCTGTCTCCTCATCTGGCTGCTGGACGCTCTGGGCTCAGCCCAGCCCTTCCCCCCCGTCTCCCTGTACGGCCTCACGCTCTTCTCCGCCTCCTTCTTCTTCTGTGCCCGGGACGTGGCCACTGGTGAGATGGGGCGGTGTGGCCCAGGGGGTGAGGCCCCGAGGCTGGCAGGCCAAGGGGCGGTGCGCGGGCGGACTGACCGGGCCTTTGCTCTCTCTCCCCGCCAGTGTTCACCTTGTGCTTCCCGTTCGTCTTCCTCCTGGGCCTCCTGCCCCAGGTCAACACCTGCCTCATGTACCTGCTGGAGCAGATAGATATGCATGGCTTTGGGGGTACAGGTAGGGGGCCCATAGGTAGCCTGGGGGGTCGGGAGAGCATGGGGCCTTGGAGGGGCTGTGGTTTACGGCGTGGCTCTGGCCTTCTGCTGATCTTTCTCCCTGTTGATGCGGTGGATTCCAAGAGCCCGTCTCCTCTCCCCCGACCCCCCCCCCTTCCCAAGCAAATGGCTTAAACCCAAGAATGTCAGAAGCTCTGAAGGCCTCTCAGGGCTTGGGGAGTGGACAGCACTGGACTGGGGATGGGGCCCAGGGAGGTTAGCCCATGGGAGTTAAGGAGCATCGGAGCCCCGGCAGGTGGGAGCTGGGCTTTACCTGCTGTCTCTCCGCTCGCAGCTGCCACCAGCCCGCTCACAGCGCTCTTCAGCCTCTCCCGCAGCCTGCTGGCCGCTGCCCTGCTCTATGGCTTCTGCCTTGGGGCCATCAAGGTAGGGATGACCTGTGGGGTGGGGGGCATGCTGAGGCCCAGGGGGGTCGTTGGGACGGGACTGTGAATTGGGCTCAGCAGTGGCTTCTCCCGTGGGGGGACCCCCACCCCCCACTCCCCACGCTTCCCCTTGCCTCCCTTGACCAGCATGGGTTCTCTCCCCAGACTCCTTGGCCGGAGCAGCACGTCCCTGTCCTCTTCTCGGTCTTCTGTGGCCTCCTGGTGGCACTGTCCTACCACCTGAGCCGTCAGAGCAGTGACCCCACTGTGCTCTGGTGGGTGCCTGCATGGGCCTGTCTGTGCGCATGTGTGTGTTTTCGTGAGTGTGCATGGCAAGGGTTGGCGGTGGGGGTCTGTGCATGTGCCTGTCACCAGCTGACCCTGGAGCCCGCAGGAGGAGGGGCGGCCCCCGCAGACCCAGGCCTCTGCCTTTTCTCACCCACCCCAGGTCCCTGATCCGGAGCAGGCTCTTCCCTGAGCTAGAGGAGCGGAGCTTGGAGACGGCTCGGGCTGAGCCCCCGGACCCCCTGCCAGATAAGATGCGCCAGTCGGTGGTGAGAGGCTGGCGCGTGGGGTCCTGGTCTTGGGGCGGAGGGCTGCCCGGGAGCGGTCGGCCCCGGGGTGGCAGGCACCCACGCTGGTGTCTCCTGGCCTTGCAGCGTGAGGTCCTGCACTCTGACCTGGTGATGTGTGTGGTGATCGCCGTGCTCACCTTTGCCATCAGCGCCAGCACCGTCTTCATTGCCCTGAAGGTTCGTGTGGCCTGGGCTGCCCCCTCGCTCTCCGTCTGCCTGAGGGTGCTGGGCTGGCGTGGCCTCGTCCTTCTCTGCCCTGGCCCGCCTGTGCCGGGCCCCATGGGCTTCTCGGCCCGCTCGCCTGGGCTGAGCCTCCGGCCTGTCCCTCTTGCAGTCGGTGCTGGGCTTCGTGCTGTACGCGCTGGCCGGGGCCGTGGGCTTCTTCACGCACTACCTGCTGCCGCAGCTGCGCAAACAGCTGCCCTGGTTCTGCCTGTCGCAGCCCGTGCTGAAGCCCTCGGAGTACAGCCAGTACGAGGTCCGAGGTGAGTGCCTTTCCCAGGGTTGGGGCCCCTCTGACCCCCCTGCCTCCCTGCCCCATGCCCCAGGGACCTCTGGCCCTCTAGGCCCCTTGTGCCAGCAGGGGGCAGCCTCTGCACATGCCGCCCTGTCCCCACGGCCCTTGTGCAGCCCTCCCTGTGCTCTCTGCCTGTCCTCTCCCTTCCAACTGACTGCGCCCGACTTGGCTCCTGCTTGCCCCTCGCCCCGCCCACCCTGCCTTCCTCTGCCCATCTGCTTTCACGGGGGAGATGGAGGATGTAGAATTCCAAGGCCCCAAGGGGATCTTTTGTCCAGAAGGATTGATCGATTGCCCACAGACTAGGTCTGCTTGGTGGATTTTTATTTGGGCTGTGCGATGCAGACGTCTCTAAGCCTCTGTTTCATCACCTGGATTTGGTGCCCGAAATTCCACATGCCCTGTTTTACGTCCGCAATAAAGAGTTTGCCCCCTGGGCTGGCGTTCTCACATGGCTACGGTCAGCTCAAGCCAGGGGGCAGTGACCCGTGATGAAGGGCTGCCGCTCGAGGTCACCGTGGATGCGGGCCTCACCGAACCTCCAGCAGGCACCTGGGATGTCCTCATTTGGTTTGTTTTTCCAGATGGCAGAATGGGCAAAGCATGTGCCCTAAGACCCGGAATGGCCTACCTGGGCCTCATCACCCTCCTTTGAGCTGCCACAAAGTCTCTGGGGGCCCAGAGAGCCATGGCCCCTGGTTTTCCCTCCCCCTCTGGGGTTATACCTCACCTGGTCAGGCAGTGAGAGGGGAATGTGGCTGGTCAGCACTGCTGCCTTATGCCGCAGGCGCTGCGCAGGTGATGTGGTTTGAGAAGCTGTATGCCAGCCTCCAGTGCGTCGAGAAGTACCTCATCTACCCGGCGGTGGTGCTCAACGCCCTCACGGTGGACGCCCATGCCGTCGTCAGCCACCCAGACAAGTTCTGCCTCTAGTGAGGACTGCCCCGGCCCCCGCCATCCCATAGTCCATATTCCCATGGGACACGTGAGACACTGAAGCCCACAGATGGAATGAAACCTGCCTCAGTTGCCCCAGCAAGCGAACTCCTGCTGCCCTTTGTTGAAGATAGTTGCCTCTTTGAAGACAGATGTGTTTCCCAGATGTGTCTTAAAAGGGAGACCCCTCTAGAGAGCAGAGACTGTGCGTCCCTTGCCCAGGAGAGCAAGGCCCAGCTCAGTAGAGCCCAGGCCAGGGCTGGGGAGGGATGGGCCCCCTTCCCTGCTGCCCCCCGAATCCCACCTGCCACGTAATGCCTGCTCCTCCCCCACAGCTGCCGGGCGCTGCTGATGACCGTGGCTGGGCTGAAGCTGCTGCGCTCAGCCTTCTGCTGCCCTCCCCAGCAGTACCTGACCTTGGCCTTCACTGTCCTGCTCTTCCACTTTGACTACCCACGCCTCTCCCAGGGCTTTTTACTCGACTACTTCCTCATGTCTCTGCTCTGCAGCAAGGTGAGTTGGTGGCTGTGCTGCAGGCTGAGCGGCGGGAGCAGACCCTGTCTGCGTTGGCTGCGGGGAGAACTTTCCCAGGGGCCTGCAGCCCCGCTAGCTGCTTCTCCACGTCCGCCCCGCTGTGGGCCTCTGCAGCAGGTCCCCCAGGGGCACAGAGGAAGCTGTGGTTTAAAGCACTAAAGTCACTTGCCTTCTGTCCCCCGGAGAACTGGTGAGCATCCTGGACTTGAATCCGGGTCCCTCTGACTTTGCTGCCCAGTCTCGGAGTCATGGCCCTTCACCACCTTCCTTGTGGACAGTTACTAGGGAGTTAAGTAGTTAAGACTTGGCTTTGGCCTCTGGAAACCAGCCTCTGAACTCTGCCCCTTTGCCAGCCACAGCCTCGGGGAGCAGTGAAGAGCTGAGTTTCAGAGGCCCATGGGGCCTGGACAGATCTAGACTGCTTTGCCAGACTGTGGGACCCCCTGATGTGGGGCTCGGGGGTGCGGGGAATCACTGAACAGAACCCTTCCCTGGCACTGTCCTGGAGGCCTGTGGTGGTGCCTGCCATGGGACCCCAGCATGGGCCTGAGTCATTTTCTCTTTGACGTGGGCATTCTAGTCTGGTTTCTGGTCTGGTCCAGGATGGTAGAGATCTGAAGTGTGCTCCCCTCTGAGGGCGGGGCACAGTTTCATCACTCACCGATGGCTTGAGCAAGCCGTTGTCCTGCCCTGCTTTTTCTGAACTTTCCCATCTGGTCCTGAAATGGGACAAGATGGGAGGCTCTCAGGGGTCCCACAAGTCACTGCTGCTTCCTTAGAGGGTCTGCCAATGGCAACGGGCTCCTTTGTGCTGGGTCCAGAGAGAAAGGGCTGGGAGTCCTGGTGAGCTTGACCCCCACGGGGGCAGCCCCTGGGGTAGCCCGAGGCTCTGAATGGGGTACTTGGCCGACCCCACCTCTGTGAGTGACCTGTGTGTCTCTTCCTTTCGCCGTCTCCAACCCGCCAGCTGTGGGACCTGCTGTATAAGCTGCGGTTTGTGCTGACCTACATTGCGCCCTGGCAGATCACCTGGGGCTCCGCTTTCCACGCCTTCGCCCAGCCCTTCGCCGTGCCTCGTACCCAGCCTGCCGCCTGTGACCTGCAGATGGGGCGTGCGGGGAGGGCGGCGTCCCGGAGGGGGGTGCGCGGGCCAGGTTGGTGGGAGTCCATGGGTGGCAAGGGAGGCTAGCGTGGGGTCCTGTGTGCCTGCCACCTCCTTGACTCGTGCCCAGACTCGGCCATGCTGTTTGTTCAAGCCCTGCTCTCAGCACTCTTCTCCACGCCGCTCAACCCTCTGCTGGGCAGCGCCGTCTTCATCATGTCCTACGCGCGGCCCCTCAAGTTCTGGGAGCGCGACTACAAGTGAGTGTTGGGGGAGCAGGCGGGTCCTCCAGAGGTGCCTCAGAAGCAGGGGGAGCTTGGGGCCCAGGCGGGGTGGGGCACAGAGAGGGGCCGCCGCTGGGGGGGCACAGCCGCTTTCAGGGGGCTGATGTGAAAAGGGCAAAATCTGAGTCGGGCCAAGCCTCGGGGTCCCACCCTGGGCGTCCCGGCTGTGGGGTCCTGGGGTCGTCCCCTCATGTCCTGGAGCCTCGGCCTCCTATGAAATGGGGCTCTCATGACATCTGCCCAGAGAACAGGGCTGTGGGCCATGAGGATGCTGTGGTGGGCTGGCAGGAATCCTCCCCCGAGCCTATCGGCCGACTGGGTTTGTCGTTCTGTCTGAACAGCACTAAACGTGTGGACCATTCCAACACCCGCCTGGTCACGCAGCTGGATCGGAACCCCGGTGTGTTCTCAGCCATCCAGGGGCCTTTCGGGTGGTGCCTCCCTGGGGAGGGAGCCTCGCTTACTTGTCATTTCGTCCACGTGTCTGTCTGTCCCGGGCCTCAGGCGCTGACGACAACAACCTCAACTCCATTTTCTATGAGCACTTGACGCGCTCGCTGCAGCACACGCTGTGTGGGGACCTGGTGCTGGGCCGCTGGGGCAACTACGGCCCCGGTGACTGCTTCGTCCTGGCCTCTGACTACCTCAACGCCCTGGTGCACCTCATCGAGGTTGGCAATGGCCTTGTCACCTTCCAGCTGCGTGGCCTCGAGTTCCGGGGTGAGCCGCGGGGCCTGGGTCTGACGCAGGCCGCTGCGTTTCATAGCGCGGGAGGGCCGGCTTCTGGTGCAGCCCTGCTCTGGTTGCAGGGTGACGTGGGGCAAGGCACCCTTCCTCCGTAGGCCTGGGTTTCCCAGTCTGAGTGCTGAGGTGGCAGGGCCTCCTTCGGCCAAGCCGTGCCCCCATCCTGACTCTGGGTCCACAGGGATCGAACAGGCTGGTCTGGCGGAAGTGTGGGCCCGGAGCTCTGGGTCTCCCATCAGCTGCCCCAGGCTTGCTCTCTGGTCTCAGGCTTGGCTCAGGTTGGGTGTCATGTACAGCCCCTGGTGAGCGAGCCAGGTCTTTGCCCTCCGGGCCATGCACATGTTGGACATCAGATTCGGAAGAGGCCTCTGAGGGTACAGAAGGGCTCGAGGCCCAGCTCACGAGCACCATGGACCTGAGCAGCCCACTTTGCTCTGAGCTTGTCTTTGCTCTGGCCTCTGGGAGTCTGGAGGAGGAAGGTTCATTTGTTAATCCGCGCGTCTAGTAACTGTTGCTCACGGCATCCTCGGACAGGGAGCGGCTAAGGCCTGGGCTCTCAACAGGGAGAAGGCAAGCAGGGAGGTCCCAGTGGCCCCCTGACTGGCTGCTCCCCCCCGCCCCCAGGTACCTACTGCCAGCAGCGCGAGGTAGAGGCCATCACGGAGGGCGTGGAGGAGGACGAGGGCTGCTGCTGCTGTGAGCCCGGCCACCTGCCACGGGTCCTGTCCTTCAATGCCGCCTTTGGGCAGCGCTGGCTGGCCTGGGAGGTGACGGCCAGCAAGTACGTGCTGGAGGGCTACAGCATCAGCGACAACAACGCGGCCTCCATGCTGCAGGTGTTTGATCTCCGCAAAATCCTCATCACGTACTATGTCAAGGTATGCCTGGCGGGGGCTGGGCAGCAGGGGTCCCTGGACGGCTCACCGAGAGCATCCCGAGTGCCACCTTCTGGATGGTTGGGAACCCATTTTCCCCAAGAGAAACATAGGCCTTAGAGAGCTTTAAGCGTCCTTCAAGATGCCACTCACCACCTGACAGCAGGCCCCACGGGCCCCAGCGGCTTGCGTGCCTCTGACAGTCTAGTGTTGGGGGGTGGGGCGGAGAACAGGGCTCGCTGTCCGCCTCCTCTGGGAGATGCACCTGGACAGTGAGTCCTGGCGGTGGGCAGGCAGTGTGTGCATGAATCCCCTCACTGGGCTGCTGGTCCTGGGAAGGGCGGCTGCGGAGGCCAGCCTCCTAGACCCCTGGGAGCCTGCCCCACTCCGGTTGCAGAGCACCGATAATGCTAACGGCGGTAAATGATGATCCCAGGAGCGGCTGCCAAGCACTGGTGACTATCGGGGGGCAGGCTCTGAGCCAGGCTCCACTCCCAAGCGGGTGAAGCCTACCACGCCCTCCAGGGGAGAGCCCACTGTCAGCTCTGGCAGTTGGCTGGCAGGACCGAGCGATTAGCCTGTGGCCCCAGGATCAGGAGAAAGTGGCGGAGCTGAGCTCAGATCCAGGCCTGGGCTTCCCTGTGTTAATGTGGGTGCTCCAAGCCCCTGCCCAGGGGGTTGAGGGCTGTGAGGCACAGTGTGGGGTCCAGCAGCAGCCCTGAGCTGGGTTCTAGGAAGCCTCCTTTGGGATGTCCCCTCTTTTGCTGTGCCTCAGTTTATCCCCTTGAGGAGGAGGGATCCCTGTAGTGCCGCGAGAGGGCAGGAATGATGGCCCCCGGGGGAAGGGCACTGTTTCAGTGAGGTGAGGGTGCCTCCTGGGCCCTTTGTGCCCTCTTAGCATCTGCCCTGGGGCTCCCTGTGCAGGAACTTGGGGTGGGAGAGGCCCGTCAGGGCCCAGGGCAGCCGGCTCACCTGAGGCTCTCTTGAGGGCAGTCCTCTGCACCTCCTGGCTGTGCCCTTGCCTCTGCGGACACCCCGTCGTGGCATATGTCAGAGAACCTGGAATTCCTCTGTCAATTTTCCCGTCCCCCCAGCCACTCCTAGGGAAGGGTGTGTGAGCCTCCCGCCCCTCACCTTCACCCAGAGAGACACTGTGGTCCAGACAGGGACATTCCCAGGCTCAGGTCATCCAGAGGTCACACTTCTGTCCACCTGTCCTGTCCCCCACTGTCAGAGAGCTGCCCCTACGCAGGTTACCTTGCTGCCTCCCGCAAGCCCAGCTCAAGGCCAACACGGCCGTCTCGTGGCCACACACCAGGCACGCAGCCCGGCCCAGGCTGCAGGCTGAGATGAGCTCCAGCCCTGCCAAGCTGACCGTCGCATGGGGAGGCTAACTCGCCACGGCTATAGCCGCCTCACAGGCCGACACAGTTGGAGCGGGGTGGCGGCGTCCAGGGAACCTGGGGGTGCTCTGCCAAGGACAGTGTGGGCTCAAGTTTGGAAGGAGGAGTTGGGGCTGCCAGGGGCAGTGCCTGGGTGAGGTGGCAGCCTCTCGGGCCTGCAGACCGCACCAGAGCTACCCTGCTAGACGTTCCTGCTCCTACTGCAGGGGTGCCCTGTGTTTGGGGCCAGTGGTGGCACCCACCCCAGCCCTGGACTCGCCACCCCATCCCTGGGGAATGGGGCCCACCCAGGGTGGGCACATGGAATCCCAGTGACCTTGCTGGTTGCCAGCTGCCAACCTCATGCTGCCCGTCCACCCTGCCCGTCTGCCTTCCAGAAACTCTCCATCGGCTCAAAGCCCTATGCAGCAGCCAGCATCCCCTTAAAGGATACGGCAGCCTGTGACTTGGAACACAGGTTACTGTGCCTTTCCTTTTTTCTGAGAGGAGCGCCCTGTGGCTCCTAGACCTCCACTGCCTAGAGGGACCGGGACCCACAGTAGGCCCCACTGGCTTGCAGGCAGCCCCACTACCTCAGCCTGACCTTCCAAGGCCTCTGAGATCGCATCCCACAGCGTAATGGCGTGGAAGGTACTGGGGGCTCCAGTCGTAGCTCAGTCTGCCCTGTTGTTTCACCTCAGGCAAGTCTGCTGTCTTTCTGCACCCCGGTCTCTTATCAACGGGGATCTTCTGAAGCAAGCAGGCGAGCACTTGTCACAGGCAGGACCCTCCAGGGCTTGCTCTGTAAGGGGGGGTTTGCTTCCTGGCCACATTCTCACTCCTCCTCCCTGGCCTCGGAGAGGGGATCAGACTGGCCTGTGTGCCTTCAGGGAGTTCAGAGGAGACACAAGGTGGGAGTCCTAGGTGACATCCTGGGGCTTTCTGTCCCGCGGCGAGGGCGCGACTGTGGTCCCCAGTCCCAGCCCTAATGCCTGCTCCTCCTCGCAGAGTATCATCTACTACGTGAGCCGCTCCCCAAAGCTGGAGGCATGGCTTAGCCACGAGGGCATCGCCACGGCCCTGCGGCCAGTGAGGGCACCAGGCTACGCGGACTCGGACCCCACCTTCTCTCTGAGTGTGGACGAGGATTATGACCTTCGCCTCTCCGGCCTCTCACTGCCTGCCTTCTGTGCGGTGCACCTCGAGTGGATCCAGTACTGCGCCTCCCGCCGCAGCCAGGTCCAGCTCCCACTGCCCTGGGGCTGCCCTCCAACCCCGGTTCCCCCTCCCCTATCCCAGTTCCTCTTGCTCTCAGCCTCCCTTGGTCTGGGCCCGAGACCCCACCGCACGTTTCCCTGCCCTGGGTCTGAGTGGGGCTCTGGGGACGGGGTCCTTGTGCCACAGCCCGTGGACCAAGATTGGAACTCGCCGCTGGTCACGCTGTGTTTCGGCCTGTGTGTGCTGGGCCGACGGGCCCTGGGGACAGCCTCGCACAGCATGTCTGCCAGGTGGGTGCCATGGGGCCAGCTGGGCCTCCCATGTTTCCCTCTACCCCCTCCACAAAGAGCTCCGGGCCAGCGGCCCCCAGGAACCGCATCGGCCCTTCCTCCAGGTCGGCTCTCCCACATGGGCAAGGCACCGCCCAGTTCTAGACCTTTCCTGGTCCCCACCACCCCTTGAGGGACCGAGACGGAGCTGGACCTTGTCGGGATGGGGAAACAGAGGCCCCGTTGGAGGCATGGTCTGGGCTCGAGTCCTGGAGTGGAGCACCAGAACTCGGAACCTTCACGCTCACCTGTTGCTTCTCTCCCCCAGCCTAGAGCCCTTTCTCTACGGCCTTCATGCCCTGTTCAAGGGCGACTTCCGCATCACCTCCCCGCGGGATGAGTGGGTCTTCGCGGACATGGACCTGCTTCATCGTGTGGTGGCGCCCGGGGTTCGCATGGCCCTCAAGCTCCACCAGGTGGGGACAGGCGTGCGGGGGAGGGTGGGTGTCGGGGGATGGAGCGGGGCGGGGGGCATTGACTCAGCTCTCCTGTTGGCCCCACAGGACCACTTCACGTCCCCGGACGAGTATGAGGAGCCGGCCGCTCTGTACGACGCCATCGCCGCCAACGAGGAGCGCCTGGTCATCTCACATGAGGGTGACCCCGCCTGGCGCAGCGCCATCCTCAGCAACACGCCCTCGCTGCTGGCCCTGCGCCACGTCCTGGACGACGCCTCAGACGAGTACAAGATCATCATGCTCAACCGGCGCCACCTCAGCTTCCGGGTCATCAAGGTGGGGACCGAGGGCCTGGCCCCCGCCCCGCCCCCGCCTGGTGCCAGCCCCCTGACCTTTGTGCGGGCCGTCCTGCAGGTGAACCGCGAGTGCGTCCGGGGCCTGTGGGCTGGGCAGCAGCAGGAGCTGGTGTTCCTGCGCAACCGCAACCCCGAACGCGGCAGCATCCAGAACGCCAAGCAGGCCCTCCGCAACATGATCAATTCCTCCTGTGACCAGCCACTGGGCTACCCCATCTACGTGTCGCCCCTCACCACCTCACTGGCCGGCAGCCACCCCCAGCTGCAGGCCCTGTGGGGCGGCCCCATCAGCCTGAGCGCCATTGCCCGCTGGCTTCTGCGCAGCTGGGAGAGGTGAGCCCGGGGGGCCGAGGTCCTGGAGTGGGAGGCAGAGGCTCGGCGAGGTGAAGCGACTTCCTCCTAGGGCTCAGAGTGAGAAAGTGCTGGAGCCAGGACTGGGCCCCGAGAGCCGACACCGTCCCAGAGCTGACCCGCCTTCGTGCCGCTCTCCCACAGCTGACGGTGGCCTTTCGCCTTCAGAGCCATCGATAATGTCTCTTAGAAGGTCCTAGAAAGTAGATGGCGAGATCTCTTAGAGACGGGGTCCTGGGGCTCAGAACCATTAGCTGGCTTGTCCTAGAGCTGGGGACCTGCACCTCTGGGGTCTTGGGCCCTCCCCCTTCCAACCTGTCCCTCCCTGCCACCGCCCGCCCAGGCTTCATAAGGGCTGCGGTGCCGGCTGCAACAGCGGCGGGAACGTGGACGACTCGGACTGTGGTGGAGGCGGCGCCTTGACCTCCCTCAGCAATAACCCCCCGCTGGCCCACCCCACACCTGAGAACACAGCAGGTGAGCTGGCGAGGCCGGCCGGAGCCAGTGGGAGAGGACAGCCTAGCTGAGACCTCAACCCTCTTATCTGTCTCCCACAGGCAGTGGCGACCAACCCCTCCCTCCCGGCCCAAGCTGGGGCCCTCGGCCTTCCCTGAGTGGCTCTGGTGACGGGCGCCCCCCTCCTCTGCTGCAGTGGCCGCCCCCTCGGCTCCCTGGACCAACCCCTGCTTCCCCTGCACCCACTGAGGGTCCCCGGCCCTCAAGGCTCCCTGGCCCTGGTCTCCTCAGTTCTGAGGGTCCCAGTGGGAAGTGGAGCCTGGGGGGCCGGAAGGGGCTAGCAGGATCTGAGGCGGAGCCAGCCTCAGGGAGCCCCAAAGGAGGAACCCCCAAATCTCAGGTAAGGGTCCTGTGGAAGAGTTGGGTCCTGGGCTGCTCAGGTCTGCTGTTCCACCGACCTCTCTCCCCACCCGTAGGCGCCCCTAGACCTCAGCCTCAGCCCGGATATCGGCACCAACGCCTCCTCGCCCCCCAGAGCAGCCCAGGACATTCCTTGCTTGGACAGCAGTGCTCCTGAAAGTGGCACACCCACTGGGACCCTGGGTGACTGGCCTGCCCCTCCTGAGGAGCGTGAGAGCCCGGCCGCCCAGCCCCTGCTGGAGCATCAGTACTGAGCGGCCTGGTACCCTCTGGATCCCAGCCCTAGGATTCAGTAACTTGGATCCCCGGGCTCTGGCCTCCTCTGCTGGACCACAGAACTGAGGGGCTTTGGCTTCCACATCTGAACCCTGACCTCTGGCTGCCTTAGCCAGAGTATCAGAACTAAGTGGCCCAGACCTCTGACCTTGATCCCTGATCTCTCATCCCTAGTCCAGGGCCTGGGCTCCCCAAACTGACGCAGGCAGCCTCCCAGCCAGGCCCCAAAAGCCAAACCCATGGGCTGGTCCCGCTTCGAGCCCGTGGCCAGGACTGACTTGACTTGGCCCCTGGGCCCGCACTGCCTGCAGGGGCAGCCCCCTGGCCAGGACCTGGGGCTGAAATGTGGGAAGGGTGGTTTCTTTTTTCTTTCTTTCTTTCTTTCTTTTTTTTTTTTTTTTTCCATGCTTCGGAGACACCAGAATTAATAACACTATTTTTGATTTTGGTTGGTGTTTTCTTTTTCTGACTGGGAATGTTTGGGTAGAGTGTGGGGGAGGATGGCCAGGTCAGGGTAGATGAGCACAGAGAGCGGGGTTGGGGATAAAGAATGCGGGGCTGGGTGATGATGGGAGATAGTAGTAAGGCCCAGGTGGGGTTCAAGTAGGCTAGGTCCCCTTCCTCAGAAGACTTCCTTTTTAAAGCTTCATCTGAAGTTCAGTTTGTTCAGTTTCTCACCCCTGTATTTTCAGACTTCCAGCTCATGAGGTTAGTGCCTAAAATGATCAGCCTTGACCTTGGTGAAAGCCTTTCTCTGAACCTGAAGTTCTTCAGCTTATAAAGAAGAGAGGACACCTGTCTAAGGTGTTTTAAGAATGAGAGCGTGTGTAGAGCAGGGTTCAGTGCTTAGTGAGTGCTCTTAAATAGTCGCAGTTTCTGGGCACCTGCCTGGTGGGGTGGAGGAGGGCAAGGGGACAGGGGACCCAAGGAACCCTGCTGTAGCCCTCCCAGGTGGTCTGGAAAGCAGGCACACTATTCTGCGTTTCTCAGCTGAGGCTGGAGGCCCAACAGCAGGGCCGGACTGGGCCGGGCTCGGTTTGGGTGCTCCGACCCAGGGCCTCCAGTCCCCGCCCTCTGAACTTCCCGCCGCACACTGCTCCCAGGCTGGGCCCACCCCCTCCGCGGCGGTCCCGCCCCCCCACATGGCTCCGCCCCCAGGCGGAGCCAGCGCCCGAGCAGTAGCAGGAGAGGCTGCGGGACCCCAGCGCGGGAGGCGGCCACCAGGCGGGAGCCCCAGAGGTACCGGCGGGAGCGGGGGAGTGGAAGCACCGCGGTCGGGCCGGACAGGGGGAAAGATGGCTTGGCGTGGGCCCGGGTGGTGTGTATGTGGAAGGGGGATCCTTGCCGCGTTCGCTGCCTGCACCCTCCTAACCTCCGTCCGGGCTCCGGTCCCGAGTCAGCACGTCCAGTCCCCTGCGTCCGGCCGGCTGGCGGCCCCCACTCTCCTCTGCGTGACGGGCCGGCCCGCCCGGCCAGTGTGAGGGCGATTGGATGCGGCGGCCCCCGACTCCTCTGGGCGGCGCTGGCGACTGCCCTTGCTGCCGGCCTTCTGCGGGGCTCCCCCTGTCCTGGGGCTCCCCTGATATTGGGACGGCCTCCTCCCCAGCCTTTGCACACCGCCCCCCAGTCTGAGGTCTGGCCTGGGAGGAAACATCTGTCGCGCCCCCTGGCAGCAGAAATGGGGTCATGACCTCCAGATGTGCTGGGAAGCGTCCAGCGCCTCCTCCTGGGGCAGCCAGGCCTTCCGGATCTGTGGGGGCGGGGCCGGCCCTCTCCCCCCAGTGACACAGGCTGCAAGGAATGTCCCGGCCTCAATGGACCCTGTGTGAAGCTGCTGGGTGGGGGGCAGAGCCCAAGAACACCCCCGAAGGCAGGGCCAGAGCCCAGCCTTGGGCCAGAACAAGAGGCAGCCCATGGGCTGTGCACGCACACATACACAGAGCTCAGCCCACACGTAACAGGGGCGTACACAGCTCCCCTCTCATGTCCCCTCCTGTCCCCTCCCGCCCCAACACACACATCACAGCCCAGGCCCGAGAGCTTGGCACATGGACCAAGGGCCTGCCTCACCACCACATACTTAACACATGGCCGCTTCACACTCTTGAACCTCCTTTCAGTCTCCCAGTGGTGTTGGGAAAGGGCAGAAGGGGTAACCTCATTTTGGAGATGAGAGGACAGGCTCAGCCTCGGTGTCAGACATTGTCTAGGAGAAACTATGGGAGGAGGCACCCCGAGCTTGGAGGCCTACCCTTGCAGGGTCCTGGAGCTGTGGATGAGGGCTGCATGGAACCCCTGCCCCTGCCCTGTCCCTGCCCAGCCACACAACAGCATCACTGGAGGATGGACCAAGACCTGCCAGCAGTTGTCTGTGTTGCCAGTGGAGGGTCCCATATCCCTGCCCTGCCTGCCCACACCAACCTGGGTCCACTTGGGGCGGCCCCCCTTCCCCAACTTTTTCACACCACCCTTTGCACCTGCCCTTGGGTCTCCACACATTTCCGCATTTAGCAGGTCCCTGGTGCCTTGGGTGTCTCAGTCTTACATCCTGTGAGACTTTGAGCCTCAGCCCAACCCCCATTCACCTCACACCTACACATACAGGGACAGTTGTGGGCAGGTACCGCACTGTTTAGGCCTGGGAGATTGGCAGACCCGGGTTCAAATCCTAGCTGTAATGTGGGATTATGTCAGGCAAAGAGCCTCCCTTTATCTGGACCTCAGTTTGAGCATTTGTCACATGGGGCTCAGACTCCCCTGTCAACATCAGGTAGGCAGAGGTCCCATGGTCCCAGTTCCTGCAAAGGGGCTCCATCTGTGTGACTCCTTCCCCTGCCCCCCAGGCATGGCCACAGTCTCCCGCAGAGAGTGAGCCTGGTTGGGCCTGTCCTTCAGGCTGGGGTGATGGATCCCATGACTGGGCTGGTGTGACCCCAGCACCTTCCTCAGGATATGGGGCTGGGCAGGGGGCTGGGCTCAGAGTTGGGGCCACTTCCTGTACTGAAGGAAGTGCTCCTGCGTTTCTGTTGCCATGCCAGTGCCCCCGGGAACCCCTGTGTCCTTGAGGTGTTGAGGCCATGAGAGCCAGGACATTGAGACCCAGCTTCTGGGTGCTCAGCTCCTCAGGGACCCTGAAGGAAGTGGGAGGGGCAGGGAGGAAGGTCTCTGGGGACAGGACGTCCTCCCTTTGTCAAGTGGGCCGGACTCAGACACCAGTGGCCCCATGGGTTTCCCGTCCCAGGCGGGACAAACCCATCTGTCCAGCTGGGCCAGGACTTGGTAGGGACCCTCATTCTGGGCCCAGGCCAAAGCCAAGGTGTGTGAGTAGGAACTGAGGGACCCTGGCAGCCTCGGTGCTGCCCGGGTTCCAAGCCCCCAGGGCCAAGACTGGGACAGCCCAGCCCCTGGCCCAGACCAGTGCTTAGCTTCAGGAGGGGGCTGGAAACCTCAGCCTAAGGCAGACAAGGAAGTGGCCAGGAAAGCGGAAGCGGCTTTGATGGTCGCGGAGGGGGCCGGAAGCCAACCCGCGTGGTAGAGGACCAGGCTGGGGGCCTGGGTTCCTGTTTTCTCCCCAGGCCCCTCTGAGCAGACCCCTCCTCCCTCAGGGCAGGAACTGGCCTGCTGCCCGGGCACCAACCCCCCGTGCCCGCCAATGCGACCCGTTCCCCGGAGAGCCAGGCCCACAGCACGCCCATGTGGGCCGGCGGCGGCGTGGGGAGCCCTCGGCGGGGCGCGGCCCCTGCACCCACGGATGACCTCTTTGCGCGCAAGCTGCGCCAGCCGGCACGGCCCCCGCTGACACCGCACACCTTCGAGCCAAGGCCAGCCCGCGGCCCGCTCCTGCGCAGCGGCAGCGATGCGGGCGAGGCCCGGCCCCCCACACCAGCCAGCCCGCGTGCCCGTGCCCACAGCCACGAGGAGGCCAGCCGCCCTGCCGCGGGCCCCACCCGGCTCTTCACTGACCCGCTGGCCCTGCTGGGGCTGCCGGCCGAGGAGCCGGAGCCCGCCTTTCCGCCAGTGCCTGAGCCCCACTGGTTTGCCCACTATGACGTGCAGAGTCTCCTCTTTGACTGGGCTCCAAAGCCGCGGGGGACAGGGGGCCACGCGGAGGCCACCTCTGGGACTCCGGCCTCTGCTGAGGACCGCTCTGCGGGCTCGGACCTGCTGCTTGAAGCGCCTGGCTTTGTGAGTGAGCTTGGGGGTGAGGGCGAGCTGGGCCTGGGTGGACCCGTGCCCCCACCCGTGCCCCCTGCACTGCCCAACGCCGCCGTGTCCGTCCTGGAGGAGCCACAGAACCGAACTTCAGCCTACAGCCTGGAGCACGCAGACCTGGGCGCCGGCTACTACCGCAAGTACTTCTATGGCAAAGGTAAGGGGAGGGCTGCCTGGCTGGGCGGCAGTCCCTGTCACCTGGGGAGCACACAGTAGGGCTCACGAGTTGTCCCTTCCCTGTTAAGTTCCTGGCCATATGAAGGATCGTGCTCTGCCTGTGGGGCCCAAACCGCCCTGCGGAGCCGAGCTTTAACCACGTTCCTAAGGCCTTTGGCCGCCATCTGATTCTTCCTCCTACCCCTCCGGGCTTGGGGGAGATTTCCCATCAACATTTCTGTGAGGTGGAAACAGGTCTGAGAACCTCTGTACCCTTGCGGGAAACTTGTTCCTTCACATCAGCGGCCAGAAGGGAGGGCCGCTCACATCCTGCCGCGGAACATGGGCGTGGCGCGCGGGGCCTTGCAGGACGTAGACCTGGAAGCAGGCAGGCATTGGCCCTCTGCGTCGGGGGCAAGGCGTGCTGTGGGCGGAGCCTCCGAGGGGGCGGGGCAGAGGGCCGAGCATCAGGGAGGTCGCACGAATAGGGATTTGGCCTTGTAGGATGTAGGCGGGGCAGCGGAGGGAGGGGGCCTTAGTCTAGGGTCTGCACTACGAGGTGCGATGCGGCGTGGGCGGGGCTTCGAGATGGGCGGGGCGGGACCGGTCATCCACGACCCGGGCCCCCCTCCCCACCAGAACATCAGAACTTCTTCGGACTGGACGAGGTGCTGGGCCCGGTGGCAGTGAGCCTGCGGAGGGAAGAGAAGGAAAGCAGCGGAGGGGGCACTCTGCACAGCTACCGCATCATCGTGCGGACCACACAGGTGAGCGGGGATCCTGGGATCCGATCGCGCATTGCCTCCTTGAAAACCTGTATGGATTCTGAGGTCCGTACATCCCCTCCTCAGCTCCGGACCCTCCGAGGCACCATCTCGGAAGATGCGCTGCCGCCGGGGCCCCCACGGGGCCTGTCCCCTAGGAAGCTTCTGGAACACGTGGCTCCGTGGCTGAGCCCGACCTGCCTGCGCCTGGGCTCAGCTTCACCAAAGGTGCCACGCACGCTGCTCACGCTGGATGAGCAAGTGGTGAGTGGCCGGCAGGGCCCCCACTCGGACCCCAACCCAACAGCTACATACACCTGGTCAGAACCCAGCCTGTCCAGCTCCCAGCGACCCAGCCTTGACCCTGATCTGGGCCAGACGATGACCCGGGAGAGTTGGCCTTTCAGAGAGGGCAGCAGAGTTCATCCAGAACCTTGCCTCTCAAAGTAAAGTTTGTAGACCAGCAGCAACATCCACATTATCTGGGAGCTAGTTAGAAATGCAGATTTGGGGGCCCTATACTCCGCCTCTGGTCTGCTGAATCAGAGGCTGTACTTTAAGAAGGTCCGGAGTTAATTCCTATGTACGTTTCAGCTGAGAAGCACTGGTCTGACCATCCCCTCCCCTTCCTGCACACACCTGTCATTCCCATTCTCTGTGCACTTGGCCAGCAAGGTGCTGCGTAGTCTCCTCTCAGTGCGGGGTGCTTACTCCTTGGGGCTGCCTATCCCACTATGGGGCAGTGGAAGTCCCTCCCTAGCCTGTGCTGAAAGCTGCCCGCTGGCTCTGATTCTCCTCCTCTGTGTCATTCAATCTGTCAGCCACTCAACAAACATTTCCTCAACCTTGGTGCCAGGCCCCAGAGTGGACGCTGGAGACATGTCCAGACCAGGTGCTGTCTCTGAGTAGCTCACAGCCAGCAGGGGGAAAGAGCGAGAGACTGACCCACACGGAATCATGAGGGATTGTGGAGCAGTGAAAGGGGAATGTTGAAGGCTCCATGGTTTGTTTTGACAGCCCTGCCTTGGCCGGGGATTTAGTGTCATGGTAGAAATATAAGCGTTTAAGTCAGGAAAATCAGGCATTTTCTGGGAAGAAGGAACAACTTGTGTGAAAGCTTAGAGACCGACAGCAGGTCACACTGGGGTCCTGTAGGGAGTTCTGTGTGGCTGGAGTCGTGCTTGGGGAGAAAGGGGGGGGGGGGGGGGGGGGGGCTTTGGGGGGGGGGGGGGGGGCACTGGGGAGCCATGGAAAGATATGAGAGGTAGAGCCTCTGGCTGGAGTATGGGGGCCAGACTGGAGGGTCAGGGAGGCCAGGCCAAAGGCTGTTGCAGTCATCCAAGCCACACCCGGCGGGGAGTATGTGTGGAGCTCAGAAGAGAGGTTGGGGCTGGACGCAGAGACTGGAGTGTGTTTCCATGGAGACAGCTGTTGCAGTCACTGAGGGTGAAGACCATGGGTGGAGAAGAGGCCCAGACCAGGGCAGGTGGGGTCGCTAGGGTCTCAGGCAACATGACGTTTAGTTGTTCAAGTGCCTGCTGTGGTATGGCCGTGCCAGGACGAAGCCATGCCTGTGGGCTGTCAGGGGACGCTGGGGTGGAAGCGGGGCTGCAGGGGTTCCGAGGGACGCACTCAAAGTGGGGCCTGTGGGGATAGACAAGTTTCATATGAAGAAAGGAGGCCTGAGCTGGAGGGGCCTGAGAACCTTGACCTTGGCATGATTAACCCCCGATGGGAGGAAGCCAAAGGAGCCAGGGGCAGGGCAAGCGAAGGTGGTGCAGGGCTCAAGGCCTCCAGAGGCTGGGCTGGGGGTGCCTGGGATTTGAGGGGGGGGGACAGGCTAACCTTGAGATAAGGAGGAGAACAATAGGAACATTTATTGGGATGAAGCACGCTCTGCCTGGGTCTTCTCCACGAACCACCTCCTCTCTCTCAAGGGGTCACTCGAGAACCAGCGCCCCTCCGGGTCCCTTCCCACGTGTGACTTCTCCTGGCCACTGGCAGCAGGACCTACCGAACCTCTTAGAAGACCCAGAGGAGGCTTAGGGAGGGTGGGGCTCAGGGCCACATGTAGAGACAGCCCGGCCCCCGGGTCATTCCCCAAGACCTGCGGGGGGGACCCCAGAGACTGAGACCTGGGCCTTCCATCTGTCCCGCCCCCCCCCCCCATCCTGGCAGCTGAGCTTCCAGCGCAAGGTGGGCGTCCTGTACTGCCGCGCGGGCCAGGCCTCGGAGGAGGACATGTACAACAACCGCGAGGCAGGACCCGCCTTCATGCAGTTCCTCACCCTGCTGGGCGACGTGGTGCGGCTCAAAGGCTTTGAGAGCTACAGGGCCCAACTGGACACCAAAAGTGAGGTCCTGGGGGGCTGGGGAGTGGGGGGCAGACGGCCTTTTGGTGGGAATCAGCTGCCTTGTCACTTCTCTACCCCATGCTGGCCTGGGCCCAGGCTCGGGGTTGCAGAGTTCTTTGGGTAGGCTGAGGATACAGGCCAGGGGCTGTCGGGGCCAAGCGAGCCATAGGCTGGAAGGAGGGACTAGGATCGTCCCCCAAGGCCCTGACGTCCTACCATCTGAGCTGGGGCCAAGGGGGTGTGCGGGCACCACACCCCCCACCACACACATAGTCCGCCAGCCCAGCTTCCTGGGGAACGCGCCTGCTTCTCTGGTTGGAAGTGTCCCAGGGCCCCTCATGGAGCACCAGTCTTGCCTCCCACTCTCAGCTGCTCCCCACATGCTGGTGCCTGGGCCGACATCTGTCCTCTCCCGGGACATCCACCCCCGCCTCCCTCATAGCGGCCCATTCCTCCTTTGGGTCTTCATTCTGTCTCAGCCCGCCTGCCTGGAGCCTGGAGCCTGTGGGGGAAGGGGAAGGGAGCAGCCAAAGCTGAGGCCCTTAGAGCTCATGGCCCGTGGTGGGAAGGGGTTGTCCACCTGCTGGCTGGGGACACAGGAGTTCCAGACCGCAGGCAGGGATGGCAAGTTCAAGAAGATTCCCTTTCCTCTCCCTCTGTGTCCCCAATTCCCTGGCCGCAGCGGATTCCACGGGCACGCACTCCCTCTACACCACCTACCAGGACCACGAGATCATGTTCCACGTGTCCACGATGCTGCCTTACACCCCCAATAACCAGCAGCAGGTGTGAGGGGGCTAGCTTGGGGGGGGGTAGCCAAGAGCCTCTGGGGACCCCTGCAGCAGTGCTGTGTGGGTGGAGGCATTTGAGCCTTCCTCTGGCTTCTCTTGAGCCTTAACAATCTTCCCCAGAGGCAAACACCCAGACCTTGACCAGGGGCAGATGGGGGGGGGGGGGGCACTGACGCCCAGGCTCTGGCCTGACTGCATGTGGAGGGGCTTGGAGGACAGACAGGTCCCGCTTACACCCCCCACCGTCCAACTCCCAGCTCCTGCGGAAACGCCACATCGGCAACGACATCGTGACCATCGTGTTCCAGGAGCCCGGCAGCAAGCCCTTCTCCCCGACCACCATCCGCTCACACTTCCAGCACGTGTTCCTGGTGGTGCGGGCTGACGCGCCCTGCACTCCGCACACCTCGTACAGGTGGGTGCCCGGAGGAGGTCTCAGTTCTGCCGATGTCAGGGGGCCTCCCGGTTGCCCCTGACTCCCGCCTCCCTCCCCTCAGGGTGGCCGTGAGCCGCACCCAGGACACCCCGGCCTTTGGACCAGCTCTGCCCCCGGGCGGAGGCCCCTTCGCGGCCAACTCCGACTTCCGCGCCTTCCTGCTGGCCAAGGCGCTCAATGGCGAGCAGGCAGCGGGCCACGCACGCCAGTTCCACGCCATGGCCACGCGGACGCGTCAGCAGTACCTGCAGGACCTGGCCACCAACGAGGTGACCACCACGTCGCTGGACTCGGCTTCGCGCTTCGGCCTGCCCTCCCTGGGCGGGAGGCGGCGGGCGCCCCCTCGGGGCCCGGGCGCCGAGCTGCAGGCGGCGGGGGCGCTGGTGTGGGGCGTGCGCGCGGCGCCCGGAGCGCGGGGCGCGGCTGGGGCCGGGGTCGAGGCCGGAGGTCCCGACGACGCCGAGGTGCCCTGCCTGCTGGGCATCTCGGCCGAGGCGCTGGTACTCGTGGCGCCGCGCGACGGTCGCGTGGTCTTCAACTGCGCCTGTCGCGACGTGCTGGCCTGGACCTTCTCGGAGCAGAGGCTCGACCTGTACTACGGCCGCGGGGAGGCGATCACGCTGCGGTTCGACGGGTCCCCCGGCCAAGCCGTAGGCGAGGTCGTGGCGCGCCTGCAGGTGAGGCCCGGGAGTCAGGGCAGTCTCCCCGCCGGGTCCCCCCAGCGCCTCCGAGGGCCGAGTGGGCGGTGGAACCCCTCGCTCCCGCCGCCTCTCCCGTGAAAGGGGAAACCCGGGGCGGGGGGGGCAGACCCAGCCCTGGCGCTTGGCAAAGCTGGAACTGGGGGGTCCTTGGGCTGGTGGCTTGCGCTGTCTGAGCCCCAGACTCTGGGTCCGCGCGGTGGGTGCGGGAAGGTCCGGGCGGCCCCGGGGGCGGGGGCGGGGGTGGCGCCGGGGCGGTCCCCTCTCTCTCCCCCGCTCATGCCCCGCCTCGCCCCAGCTGGTGAGCCGCGGCTGCGAGAGCCGCGAGCTGGCGCTGCCCCGCGACGGCCAAGGCCGCCTGGGCTTCGAGGTGGACGCCGAGGGCTTCATCACGCACGTGGAGCGCTTCACATTTGCCGAGACGGCGGGGCTGCGGCCGGGGGCGCGCCTGCTGCGCGTGTGTGGCCAGACGCTGCCCACGCTGGGCTCTGAGGCCGCTGCCCAGCTCCTGCGCTCGGCGCCCAAGGTCTGCGTCACCGTCCTGCCCCCCGACGAGAGCGGCCGGCCCCGCAGGTCAGGCCCGGGACGCGGGGAGGCGGGAGGACCCGGCCGCTGGCCACCTCGGAGCCCGGGCCTCCCGGGTCGCCGTTAGCTTTTCCCAGAGAGTACCTAACTAACCTTGAGGCAGGCTCTCCTCGAGAGACTCTGTCTCTTAATCCCTGGGAGTCACATATGCAGTGTGAAGCCAATTAAACAGGCTGTTTTCACTGCTCGGGATCTAACAATCAGCTCCATCTTTTTTTTTTTTTTTTTTTTTTTTAAGGATCATCCAAGACACATACATGCTATTGATTAATTGCTGTCTTAGCCAGGATATGCGAACTTTTTCTGTAAAGGGCCAGATAATAAATATTTAGGTTTTCTGGGCCATCTGGTCTCTGCTACAGGTACATAGCTCTGCTGTAGCACAAAAGCATCCGTAGACGATTGGTAAATGCATGAGTTTTCTTTATTCCACTAAAACTTTGTGGGCACTGAAATTCGAATTTTCTTGATTTTCACGTGCCATGAAATATTCTTTGGATTTCTTTCAATGGTTTGACAATGTAAAACCCACTCTCACACAGGAGTACAAGAACAGTCACATCTGCTGAAACAGAAAAAGGCACACGGGTTGGATTTGGTTCACGAGCAGTAGGTTTTAGATCTCCACGCTAAGTGATTTACTTGTGTTAGTATTTAAAGCCTCACAGCAAGCTGTGGACCAGGACTGTTAACCCCATTTCACAGATGGAGAAACTGGTGTTCCGAGCAAGTTGCCCGGGATACGCAGGGGCAGCACTGGGGCCGGAAAAATGGCCAGCAGTCAGGCAAACAGTTTTCATTGTTAGGGAGTTTGGAGAGCTCTCCTCCTGGAAGTGAGCCTCAGGGACAGCTGGGAGTGGGGTTGGAGATGGAGGACCCGGGGGACGGGCCGTTCCTGCCTGACACTGCCCACTCCTCCCTGCAGGAGCTTTTCGGAGCTGTACACGCTATCTCTGCAGGAGCCCAGCCGGCGGGGGCCCCCCGAGCCGGTGCAGGAGGAGGCCCCAGGGGTGGTGACCCTGCTGCCCACCACGAAGCAGCTGCTGCAATTGTGCCTGCACGATGGTGGCAGTCCCACAGGGCCTGGGGATCTGGCCGAAGAGAGGACTGAGTTCCTGCACAGCCAGCACTCACCGTCCCCCCGCAGGTGCCCCCTCTCGGCCTTCCCTCCTCTCTAGGCGCAGTGAGGCTGGACCGGTGTGGTCCTGAAAGCAGGGGCCATGGGGTGCAGCTTCCCTTGCTGAGCTGTCCCTGCTCTCCCCAGTTCCCTGTCAGACGAGGCCCCGGTCCTGCCCAACACCACCCCGGACCTCCTCCTGGCCACCACGGCCAAGCCGGCAGCACCCAGTACTGGCAGACAGACACCCCCCACCCAGGTGAGCAGAAACAAGGCTCTGGAGCCTGAAGCACGGGGCTGGGCACAATGGTGGTGGTGGACGTCTGTGCATCCATACCCATTCACACCCCCCCAGGATGGGCCTAGCAGCCCCACTGGTGGTGAGGACAGGGTCGACCCGGCCCCAGAGCTGAGAGCCTCCTTCCTGCCACGAACCTTGTCTCTGCGGAACTCCATCAGCAAAAGTGAGTCTAGGGCAAGGTGGGTGGGGGTGGGGGTGGGGCTCAGAGCAGCTGGCTTGGGCTTCCCTGGCTGAGCCACCTCCTTGTGTCCACAGTCATGTCGGAGGCAGGCAGTGAGACCCTGGAAGATGAGTGGCAGTCCATCTCAGAGATCGCCTCCACTTGCAACACCATCCTGCAGTCACTGTCCCGGGAGGGTGAGGCCACCAGGGCGCTGGGGCTGGAGCCGGGATAGGGTGGGGCTTTCTCCGTTTACCTGCCTGCCCACACGATCCCTGTGTCCACCCACAGGACAGCCCATCCCGGAGAATGGAGATGGCAAGGGAATGCCAAAGGCCGATGCTGAGTAAGTCTCCCGGTGCCGGACCTAGTCCCTTCACTGTGCGCGTGGGACCACCGTCGGTGCCCATGCACGAGAACTAAGCCTTGTCCCAGGCAGGGCTCTGCTTTTCCAGACATAGAAGTCTGCGAACACAGGAACTGGGCCTGTCCCATTGAAGTGGGTTGGGGGGGGGGGGGCAGGCAGAGGTGCTGCTGCCTGCCTGGTCCTGTGACCTGACCCCTCTGTCCTCAGGCCAGAACCCAGGAGCCTGTCCGAGAAGGTTTCTCACCTGGAGGCCACACTCAGGAAGCTGCAGGAGGACCTGGAGAAGGTGACAGTGTGGGTGGGCTGGGGGTCAGCAGGGAGTGTACAGGGCTGCCCTGGGCAAGGAGTCAGCGTCGTGACACCTGCCTCCCCCACCCCAGGAGAGGGCCGACAGGGCAGCCCTGGAGGAGGAGGTCCGGAGCCTGCGGCACAACAACCGGAGGCTTCAGGCTGAGTCGGAGAGCGCTGCCACCCGCTTGCTCCTGGCATCCAAGCAGCTGGGCACACCCACCACCGATCTGGACTGAGCCGACTGTCTGGTCCAGCCTCAGCCTGGCTGGGGACCTGCTGGCTACAGCTCAGGCCCTTCAGGGCACCTGGGGCACAGCGGGGTCCCTGGGCCCTCCTCAGGAACTCTCCCTGCGCTCGGAGGCGCATCTTAGCACTGCCCCACTCCCCCTCCCGGAATTTGGTGGTGAAGTCCCCCTTACCCTGTCCCTGTTTGTAAATATTCTGTGGAGAAAAGGGGACTTCAGGGAGTAAAGAAGCCACTACTATTTGTGTCTGTGCGGGTGTTCCTGACATGACAGGGGAAGGGGGTTTGTCCCCAGAGGCTCCGGCCAGGTTCCCGGGACCACTTAGAAGGACAGGCCTTTGGACCATTGGCCCAGGTTAGGCTGGCACTCACTGAGGCGTTCTCTGAAGCTAGGCCACCCCTTGGCTTCTCGCTCACAAACATTTATTTGGTCTGTTGGCAAGCAGATGTTCACACCCCACCCCTACTCTGCTTTGTCTTGGGAGCCGGCCCAGCCTGCCACTTGCCCTGGAACCAGACCTGAGGGAAGGAGATCAGGGGCAGACGGGACAGAAGTGGACCGCAGGGCAGGGGGAGGGATGGAGTTCTAGGGATCAACGAGAGCCTGACTATGCCCGGATGTAAAGGCCCTCTCACTTTTCAAGGTGCTGCCCCTCAAGGCAGGCCGCACCTCCTTTCTCTAGGTAGGTTGGCGCTCCCTTGACCGTAAGAGGTGATCGTATGACCCTGGGAAAGCCAAGGGAGAGGCGTGGCCTGGCTGGGAGGACTAGGGCTCATTCCTTCCCCGGGGTACTCAGGCTGTGCACACTGCTAAGCCAACCGCTTCCTCTGCTCCGTACCCTTCTCAGCCCTCCGCGTGTCTCCGGCGGTTCGCCCTAGCCCCGCCCCCGGTGCTGGGGTTCCATCAAGCCCCGCCTCTCCGGGTGCTACCCCTCGGGTTCGCAGGGGTCCTGACCTGGCAACCGCGCTCGGGACCGCCCCTTGCACTTGGCCTGATCCCTGAGTGGCCCACCTGCTTCGAGCCCCACCCCTGGCTCCGCCCCCTGGGCCAGAGGCTGGAGCGCAGGCTCAACTCTCCAGATGCTGTCTGGTACCCCGACGTGCCGCACCGGCTGGGGTCTTCCTCGCAGCCACAGTCCATCGGCGTGTGCAGCCAGGGCCTGTTGTTCCCAGGGGACGCGCTGGCTTTTGCTGCAGGCCCCACCGATAACCCACAGGCGTCTGCCTTCGCCTCCCGCAGCAGCCCGAAGCCAGAATTTAGCCGCCGCCGACTCAGGGCCGGGGTTTCCCCCGCAGCGCATCGCCCGCCCCTGCCTCCGCCCCTTGCAGAATGCTCTTTGTGCGCCTGCGCACTTGAGAAGGCAGGGTCTTGCGGGCCAAGGCCTTTCACGAACACTGCTTTACTGCGCCTGCGTCGGGCTAAACCGGAAGTACGTCCAGCTCCCTCTCTTCGGGTTGTGGCCTAGCTTTTGTTTAGGCTTCCCTGGACTGCAGACTTTTTTCTTTGGCCCTCGCAGAACAGGATGTCAAAGCAAAGGCCTCTACCCGGAAATCTCCTCTTCCCCAGCAAATGCAAACTTTCCCTTAGCCATCCAAGAGATGAAATTCAAACCTCTTTGTCCAGTGTCCTTGGTCTTTTATAGCTTTACTCCATCAAATCTTTCCAGCATGGTCTCTCTTACCCTCCTCACTCTTGAACGCTGGTAAATGCTCTGTAAACACCCTACTCTGTTGATCTAAGACCTAAAGCTGATACAGCCTCTGTGACACCACCCTTCCTGAAACTACTCCATTCCCACAACCGGTGGGCCCTACCCGCCTCTCCCCGGGCTGGGACAGCACCCGCATTAGCTGCCTGCTGTCATGTTCTGGGCATTTCATTCCTGAGGCCATCCTCAGACTGCCAGCTTCCGGATGGCCATGTAAATAAATATTCATCCAGTTCTAGATCACTCATGTCCAGCAAGGTGTGCTGTTTGCTGAAAGAAGGGAAATCTCCAGCCAGCTTGGCAATGAATTTATTAGTTCAGAGTAGAAAGAGCAAGAGTCCAACTGCTTTGATTCTTCAGTAAAAACTGAGCCTCTTGATTGGAGAGCTGCCAGTCTGCCCTCACCCCTACTCTCCAAACAACTAGCCCTACTATTAAGGCACTTGAGAAAGGGGGAAACAGAGAAGTCTCAGACTGAACCTCCCTGGATCCTGGAAAGGGCCAGTGTTGTCCCACCAGTTCCCTCCAGCCACAGTTGAGCAAGGGAAGAGCTGGCAGAGACCTCTGCAGGGCCAGAAGGCCAGGCCCTCAAACGCTGGTGTTAGTTCAAGGACAATGCCAACACCACAGAGGGGCTGGTAAAGGGCATTATTTTGGCACAAGGTGGGAATCAATCCATGATTGGAAAAAGACACTTGGTGATAAGGCTTTTTGGCCTCAAAGGCCATAGCTCCAGCCTGTCCCTCTCTCTAGGAGAGTATTAGAAGCTGGAGGGTTGGGGTGGGCGACCCCAGAATTCCCTATAAGGAGAAGGGAGCTGAACATCAGGGTTGGGGAAGAGTTTGATTCCTCCTGCTCCCCCCTTTCCAGAGAAGTTAATGCTTCTGCTTAAGCACCTCCAAAAAGAGAGAGAGATAGACACTGCCAATAAAAGAATAAAACGCGCTCCCCCCACCCCTGGAAGACATTACCCAAAGAAGTTGGGGGCAGCTGGAGCACACCCCCCAGAATCCGTGCTTGCTTTGGGAGGGCTTCGATCTCCTGCACCCTGTGCCCCAGGCGGGGGTAAGTGTCACCCACTTAGGAGCTGATCTGACTCAGGAGGGCTGAGAAGTCCATGTCTGCAATGGAGGAGAAGTCTTCATCCCCTGAGAGGAGGCCGTTGGGGAGCCCAGAGGCCCCCAGGGGAGCAGGAGCTGGGTCGGGGGGCCTCTGGGACCCTGTCACCAGGCGAGTTATTGCCTCAGGGTACTCCATCAGCATGGGCTCGGCTGTGTGTGGGGCCGCAGATACACCTTGGTTCAGCAGCTGCTGAAACTCCGAGTTGTCGACACATGCCAGGTCTGTGAACACGGCGGGGTCAGCGCTGCTGCCCAGCAGGGCCCCCAGGTCTTCGTCAGCGTCAAACTGCAGCTGCAGCAGGGCCTCCGACAGTGTCCCTTCCCCGGCCTGGGCGGTCTTGGGGGCGGGGGGGGCCACAGGCTGAGCGAGGCCCGGGGGGGCTAAGATTGGGGCCGGGGCTGGGGCCGGGGCTGGGACCGGGGCCAGGATGGGGGCAGGGGCCGGTGCCAAGGCAGGGGTCTGGTTTGGAATCTGCCCCGAAGGAAAGACCATGGGGGAGAACTCCTCGAAGTTGATGGTGCTGAGGGATGGCGTAAAGGGATAGGGCTGGGGAGCTGGAGAGAGAAACAGAGAGTCCGGGCTCAGATGAAGCTTCAGAGACCCAGCCCGCTGTCTGTGCCCCAGCCCCTTTCGGTAGGGCTTAGGATCAGCCCCTCCCTAGAAGGTCCCAGCCAGCACCCTCACTCTCTCCTTTCACTCCTTCTGACCTGTGTGGTTCTATCCCCACCTCCTCCAGCCCCCCGAGCTCTTCCACCCTCTGAGAGGGAGGGATGCTGTCCGATCAGCTGGTAAAACTTCACTTGACAGCTAAAAACTAAGGCCCAAGACACCAGGAGCCCAAGGAGCATCCAGGGTCGTGGCCTGAAGCAGGACCCTCTTACTCTTTTGTGAGCTACAGATGAGAGCGTACATTCTGCTACAGTAGAGGAGATTCTGAGTCCCTAATTCTACAGAGAGCCGAGGGAAAAGACTGCATTTTTCAACTGTCTCCCAAGGCATCCAATACGGGGTTGAGCTGACACAGCGGTTCTCAGACCGCAGTGCTCATTCGTGCATTAGCTGGTTCCTGGGACACGCTTCCGCAGCCTCGGATGGCGCAGGGCTTTAAGAAGGCCCGGGGATGCGCGTCTTCGCCACCCCCCTAATGGCTCTGATGTAGGTAACATCAGAGCCTCAAGCCCTGAGAAACAAGGGCCCAACAGAGAGCAGGCTGCAGACACTGCGGGTGAAGCGGACTGCTTGCTTATCCTCCCAACCCAGGTATCTAAACCACAGGCGAACGGATTTGAGCCTACAGTTCTGATGGGGCAACCGGAAATTCTCACCTGGCTTGGGGATGGAAGTTGTGCTTCGGGAAGGCACCGCAATGCGCCGGGGCAGAGGCCTGGGGTCAGTGGGTCCTGTGGGGCAAGGAAGGCTGGTCAGTCCCCAGCCCCTTCCGAGTCTCACTCCCCCAGCCCACCCCCTTCCCTCTCATGCTCCCCACTGCCCCTCACCATTGAAGGGACTTTTCTTCATGATGCTCTTGAAGGTCTCGTATGTCCTTTTGCGCTTCTCCTCAATCCGGTGACGATCATCTAGAAAAGTAACGGGGAGAAGTGGGCCTTGCTCTTTTCAGCTGGATCCCCAGAGCTTTCAAAGGAGCTTTCAGAGCTTTCAGGAGGAAGATGATGGCCCTTCCCTAAGACCCTTTCTCCAAACCCTCCCTGCCAATGAGAAGAGCCGCAGGATATCGTGATAAGCAACAACTCTGAGAAGCCCAGAACTTTCTCAGAAGGCCTCTGTTGGTGACTGTGACCCCCCCAAAGGCCACACGGACACCTCCAGGTAAAGGGGCCACGCTCTGCGGGGGCAGAAGCCCCGGTGGGACCCTGTCTCCGGCCTGTCCTCTTCCCGGTGTTGCATACGTCCGAGCTTCCCCCCAGCCTGGATCCAGGCCTGGCCATGATCTTTGCACTCTGGGGCGGCTGAGGCACGACGGGCTTGCCGAAGACCGACAGAGACCCGTACTCTTATCCCTGATGCCTGCCTAGTTCCGTCCGGAACCTCCAGGACTGCTTCTAAGTACTGCCGCAAGTGGGTAACTCCAGAGAACTCAACGCCACGTCCACAGCCAGCCTCGTCATCTCACCTCCAAAACCCGCTTCCTCCTCCACCAGTGTCCCTGCACCACCCATGTGCCCTGTCACCAAAGTTAGAAACCTTGAAATCATCCTCAACGTCCTCCTTCCTCTCAGCCCCCACCATCCACGAACTTGACACACATCTACCGAGCACCCACCGCGCACGCGCCATCCGAGCCACCGTGGATGGGGCTCAAGTAGACGAGATGCCTGCTGCCCTGAAGGCTGACACCCTAGCGACAGGGGGACAGGGACACAACTACATACAAGGGACAGGAGCTCTGGGAAGAGACACAGCGTGATGTAAGAGAACCGTAAGTGAGGCTGGAGCGTTGAGCCTGGAGGTGGCCAGGGAAGCACTGGTGTGAGCCCAGCCTACGAAGACCTGGGGCCAAGTGGTCCAAGCTGAGGCAGGAGCTGGAGCGCGGGTCCCGAGGAGGACAGCGGTGGAGGGGCCTTTGGCTCTTTGCTCAAAGCTCACAGCACATCTCCTGGACCACCGCGCCATCTTCCTTGCAATGGCCTCCTTGCCTTGAGGCTCTCCCTCTCTGATTCTCTACTCACTCTTCCTAGAGTGAGCGTCCAGATCCACTGGCGTCCCTTCCTTGCTTAAACCTTTGGTGGCTCCCCACTGCCTTTAGGATGAAATCCTGGATGAAAGCCTTGAGCCTGACACTCAAGGCCCCCCTGCCAGCCCCGGCTCACTGCCCACTGGCAGCTCCCATGAGGCTGTCCCCAAACGCAGTGGGCACCTCCAGCACCCCTGCACCTCCAGGTGCCTGTCCGCCAGCCTGGAGAATGCACTTCTGGGTCCTTTTCCACCTTAAATGCTCTTATTCCTTGCGGCCATCTCCAGCTCTCTGCACACACCTCCCTCCGTCTCACACGTCACTTTGTCACTTAAAAATCTGTTCTGTGTGGTTGTCTTTCTCATGTGACTGAGCTCCCGGAGCGCAGGGAACACATCTTAGTCATCTCTGTATTCACAGTCCCCAGCACGGGCCCTGGCACACGAGCAGGCGCTTGTAATTATTTGCGGAACGAACCGATGGCCGTTTCCGGGGTCGCTTTCCAAACTCTATTAGACCGCTCCGAGGGCAGCAAACACTCTCAGGCTAGATGATGGGCTTTGGACTGAAGATCATTCCGGCTGTTCCTAATGTGCTCAGGTGCCCGAAAGCCTGGACCAAAATCATGATGATGTGGTCCTGGCAAGAGACACACAGCGTGGCAGCACGAGCCTGGGGCCAGAGAGCCTGGGTTTAATACTAACTCTGCGATCATCGATGTGACCTGGGGCAAGTTAGACGCAATCTTCTAAAATCAGGTAATTAATTCGCCGATATGCTTGGAATAGGACCAGACCTGTAGTAAGGACTCAGGGCCCTTACTATTAACCGAGGCAAACGAGAGAGTATGATCATCACATGAACCCCTGCTCCGCCTGCAGAGTGTGGCCCTCGCCCCCAGCGGCAGACATCTAGCCCTGGCCTCGCTTTCGCTGGCAGGAGTCCGACGGCCCTGCTGCCTCCCTCCCCAGCTGTGTACCTGTGTCTGGCAAGTACTGGAACTCCATGGGCTCACTGAGCTCCCGATCTGAAGGCCGCCGCAGCTGCATGGAGACACGCACGGGGGCCTGCAGGCTGGGGTCCGCGTAGGGAGGTGTCCGGAACACAATGGCCACTTGTCGGTGGACGTCAGCTTGTGAAAAGGAGCCTCGGGCCTCCCAGCCTGGTCCCGTGAAATACACTTCAATGTCCTCTGCAAGGGACGGGGCAGCAATGTGGGTCACTGCGCTCGGCTCACACAGCTGCCGGCCCCCCGTCCCAGGGGCTGAGATTTGTTCCAGGAGATACATCACTCTGCTGCCCCCGAGGTGTTGGGGGGCGGTGCAAGCCAGTCTCCCGATACTCACTGTCTCTGCTCAGCCTTGCCCCTCACCTCCTGGTCCAGAGTCCAGCCCTCTTCCTGGTGCGTACCTTTCTGCACCTTGTCACACAGCAGGAAGATCTCATCCCCGCCGAGGCAGCTCCCGGAGTTCCGGTTCACCCGGCAGATCTTGAGCTCAGCAGTGTTGGGGGCGCCTGAGGGTGTGGGGTAAGGGAGGAAGCCCAGAACCATCCATCAGAGGTCCCCCACGAGATACAACATCTCTGTCCATCCCAAAGTCAAGGTTGCCCACAGCTTGCTGACCACACCTCTGAGGCCAAGGTCCTGTGGCTCCTCGCCCCCAACTTTTCTGGCAACTGTTTACGCACTAGCACCTCCTGTGCACCCGGCGCCATGCCAGGCACGGAGAACACACAACATCCAAACATCCCTGACCTCATGGGGCTTATAGTGTGGGGGAGCCAGTCTGGTCCCACCTTCTCTCTTTCCACCACACCCAGACAACCTTCAGGGCCCAGTCTGCTTGGCCACAGACCCTTCCCTCCTGACCTCTTCTTCATCCTGGTTTCCTATCCTCAGGGCTCCAGAGCCCTTTTATATTCATTCATCCTGGCTGGTTACTTAATTAAAAGACTCCAATTGGTCGACAATGGCCAGTCCATCTGTGAGCTTCCTGTGAGCTTTCATCATTGAATTACTACTCTGCGCCATCATCTTCTTCCTGGGAGTTCATTTCCTGGAGTCGTTAGTACAGTTCTGGCCACGCCAGCCTCTCATCACATATTCAAAGGGCCTGTCCTCCCTCTGACTCCGGCTGACCTGGAAGCTACGCCTCAGGGCAGCTCGGGGTCTTCTTCGCCTTGTCCCCGCACCAGCACAGAGCTGGACACAGAAGAGATGACAAATGTGCCAGATGCTTGAACGAAGCCACAGCTCCTCTTGCAGGCCATTCCCAGCCAACCTTGTTCCTCCTTCCAGGCTTGTCCCTACCCCCTTCCCATGGCTCCTTGGCCACTTACGGTTGTCAAAAATGGGATGAGAGAGGACGGGTGACAAGCGGAGGGGCCTGCCTGCCGGGTCCCGCACTGTCACCTGGAAGCAGAGCCGCACTGCGTTCAGGTCATAGTCCCCACGCTGTTCTTCTATGGGAACTGCCACAAAAACACATGGTCAGGAGATCGGGAGGCATGGCTGGGAATGGGGGGGCGGGGCAGGGAGCTCAGGGCTGGGAGGATTGCTCAAGGGTGTGTCAGACAGTGGGAGTCCTAAAGGAGGAGAGAGAGAAGGATCTAGACCCATCACTGACCTCTGTGACTCATCTGTGACCCTGGATGTCATGTCCCCTCACTGGCTCCCACTTTCCCCAACACTAAAATGGGACTGTGTATTGAATGGGCAGCAAAATTCCAGCTGTACTAGGAGTCTTGGCCAATGAGGGAGAGACACAAGGAAGGTGGCTTTGGAAGGGGGACAGAGGGTGGGGGTGCTTCCGCCAGGCCCCGCCTTTGCTCCCTCACCTTGGAAGGGATTGTTATTGGTCTGGATGCGTTGACTGATGGCCTGCTCCAGGTCCCGCTTCTTTACACACTGGATCCCCAGGTTCTGGAAGCTGAGTCCCCCCCCCCCCCAGGAATGAGACCCATTGGCTCTGCCCAGCCTGCCCCTCCCTCCTCCACCCATTCTCCAGATCACCACTCCGCTTCACCCCCTCGAATGGCTTCCTCTTATGCTGCGAAGAAACCCACTCCCTACCTTGGCTGACAAGCACTTGTGCCCTGCGTCCTGGCCCTAGCTACAGCCCCTGCTGGTCCCCTACCCTCAGCTGCAGTGGCTTTTTCTGTTCTCCAAACACACTAAACTCACCCTCCACTTCAAGGCCTGTGCATTTGTTCACTCTGCTTGGACTGTTTTTTTCCATGCTTCTCCGCTCTTTCTCACTACTCAAGCCTTAACTGAAAGGCATTTCCTGACTTGCCAGCTCCCCGGCCTCCCCTCCACCAGTCGGCTGTTCCTCTAACCTAAAACCGTTTTTATTTTCATAAGTGAAGTTGCTCTGGGGGTTCAGAGGTGATTAGAGATCCATCCCCATCCCATGGAACTCATATCTACTTGACAGTGGAGATGCACAAACAGATAATCCAAGGCAAAGAGAGTTTGCTTGCAGAACTAGGAGTGAGGAATTCTGCCCTGTGATCTGGATGGAGTCCCACTGTAACAGCTGCACAGCTGCCTGGCCTCCTGTCCCCCTACCTCACCCCCATACCCTGCTGGTCAGGAGCTCACCTGTGGATGCAGCGGTCTGGGCAGAGCTCAGCCTCATAGAAGCCATCCCGGCAGTCTTTCCCCACAAGCTCATGGGGGTGAGGCCGGTGAGGGGGGTCTTTGGTGACCAGAGAGATGCGAACTGTCCCCGGCCCCGTGTAGCCATTGATCTGTTCAAAGTACAGAGAACATCTAGATACTCAGGAATTCCAGTCCCAACTCCCAGACACTGACTGCACCCGGGGGCCTGGAGGCGAGCCCGCTGGCCTTCCACAGTTCTGCAAACCCACTCTGGGCCCCCCACCCCACCACTAACAGCCATGCTGACCTTGATGGTGGGATGGGTCTTGGTGGTATCCGTGCTCCTCTCGCCTGGGATACTGCCCGCTGAGCGGCCCTCGCACTTGTAGCGGAAGCGCATTCCCCGCTGCTTGGGCTGCTCGATGATCTCCACATAGGGGCCAGAGGCCTGCGCAGGCTCTGCAGGCGAAACCCGGACCAGCCCGTTCAGGCCGCTGCCCTCCCTGCCCCAAACCCTGGGGGGCTCCTGCCCAGTCACTGAGAAAGGATGGTCCACTTACCAGACGGGAAGATGAGGGGAAACAGGTCTGAAAGGGGAGGGAGACAGGGGTCAGCGCAAGCGCACTTCCCAACCTTACCAGGCAGGGCCTGCCGCCCCTCGGAGAGGACATGGAGCCAGGCTCCCTCCCTCCGAAGGGCACTGAGTCAGGGCCTGCTCCCTAGAGTCTGCAGTGGAACTAAGAAGGGGCAAAGAAGGCAGAAACACCTGTTTCCTGTGGGAAAACTGGGGGCAGTGCCCTCTCCTTATGGAGGGAAACGGAGTCAGGACCTGCTCTACTTCCACAAGGAAAACTAAGGGAGGGCACTCCCCACCCCTCATCCTGGGAGGAAACTGAGTCAGATACATTCTCCCCTAACAAGGAAACTAAGTCAGAACAGCCCCCATGGCCCCGGGGTGAAACTGAGTCAAAGCTCACCCCCCCCCCCCCCCGGAGGATACTGAGTCAAGACCCCGCCACCCAAAGGGGAAACTGAGTCAGACCCTTTAAAGCCCGCCCCGCCCCGCGCCACCATCCGGCCGGCCGCTCCCTGCGCAGCGCCCATCGGCGCAGGAAGGGGCGGAAGGCGGCGCGGGGGCTCCCGTCGCTGTCCCCGCGGCCCCGACGCGGCCACCCCGCGGGCTCAGAGGGGGCCCTCACCGTCCATGGCCGGGGTCCCGGGGGCGGGGCCGGGGTCGCAGCTGGGCCCGCAGCGCGCGCTAGAGCGAAGCCATTCGCCAGAGGCGGAAATGCGCCGCGCGCGCCCGACGCCGCGTCACTGCCGGGAATACGGCCGCGCCTGCGCGCTGCGCTGTCGCCGCCGCCGCCGCCGCCGCCGCCGCAGTCAACACCAACCCCAGCGCCGGGCCAAGTTCGCGCCCCGCCGAGGACTAGAGGCCGCGCGCGCCGCGGCTGCCGGAGGCTGGGAACAGGCGCTCGCGGCTCCGGGGACTAAGAAGCTGCTCTTCGCGGCGCCGCTCCTGGGGCTGGCGGGGCCGCTGGGCTCCCTCCCTTGTCTGGGCCCCGCCTGGAGGGCGGGCCCGGCGATTACTCACAATGTTTTTAGGGGATTTCGGGGCCCCCTCCCGCGGATCGGAGGAGTTTGGTGATGTCACCCAGGCCCGGTCTGGAGCCCAGCCAGGGCTGCTGGCTGCGGCCGTCTGCCCTGCGCAGGGAAAGGCCCGGGCCTGCTTCGCCCTCAAAGGCCAGGTGGCTGAACGCCACACGGTTTCCTAATCGCTGAAGGTGCTTCTTGGTGGTCGTCGCGGCAGAAGCATTTTTTAAAAATTAGCCATCCACCCCAATCTACAGCAGCGGGGCAAAGGGGACGACCGGACCTCTCCACCCGCAGTGCTTGTGCTCGGACCGTGGGCTTCGCGGAGCCTGCTGCACGCCAGGGCGACTGAGGCCGGGCCGCGTCCGCTCCCGCTAGCTAGGGGGGCCCGGGCGCTCGTGGGTTTAAGATTTGTAAACGCAAATGCGTTTACAGTTCATCCCTACTGCGGGTCCTGGGGAGCCGTGGATGGGCAGGCGGAAATCTCCAGAGCCTCTCTGCGGCCAGATGTCTGTGTCTTAGAAGGTCCCGGACCCCTGGGGCCACCTAAAGCAGCGGGGTCATTTCCCCCTCTCCCTGGCCCATCTCCCCAGGGCCTACTGCTGGATTCCAACCGGTGGCCAGAGCATTTCCACTAATTACCCATCAAGTGACCTCTCAGCGGGGGTATCGCCTCCTATCTCCTAGCCCTTATGCAGGGTGAGGGAGGAGGCTGGAGTAACCCCACTCCGGCCTTTTTGCTCATCTCCAAAGGAAGATAGATGCCCCACGGCGGGCAGCAGGGCAGCAGATTCTTCCCCAAATGGAGAAAGACCAAATTCGTTCTAAATTAGGGAATCATGTGGGAATTGGAAAAGATTGGAAATTCTGACTTGCTTTCCCAGGCTCTGAAAAAACAGGAAGAGAAAAGTGAAAACAGTTAACCACCCCTCCCGCTCATTTCGGTTTCTCCTTTGGCTGGCCCGGATTTGAAGAGTCAACTCACTTTTTTTTTTTTTTTTTTTTTTTTGAGGAGGCTGACTTCAGGTTGACAGAATGGATTCATTACAATCTTTGGTTAATGACACACAATTATTGATTCTTGCATGATCCTCTTTTTAAAATTCACATGTATTTGGGGCGACCGGGTGACTCAGCCGTTAAGTGTCTGCCTTAGTCTGGGGTCATGATCCCAGTGTCCTCAGATAGTGTCCCGCATGGGACCCCCTGCTCAGTGGAAAGCCTGCTACTTCCTCACCCACTCCTCCTGCTTGTGTTCCTTCTCTCGCTTTCTTTCTCTCTCTCTCTCTCTCAAATAAATAAATAAAATCTTTAAACAAAAATAAATAGAAGGAGCGCCTGGGTGGCTCAGTGGGTTGGGAGCCTGCTTCCTCCCCTCTCTCTGTCTCCCTCTCTGCCTACTTGTGATCTGTCTGTCAAATAAATAAATAAAATCTTTAAAAATAAATAAATAAAATTCACATATGTATAACTTAACACGTTGAATCGCAGTGTGCCCATTGTAAAACTGAAGGGGCTATGTAGTGTGTCCACCCACGTGCTCCTCCCCTGTTCATCCCTCCCTACACTGCTGGCCATGCACCATCACCCAGTATTCTGTGTCATTCCCTTGACATGTTTTAAAAGAAAAAAAAAAGTGTACTCACATATACATGCCTACACAACATGCTGTTTGCTTTTAATGAGTTCTGAACTTCTATGAAGAGAGTATCCTATTACTTTTCTTTATTACTTGCTTTTATTTTTATTTTTTAAAAAGATTTTATTTTTTTATTTGACAGACGGAGATCACAAGTAGGCAGAGAGGTAGGCAGAGAGACAGGAGGAAGCAGGCTCACTGCTGAGCAGAGAGCCGGATGCTGGGCTCGATTCCAGGACCCTGAGATCATGACCTGAGCCGAAGGCAGAAGCTTTAACCCACTGAGCCACCCAGGCACCCCTGTTACTTGCTTTTATTACGCAATATATTACTAAGATTCATCTGTTCCATAGTTCATTCACTTTTTACTATTGTACACTATTCTGTTGTGTAAATATACCACGGTTTGTTTATTTATTCGGCCTGAAGGTGGTCACTGGGTTTCTCGGTTGTTTTTTGTTTTTGTTTTGTTCTTGCTATTATAAACAATGTGATTAAGAACATTCTTCTGTGTGTGTCCTCTTGTACATGTACCCAAGATTTATTTGGGTATATATCCAAAAGTGATTTACTGGACTATAGAATTTCTCTTTATCAGTTTTCTAAATAATGCCTTGGTTCTCTAATATCCTCCAAAATTAACCAATAGGCATTTTTTTTAAAGATTTTATTTATTTATTTGACAGAGAGAGATCACAAGTAGGCAGAGAGGCAGGCAGAGAGAGAGAGAGGAAAGCAGGCTCTCTGCTGAGCAGAGAGCCCGATGCGGGACTCGATCCCAGGACCCTGAGATCATGACCTGAGCCGAAGGCAGCGGCTTAACCCACTGAGCCACCCAGGTGTCCCCCAATAGGCATTTTTAATTTCTTAAAAAAAAAAGGAATTTATTTATCTGTTTGACATAGAGAGAGCACAAGCAGGAGGAATGGCTGGCAGAGGGAAAGGGAGAAGCAGGCTCCCCACTGAGCAAGGAGCCCAAGTTGCTGCTCGGGGCTTGATCCCAGGACCCTGGCCATGACCTGAGCCGAAGGCAGATGCTTAACCGACTGAGCCACCCAAGTGCCCTGATCAATAGGCATTTTTTAAAAAAGTAATGAATGCATAGATTTAAATACATTCGATGGGCTTTGATCTATTAATATTTGATCTATTGTTATTGAAGTTCAAACTGTTCCAACTCCGACCAGTGGAAACCTTTTCAACTTTGTTGTTCAGGCCTTCTGACACAACTGCACAATTCTAGTGTCTAAGATCTGGAATTGAAAAGCTTTCCAAGGAGTCTGGTTCTTCTTAGTGGGAAACGGTATTTAAAGACCACAGTCTGGGGGCACCTGGGTGGCTCAGTGGGTTAAGCCTCTGCCTTTGGCTCTGGTCATGGTCTCAGGGTCCTGGGATGGAGCCCTGCATTGGGCTCTCTGCTCTGCAGGGAGTCCGCTTCCCCCCGTCTCTGCCTCTCTGCCTACTTGTGATCTCTCTCTCTGTCAAATAAATAAATAAAATCTTGAAAAAAAAATACCACAGTCTGAGTGCTAGTATCAATAAGTATTGATACTGGGTGAGTCATTGTACCTCTTTTCAATAAATAGTTAGGCTATATATAAAATATGAAATGCATCAGGAGTTCACATTGGTATCTCCCTTTCAAATTTAGGACTACAGGGTTTTTCTTCTTCTTCTTCTTCTTTTCTAAAGATTTTATTTATTTATTTGACACAGAGAGAGAGAGACACAGTAGGCAGAGAGGCAGGCAGAGAGAGAGAGAGAGAGAGGAGGAGGAGGCAGGCTCCCTGCTGAGCAGAGAGCCCAATGCGGGGCTCAATCCCAGGACTCTGAGATCATGACCTGAGCCAAAGGCAGAGGCTTAACCCACTGAGCCACCAGCTGCCCCAGGACTACAGGGTTTTAACTTAACCTCAATCATCTTATGTATTTATCCTGTGTTTAAAAAAGCCTCAATTCTCTTTTTTCCAGAAATAGAAAAATCCATCCTTAAGTTCATATGCAGTCTCAAAGGACCCCAGATAGCCAAAATAATCTGGAAAAAGAACAAAGTTGGAGGATTTGATTTCAAAACTTACTCTAAGAGACGACTAATCAAACCAATGTGGTACAGACATAAAGATCAATGAAATAGAATAAAACTTTTACATATATGGTTGAATGATTTTTAAAGATTTTTTTTTTAATTGGTCAGAGAGAGAGAGGACATAAGCAAGGGGAGTGGCAGCCAGAGGGAGAAGCAGGGTGTCTGCTGAGCTGGGAGCCCGATGCGGGACTCCATCCCAGGACCCTGGGATCATGACCCGAGCCGAAAGCAGACGCCCAACGACTAAGCCACCCAGGCGCCCTAATGTCAGTATACTTAATGCACGGGAACTATACACTTAAAATGGTTAAAATGATAAATTTTACATGCTGCACATTTTACCATAGCAAAAAACAAAACAAAACAAAACAAAACAAAAACACCTCTGTTCTCAAGATGCCAACCAAATACGCATTTGATGTGTTTCACACTATACAAAAAACACTCTCAGAATTAACAACGCCAACTGCTACCAATAATGTGGTTATTGAAAATAGAAAATGTTTTTTCAGTACTTGTGCTTAGGTATATATAACTGGGGGTATATATCCATTATCAGGTTAAGCCGGCTCATTCCTAGTTCTAGTTTACTAAGAAAGTATATGGCAAATGGGTATTGATTGCTTTTCCCACATCTACAGAGAAGATCAGATGATTTTTGTCCTTTATCCATTAATGTAGAGTATGATGTAGATTTCCTAATAGTAAACCATCCTGTATTCTTGGAATAAAACTAACTTGGTCACACTGTGTTATAATGTTGACTTTGATTCACTGCTATCTGTGGAAGGGATTTTCCAACTGTGTTTCCATCTCCTTAGAAATATTAGAATCAGCCTGTTAGTTTTCATAAAACAGCGCCAAATCTATAGATCAATTTGGGGAGCATCAACATGTTAATATCATGTCTCTCAGTCCACGATCATGGTTATGATCTACACTTGCTATGCTTTCTTTTCTTTTTTAAGATTTTATTTATTTGACACAGAGAGAGAGAGAAAGAGCACAAGCAGGGGGTGTAGCAGGCAGAAGAAGAGGGAGAAGCTGGCTCCCCACTGAGCAGAGAGCCTGACATGGGGCTCAATCCCAGGACCCTGGGACCATGACCTAAGGTGAAGGCAGATGCCCAACCAACTGAGCCACCCAGGCACCCCTAGGTTTTCCTTAAATTTTTATGTAGTATCTTGTAGATCTCAGTGTACAAGTCTTGTACATGTTTTGTCAAATGTATCTCTAAGTATTCAGAATTTTATGGTATTTGTAATGTTTTTAAATTTTTAATTTTCAATTGTTGCCAGTATATAGACATATTATTTATTTATTTAAAATTGATTGGCTTGACAGAGAGTGAGAGCATGCACGTGTGCAAGGGTGGGCGGTTGAGGAAGAGAGAGTCTTAAGCAGACTCCACTCTGAGCATGGGGTCGATCTCATGACCTTCGGACCAACCTGAACTAAAACCAAGAGTCAGATGTTCAACCGACTGTCCACCTGGGTGCCCCGAAATATAATTTATCTTGGAATATTGCCTCCCACAACCTTAATAAAGTCATATTTTGTTCTTGTAACTTTGTTGTAAATTCCTTAGGACTTTCTACATAGATGATCATGTTGTCTGCAAATAAAGTCAGTTTTGCTTTTTCCTTTCTAATCCAGGTGCCTTTACATCTCTTCCTTCCTCTCTCCCTTCCTTTCTTGTTTTCTTGCTCTAGCTTAGAACCTCCAGTACAAGTCTGAATGAAAGTGGTGCCAGTGGACATCTTTGCTTTTCCCAGATCTTAAGATGAAAGCATTCTCTTTCCTTATTAAGTAAAATGTTTGCTGCAGTGCTGCACGTTTTTTTTTTTTTTAAGATTTTGTTTGTTTGTCAATTTATTTATTTGAGAGAGAGAGATCACAAGTAGGCAGAGAGGCAGGCAGAGGAGAGGGGAGGAAGCAGGCTCCCCGCTGAATGGAGAGCCCATGATCCCAGGACCCTGAGATCATGACCTGAACGGAAGGCAGAAGCTTAACCCACTGAGCCACCCAGGCGCCCTGTTGCAGGTTTTTTATAGGTGCCTTTAATCAGGTTGAGGAAATTCCTTTCTATTGCTACTTTGCTGAGAGATTTTATCATGATTATTGGATTTTGTCAAATGCTTTTGCTATATCTATTGAGATGATCATACTGAACACATGTATTGAACTTCCTAAAGTGTTAATACAAAACAATATCTCAGCTGCCTCGTTCAGTTCCCTACAGTAGAAAAGACCTTAAAAAAATCCTTGGTTTTTATCTTACCCCTCTTGATCAATACAGAATCGTGGTTGAATATCTTAGTTTCACTTTTTGTTTTATTTACATTGGTTAGACACTATTGTTATTGCTCTAAGCAGCTGTGTTTATATGCATTTAACTACATGTCTGTGCTTTTATAGCTGATCATTCCTTCTCACAGTTCAAACCATCCTTCCAGGATAATTTTCTCTCTTCTTGACACACGAACTTTAAATTTCCTTGAACATGTTTCCTGCTATTAAACTCTTAATTTTTGATTATCTGCAATGGGTTCATTCTACCCTCATTCTTGAAAGATAATTTTGATAACCACACAATTCTAACTTGGTTGTTTTGGCTCAATACTTTACAGATTGTCTTGTGGCTTCTTTTGTTGTGTTGCGAAGGTTGCTGTTGTTCTAACTCTTATTTCTTGACTACAAACCTGTCCTTTCTTTTTGGCTGATTTTAAGATCTCCTTTTTGTCTCTGATATTCTATAATTCCAGTAGAATCCAACTGGGCATAGATTTCTTTCTCCTTAACTTCCTTGTTATCTGGAAATTATGTTTTCCAGATGTGTGGATGGATGTTTTTCATCAGTTTTGAAAACTTTGTATCCATTGTCTCCAAATATATTGCTTTTCCTACATGCTTTCAATAAGTTCTTTCTAGGACTTGTTAGTGAAATAACTAGATAGTCCTCAGGAAAAAAAAATTTGCAACACATATACCCAAGAAGGTCCTTCTATCCAGAATACATAAAGAACTCTGACAAATCAGTGTTAAAAAGAGAAACAGTAAACATGGGAAAAAGAGTTGAAACTTCATAAAAGGAGAAACACACACAAATGGTCAATAAACACACAAAAGAATATTCATCGAGAGTCATCAAGGAATTGCAAACTCAAACTACAATAAGATACCACTTCGGATATACTAGAGTAAAAAAGACTAAAACATCAAATGAGGAAGAGGATGTGAAGCAACTTGAATGCTTGCTGCTGAGAACATAAAGTGGTACAACCACTTTGGGGAACTGTTTGGCACTTGTTAAATACACATCCACCCTATGACCAGTAATTTCACTCTTACGTATTTTCCAAAAATGAATTTCAAAAAATCCTTTCACAAAATTTGTGTGTTTATAGCTTTCTCATAATATGAGAAAACTGTAAACTATTCAAACATCTATCAGTATAAGCCCTTTGCGAATGAATGGCTAAACAGATTACGGAATAGTCACACAATGGACTATAGTTATTGCACGTTCTTCTGTGGAAAAGCAGCACAGTGTCTGCTGGACGGTTTTTAGATTTAGACAACAGCATGTACTGCATTTGGGAATTATCTTCTGATCCATTCACTGGGTGGTCTGAAGGCTCCAGGTTTAAGTAGAGCCCAGAGCACGAGAGAGCTCTATGTATATGTAGGTTAAGATACAAGGGTCTCTTGGGGCGCCTGGGTGGCTCAGTGGGTTAAGGCTCTGCCTTCGGCTCAGGTCATGATCCCAGGGTTCTGGGATTGAGCCCCAAGTCAGGCTCTCTGCTCAGCAGGGAGCCTGCTTCCCTTCCTCTCTGCCTGCCTCTCTGCCTATTTGTGATCTCTGCCTGTCAAATACATAAATAAAATCTTAAAAAAAAAAAAGATACAAGGGTCTCTGCCTATCATGATCTCCAAGCAGTCATCTCCACCAAATTTCAAGGTAATATATTCAAGATTGAGTCTGTGCAGATCCAAAGGGCAAATGTGAGTTTCATGACCGTATGGCCCGGTCTCCTGTATCTGCTACATCAATATCTCATTCTTTCAGATCATGCCCTGGGGATTCTCTGTTACCAGCTAACAGAGAAGGAAAACTAAGGCTTGGTTCATTGTTGGACCATTTTTGGTTCACTACTACTCCACAGACCTACCCAGGGTGAAGAATAGTGGTTAGGGGTAATCTTCCCAGTGGGAAGAGCTTCAGGTGGGCAACTTGGTCATCAATTTGCTGTAAAGTGAGAAATTAATGGCTCAGAATAGGGATATATATGGATTCCCAGGCAGTGATGAAATGGTTGGTCAGGGACGGGGAAGTAGTGAGGGTGAGAGGTCAGAGACAAGGAGATGGAGGGAAGAGGCATGACAGTGGACCTAGGAGAGTGGAAACAAAGTGCATGGATCTTCGTGTCTGGTGCTTCTGTCCACCACACAGCATTCATCACAGAGAGAAACTAAACAATATGGTGGACGGAATGACTTGTCTCATAGATGTAAACCAGCTTTTGTTTAGGCTACTCTAGTGTTTGTACAATGGTTTCATGAGAAAGCTACTACAGCGGCAGGAATGGAGGTTACCTATGGCCCAGTAATGTCGGCTCCCTTTCACCACAGCCGGTGGCAAGTGATTTATATTGGGACTTTCTTCTATGGAGTAACTGTGATCTTGTTCATACTGGGATTGGCATGTGTTTGAGGTACAGATTTGCCTTCCATACCTGCAGTGGCTTGGCCACTACCATAATCTGAAGACTTAAAGAGGATTTGATCCACCAACGTGTGAACCCACTTTATAGAGAATGAGACATAACCATGGTCACATGACCATATTACAGAGTCTGCTAGTGCTACCATATACTGCCTCACCCAGGAGCTGCTGACCTGCGAGAATGCTAGCATGACCTCTGAAAGGTAGCTAATGTACTAGCTTGGGAATGACATATGGCCTTCAAGATGACATACAGCTATATGCTGGTCATAGCATCCAAGGGGATATGCTTTTACCAAGGACACAAATTTCCATCAGACCCAAAGTTATGGCTATCACTTAGTCATGTGGGGCTCCTGGTACAAGTAAACCAGCAACTAAAGAAAGGAGTTCCTATATTGGCAGAAGTAACTAAATCTGATTGTTATGAGGAAATAGGGTTCTTCTATATAAGGGGGGGCAATGGAAACAAATCTGAAATTCAAGAAATTCACTGACATGCCTCTTGGTGTTTCCATGCCTATTGATAAGTATGTATTGGCAACTGCAGCAGCCACCGAGTGAGAAGGATTAGGTTTGGGCTAACCCACTGAGCAAGCCCCCATGTTCATGGATGGGGAGAGTCAGTATTGCGAAGGTATCACTTCTCCCCAAATTTACCTGTAGAATCCATGCACTCTCAATCAAAACGCTGGTAGAATCTAGCATAGAAACTGGCAAACTGATTCTGAAACTTCTAGGGAAATGTGAGGGACCTATACTAGCAAAAACATCTTTGAAAAAGAACAAATTTGCAAGAATTACATTACTTGATTTCAAATTTATTTTAAAACTGTACATTGGGGGGCACCTGGGTGCCTCCGTGGGTTAAGGCCTCTGCCTTCGGCTCAGGTCATGATCCCAGGGTCCTGGGATCGAGCCCCGTATTGGGTTCTCTGCTCGGCGGGGAGCCTGCTTCCTCCTCTCTCTCTCTCTCTGCCTACTTGTGATCTGTCAAATAAATAAATAAAATCTTTTAAAAACAAACAAACAAACAAACAAATAAATAAATAAAAAAAACTGTACATTGGGCTTTGATTAAAGAGGGTTTATTGAAGTAAAAAAAAAAAAAGCCATAGTAAACAAGAAAGTGGGATATTAGTGTAAAGATAGACCTACAGATAAAAGAAACAAATTAGAGAGATCAGAAAGAGACCTACTCACACACATGCAAGATCAACTGACCTTTAGCAGGGGGACAAAGATGATTCAATGGGGGAAGGTTCATCTTTTCAAGAAGTGGTGCTAGAATAATGGGCCAGGGCTGGGGTGGGAAGGAAAGAACCTTAATCCCTACCTCACATCATATACAATAAGTGGTTTCTCATCTCTGCTGGTGTTCACTGCTGGTAGTACCCTTTCACGTGTTTGGTGGTGGTGGTTTGAGAAGTCAAACAACAGTCCTGTAGGCTTAGCTTGGGAAAGCTTCCCTCCATGGAGGGTTTGGTTTTGCTTTTGTTTCTGCTATTGGCTTCAGTGGAGGTGGTGAGCAAGAGGACCATTGTGTCCATCTTAGGACTGATTCAGCCTTCCTTTTGGGTTTAGCTCTAAATGGGAGTGTCAAAAGCAGCTTTAAAAAAAATTTTTTTTTTAATTTTTAAAAAAGATTTTATTTATTTATTTGACAGACAGAGATCACAAGTAGGCAGAGAGGCAGGCAGAGGGTAGGGGGAAGCAGGCTCCCTGCTGAGCAGAGAGCCTGATGTGGGGCTCGATCCCAGGCCCCTGGGGTCATGACCTGAGTTGAAGGCAGAGGTTTTAACCCATTGAGCCCCCCAAAGCAGCTTTTTTATCCTTGTTCTTGTTCTGAGAATTTAAGAGTGTTGACCTGATGTTAAATGTGTTAGCTAAATATTGGAAGTATTTAAAAACTGCAATTTTTTTGTCTTTGTTTATACAAATGGTTAATACAAAGTTTAACCCAAAGATGAACACAAATATGAACACAGAGTTTAATTAAAAATGTAAATATTACCTATAAGACCATATAAATAGTTTTCTTGTTGGAGCTGGTTGTTGTTGGTGGTGGTATGTGTGTTTGTGTTTAAGTAGGCTTCATGCCCAGCAAGAAGCCCAACACAGGGCTTGAAATCACAATCTTGAGATCAAGACCCGAACTGAAATCAAGAGTCAGACACTTAACCAACTGAGTGCCCCCAGGTGCCCCGTTCTTGTTTTTTAAGTAGGATCCACACTCAACGTGGGGCTTGAACTCATGACCCTGAGATCAGGAGTCACATGCTTTACCAACTGAGCCAGCTAAGCCTCCACAGAGCTGATTGTTCTAGTAAAGAAGAGCAGAACTAGTCTTTGAACCTCCCAGTTTATTTATTTGTCTTTAAAGTTTTATTTGAGAGAGAGCAGGGGGAGGGGCAGAGGGAGAGAGAATCGTAAGGCGACTCCATGCTGAGTGAGGAACTCCATGTGGGGCTTGATGGAGGTGGGGGCTTGATCTCACCACCCTGAGATCATGACCTGAGCTGAAATCAAGGGTCAGAAGCTCAACTGACTGCATCACCCAGGGGCCCCATTTATTTGCTTTTTCAAAGATTTTTATTTTGGGGACACCTGGATGGCTCAGTTGGTTAAGCAGCTGCCTTTGGCTCAGGTCATGATCCTAGGGTCCTGAGATCAAGTCCTGCATCAGGCTCCCTGCTCAGCGGTGAGCCTGCTTCTCCCTCTCCTTCTGCCTGTCACTCCCCCTGCTTATGCTCTCTCTCTGTGTCAAATAAATAGATAAAATCTTTAAAAAAATCTTATTTTTAAGTAATCTCTACACCCAATGTGGGGCTTGAACTCACAACCCCAAGATCAAGTTGTATGCTCTACGGACTGAGCCAGCCAGAGGCCCTAAAACTCTCAGTTTAAATAAGGGACTTAGAACAAAGTTATCTGTCAGGTTTTCTTTTCTTTCTTTCTTTCTTTTTTTTTTTTTTAAGATTTTATTTATTTGGCAGAGAGAGGGAGAGAGAGATCACAAGTAGGCAAAGAAACAGGCAGAGAGAGAGGGGGAAGCAGGATCCTCGCTGAGCAGACAGCCCAATGTGGGGCTCGATCTCAGGACCCTGAGATCATGACCTGAGCTGAAGGCAGAGGGTTAGCCCACTGAGCCACCCAGGTGCCCCTGTCAGTTTTTCTGACACATATGAGAAATATCTGTACCAGTTGTGGATTTAATATTTGTTTCTATAACTCTCCTAAAAATGACATCTTCCCTATCTCTTAGAATTGTCCTCCCTGTGATAATTTGGGAATAAATGAATCAAAATTGTATCAAACTAGAAAAGCACACCTGCATATGTTTGTTTATTTATTTATTTATTTATTTAAGACTTTATTTATTTATTTCACAGACGGAGATCACAAATAGGCAGAGAGGCAGGCAGAGAGAGGAGAGGAAGCAGGCTCCCTGCTGAGCAGAGAGCCCAATGCGGGGCTCGATTCCAGGACCCTGGGATCAGGGTCCCTTCGACCTGAGTCGAAGGCAGAGGCTTTAACCCACTGAGCCACCCAGGCACCCCTACACATGCATATTTTAAGAAATCACTGCCTTGCACCCTTCTGGCCACCAGCCAGTTGATTTACTTTACATGTGACTTGTCTTAGTTCACTGGGTCCTGGGAACCAGCTCCCCTGGCCCATTTCCAGCATTGTAACAATAGCTAACATTGAGCATTGATTGTACGCCAGATTTTGAGCTAAATGCTGTACATGGTGATCATTTGAATCTAATGCTCACAGACAGTCTTTGAGCTGGTGTTGTACTATTCATCTCCAAATTACATGTGAAGTAGCAGGTTCAAAGACACTGGGTAATATGCTTAAGGTCACACAGCTTCTAGAGAAGCCAAGATTTTTTTTTTTTCAGATTTTATTTATTTAGTTTACAGAGAGAAAGAAAGATCACAAGTAGGCAGAGAGGCAGGTAGGCAGGCAGAGAGAGGGAGGGAATCAGGCTCCCCACCAAGCAGAGAGCCTGATTTGGGGCTCAATCCCAGGATCCTGAGACCATGACCTGGGCCAAAGCAGAGGCTTAACCCACTGAGCCACCTAGGTGCCCCTAGAGAAGCCAAGATTTAAACCCAGTTCTCTCTGACCTGAGAGCTGATGTTTTGTTGCGATTACCTTACCTTTGACAATGTGACCAGTGAGCAAAGTCCCAGATGCAGTGGCTGGAGGGATGCTTGGGGCCCTTCAGGTCTGCCTTGAAGCAAGTCATCTTCTGCAGTGTCCCTCCATGTCTACCTTTGACTCCAACGTGGTCAGTTCAAGCAACAGGATGCTCGAGGCAGCTCTGGGTTTTCAAGGTCCTTTCTGATGTCGGGTCAGAATTTGCCTCCCTTTGGCTTCCATTAAATGGTCAGCTTCTTGCCCTATGGGGCCTTAGAGAAGACATAAGTCTAGTCCCCACCCTAGGGAATCCCCTCAGATCTTGACTCATTCATTTACCAGATATTTACCGTGTACCCACAGGGTGTCTGGGACAGAGGAGTGAACAAGACAAGAGTTGTAACCTTGGTGGGGTTGGCGCCTGCGCGCGCGCACACACACATATCCTTTTAGTCTCCTTGGATTATTCCAGCTTTCCAGATTCAACACCCTTTGAAAATGTGGCCCAGGTGAGGTAGCTACACAAAGGACAAGGTCATGGGGCTGGCTGTGATGACCCATGCAAGATGCTCTGGCTTGCTTCTGGGTTTTGGAGGAGCCCTAGATCCAGGGTAATCTCAAAGCTTTACTCTGTCCTAATCCTGGTTAAAAAAAAAAAAAAAAAAAGGAAAGAAAATCCTGTCTCCCCATCTCCGTACACCAAACAAGCAGGCAGCAAGACAGGCCCAATTCACTGGCCTCCCTACCCTCTCCCAAACTCCAGGGTCCCCACTCCCACCCCAGCCAACTCTTGCTCTTGTCCCCAGCTCTTCCCTTAGCCAGAGCGTGTGGGCCCTTCTCACTGAACTCACATTCTGCCCTTCTGCAGCAGAAAGCTTCCTTATCTGTTCTCACTGTCTGCCACTCCCCGTCTCAGCCTCCCTTCCCTTTCCCCAGTCTTCTGGCCTCTTCCATCCCCCAAATCTCTCTCCAGTTCAGCCATGGCCCAAGATCAAGTGTTGGCACTGTTTCCTGAGACTTACACCCTTCCTGTTCACCTCCCCAACCCTACTCCAACGGATATTTGGAGTAGAAGGAAATCTGAGATAGAATCCAGGTCAAACACACACACACACACACACACACACACACACACACACACACACACTTCCTTTTATCCCGTGACTCTCCCTAGTCATGGACTCAGGACACAGTGGAACAAAAGAAGTCATAATGCCGGTTTCAGTCTTAACAATAGGAGAATGAATGCCTACCGAAGGGATAATGAGAGGTTCAAGGGTGGAAAAGACAGGAACAGCAGAGGTTTCGGAGAGGATCCAAGAAGTTGGGGTGTCCCTCTGTATCCCAGCCCCCTGGCACCAGCCCCCACCCTGGCTGAGATACAGAAATAAAAACAGAACCCAGGGAGATTAGGTTGCTGACAGCCCCACGCCTCTGTCGTGATTCTGGGCTGGAGTTGGGTCGAGGATGATGGTCAGTGGAACCCGGAAGGTGATCTGCAGGGGCTCAGAGAGTCCCTGGGCATCATCAAGAGGGACGGGGCACAGAACTCCTGCCACCAAGAGTTCCATGGTTTTGGTGTCAAGAGCTGGTAGACCTGGAGTGGCCCTGATCTCAGGGCAGGGAGGGCCAAGATGCAGAAGGGACCAAGTGGACTTCTCATAGGTGCCCGCAGGGGCTGGATGCCCTCCCCCAATAATAACACTACCTAGCCTTTATAGAGTGCTCACAACATGACCCTTCATGTGAATAGAGCTCATTTACATCTCTTGTGAGATACTATTATTCCCATTTTATAGATGAGCAAAATGAGGGACAGAGAGGGGAAGACATCCACTCAGGACACAATACAAAAGTGCAAGGCAGGTATTTTCACTTAAAAAAAAAAGTCAGTTTTATTAAGATATATTTATATACAATAAATGCATATATTTTGAGTGTGTAGTTGATGAATTTTGACATACACATCTAGGTATCCATCACCACAATCGAGATATAGAACACTTCCATTTTTCCAAAATGCTCCCTTGTGTCTCTTCCCAGTCAATCTCCACAATCATCTGGTGAACCAGGATTAAATGATCTGCTTTCTGATACTATTAATTCAATTAGTCTTTCCTAAAATTTCATAAAACGGAATCATACAATATGATGAGGACTCCTCCCTTTGTGGGAAGGTTTTAATTTATGAATTCAATTTCTTTAATAGACACAGGACTACTCTGTATTTTTTATTTCTTCTTGAATCAGTTCTGGTAATTTGTCTTTTTAAATAATTTGTCCATTTCACATAGATCACTGAATATACTGACATAAAGTTTTCAAAATATTTACTTGCTATCCTTTTTTAGTCTTTTTAAAAAAAGATTCTATTTATTTTTCAGAAGGAGAGAGTACAAGCAGGGGGAGTGGCAGGCTCCCTGACTCAATCCCAGGACCCTGGGATCATGATCTGAGCTGAAGGCAGATGCTCAACCAACTGAGCCACCCAGGCATCCCCCCCCCTTTTTTTTAAAGATTTTATTTATTTATTTGTCAGAGAGAGAGCGCGGGCGAGCACAGGCAGACAGAGTGTAAGGCAGAGTCAGAGGGAGAAGCAGGCTCCCTGCGGAGCAAGGAGCCCGATGTGGGACTCGATCCCAGGACGCCGGGACCATGACCTGAGCCGAAGGCAGCTGCTTAACCAACTGAGCCACCCAGGCGTTCCCCCCCCCCCTTTTTTAAAAATCTTTTTTCCTTTTTGTCTTTTAATAAGACTTAAATAATAATAATAAATCATACATATTTATCCAGATAGTTACCATTTCTGGTATACTTCATTGCTTTTTTGTAGACCCACATTTCCATCTGATGTCACTTTCCTTCCACCTGAATGACTTCTTAACATTTTTCCCCTAATATTTCTTATGGTGTGAATTTTATGTCTTAAAAAGTTTTTGTCAATATCTTTGAACCTCTTTTACTGGGTAGAGAATTCTATTATGCTGACAGCTTTTCTGTTTCAACACTTTAAAGATACTGCTTCACTGTCTTCTTGCTTGCGTTGTTAAACCAACAAGAAATCCGCTGCCATCCTTATTGTTATTTCTCTATACATAACAAATCTGCTTTTCTTCTTTTTCAAAAGATTTAATTTATTTATTTGACAGAGAGATAGAGCACAAGTAGGCAGAGAGGCAGGCAGACAGAGAGGAAGAAGCAGGCTCTCCACAAAGCAGGGAGCCCGATGTGGGGCTCAATCCCAGGACCCTGAGATCATGACCTGAGCCGAAGACAGTCACCTGACCAACTGAGCCACCCAGGCGCCCCCCAATCTGCCTTTCTTTCCTGGCTGCTTCCAAGCTTTTCCTTTAATCACTGGTTTTGAACAATTTGATTATGATGTGGCTTGATTTTGAGTTTTCCATCCCCTCAAGTTTCTTGTACTTGAAGGAAACTAAAATTTTTGGCTCTGTGAGTTTACAGTTCTCATTAATTCAGAAATTATTTCTCCAAATATTTTCTGTTCCACTCTCCTCATTCAGGGACTCCGATCACACATGTCTCAGGCCACTTGAGGTTGTCTCACAGCTCACCAATGCACTTTTCAGGTTTTGTATTTTTTCTGTTTCATTTTGGATAGTTCCTTTGATATATCTTTAAATTCATTAATATTTTCTTCTGCAGTGTTTAATATATTAATCCCATTCCGCATATTTTTAATCTCAGACGTTGTAGTTCTTACCCCAGGAAATCTGATGTGGGAATTTTTGTATCTTACGTGTCTCTTCTTAGCTTTTTAAACATACAGAATAGTTACATATATATATATATTTTAAAGACTTTATTTATTTATTTGACAGAGAGATCACAAGTAGGCGGAGAGGCAGGCAGAGAGAGGGGAGGAAGCAGGCTCCCCGCTGAGCTGAGAGCCCGATGCAGGGCTCGACGTGGGGCTCGATCCCAGGACCCTGGGATCATGACCAGAGCCGAAGGCAGAGGCTTCAACCCACTGAGTCACCCAGGCGCCCCCAGAATAGTTATATTTTTAAGTGTCCTTATCTGCCAATTATAACATCTGTTCATTCTGGGTCAGTTTTAATCGACTGATTTTTCTTTTCCCTATGGGTCATATTTTCCTACATTTTTGCATGTTTGTAATCTTTTACTGGATGCCAAGCATTATGAATTTTACTCTTTTGTATTTTTGTATCCCTATAAATATTCTTGACTTGTGTTCTGGGACACAGTTAAATTATTCGGTAATGGTTTGATTCTTTTGAGTCTTGCTTTTAAGATTTAGAGAGTTTTTTCCCTCACACCAACCAATGCTCTAACACCAGCTGAATGTCCAACTATTCATTTCAGTTCTGACACTATTTGTAGTTAGTGCAGAACTCACAGGTGAAGGGTTTAGTCTCACAAGACTGCCCCCACTTCAGATGCCAGGTGCATGGGATCCCCAGTCTACCCACATGTCTGACTGGCCTTCTACAAATTTGGGGGGTTCCCATGGCCCTCCTCCCTCTGGTTCAATGACAGTAGAACTCACAAGAGATCAGGAGAGTGCTTTACTTAGAATTACTGGTGTATTACAAAGCACATAACTCAGAACAGCCAAACAGAAGAGAGGCACAGGGGAAGGTATGGGGCTCAGAGAGCTTCCAGGCACTCTCTGGACACACCACCTTCCCAGGTCTGGGTGTTTACCACTCGGGAAGAACTGTGTATCCTGTGGTTTAGCAGTTTTTGTTGCGATCTCATTAGGCAGCCACGACTGATTAAATCATTGGCCATTGGTAATGAGCTCAACCTCTAGTCCCTCTCTCTTCTTTCAGGGTTGGGGGTGGGGCTAACAGTTCTAACCCTTGAATCTCATGGTTGGCTCCTCCGGCTACCAGCTCCCATCCTGAAGCTATTAAGGGGCCCACCAGTAGTCATTTCATTAGCACAGATTTGAGTATTACTTTAAGGGGCTCATTATGAATAACAAAAGACATTCCTATCATTCAGTAAATTCCAAGGGTTTCTGAGCTCTGTGCCAGGAACCCCGACAAAGACGATATATTTTTTTTTACACCACAGATATACTAGGTGGGACTAGAGCAGCATTTAGTTTGGGGCTAATTATTCCTCACTAGTGAGGCAGGACCCATCTAGGACCCAATGCCCCATGTATTATTAAGTCTTTCATTCTGACTGGTGGATACAGACACTATCTTTGGCCCATAAATATCGGTTAGGTCAAGGTGGTCTGTAGTATTATTCAGGTCTTCTATATACTTACTGTTATTTTCTGTACCTGTTTTTATCAGTTCCTGAGAAATGAGGGCTGAAGTCCCTAATTGCGGGTTTTTCTGTTTCTCCTTTTGGTTCTGTCAGTCTTTGCTTCACGAATTTAGAAACTCACTGAATGCCTACAGTTAGTACTTCTAAGTTTTCTTGACAATATAACCCCTTTACAACTATAAAATGTCTCTCTTTATCCCTGGCAATTATTTCTTGTTCCATAGAGAGCTACAGCTCTCAACTACCAAGGTCAGATGACTAACACCACGGCTCCAGGCAAGCCCTCTCCTTTCTCTCCATCTCTACCTGAGATTCAAATCCACATCACAAAACTTACGGAGATCAATTTCCCCACCGTCCAGGCATGATGGACCTCAAAACACAGATGACGCTGAATTGTGCAGAAAATAAAGGTTCTCTGCTTTCTTGACAATGTTGCGACTACTGCATGGATAGGAAGATTGATGGAGAGATGGACAGATGTCCTTTAAAGTCACAAAGCCCATCTATTCCTCCTGTGTTCCCTGTTTGTCAGCCTACTCCCCAGCAGCAGCTTCCTTCTCGACTTCTAGCTACCCTCCCAGATTCTCTCGCATGTCCTCTTCCAGCCAGGTCCTCCGCGCTCTGCCTGGCAAAGTTCCTACTCCCTCTGCTCTATCTTTTGAGGACACCAGAAGCCCCCTGAATGTCACAGTGAAGTCATTCTGCATCCTGATCGCAGCCCATCCCCTGGGCAGCTCCCTCTCTGGTTCTCATTGTCAACTAGTCCAAACCCGAACTTCCTTTGGCCTCTACACCCATGCACACCCCCAGCAAAGCACGTGGTCTCCCACTCTCTCCAGAAAAAAGACCAAGGAAGAGGTTCTCAAACCTCACAAGAACTCAGCAGTGCTAACTCCCCCATGACATCATCAACTAAACATGCAGTCTTTGATTCAGCCAAATTTATTTTAGCTGCTGTCATTGTGTGCTTACTCCACTAAGACCTTTGTACTCGACAGTTATTTATCTGTCACACCTACCGATCGAAAGAGGTGTAATTATTCACACTTTATAGATTAGGAAAGTGAGGCTCAGAGAAGTTAAATTACTTATTCAGTCGGATGGCGAGGAAATGGCAGAGCAGGGATTCTTTCTACAACATTGCTTTTACTTAACTGTATGTTAAAACATTTTTCAGATAGGTGAGATTTGGGGCACCTCGGTGGCTCAGTCAGTTGAGCATCTGCCTTCGGCTCAGGTCATGTTCTCGGGGTCCTGGGATCGAGCCCCACATTGGGCTCTCTGCCCAGCTCGGTGTCTGCTTCTCCCTCTCCTTTTGTACCTAAATCCGCTGGTGTTCCCTCTTTCTCAAATAAGTAAAATCTTAAAAAAAAAAAAAAAAAGAAAGAAAGAAAGAAAGAAAAAGATAGAGGGGCGCATGAGTGGCACAGTCCTTAGGTGTCTGCCTTCGACTCACTCAGGTCATGATCCCAGTGTCCTGGGATCAAGCCTGGCATCGGGCTCCCTGCTCAGTGGGAAGCCTGCTTTTCCCTCTCCCACTGCCCCTGCTCATGTTCCCTTTCTCACTGTGTGTCTCTCTCTGCCAAATAGATAAATAAAATATTAAAAAAATAAACATAGATAGGGGTGCCTGGGTGGCTCAGTGGGTTAAAGCCTCTGCCTTCGGCTCAGGTCATGATCTCAGGGTCCTGGCATCGAGCCCCGCATCGGGCTCTCTGCTCAGCGGGGAGCCTGCTTCCCCACCCCCCCACCCCCTGCCTGCCTCTCTGCCTACTTGTGATGTCTGTCAAATAAATAAATAAAACCTTTTAAAAAGAATAGGTAATATTTATTTTTTTAAAAGATTTTACTTATTTGACACAGAGACAGAGAGAGAGGGAACACATGCAGGGGAATGGGAGAGGAAGAAGCAGATGTGAGGCTGGATCCCAGGACACGGGGATCATAACCTGAGCCAAAGGTAGCCGCTGAAGGACTGAGCCACCCAGGCACCCTGAAAAGATTTATTTTAAATTTAAAAAACAAAAGCAAAATAAGAAATAACAGTGTAAAATAATATAAATATTATATAATAAATATAATATAAATATAATATCTAACCATAAAGTAATATTGACAAGATATAATCCAAGTATATCATTCATTACACTAAATGCAGGGGACAGCAATGCTTGTAATACAAGCTAAATTACATTAGGTATTTAAAAAATAGTGTAATAATGGCATAAAAACAGACATATGGGCTGACTGGAATAGAATTGAGACCCCCGGGGGCACCGGTGGCTCAGTGGGTTAAAGCCTCTGCCTTCAGGTCAGGTCATAATCCCAGGGTCCTGGGATCAAGCCCCACATTGGGCTCTCTGCTCAGCAGGGAGCCTGCTTCCTCCTCTCTCTCTCTGCCAGCCTCTCTGCCTACTTGTGATCTCTGTCTGTCAAATAAATAAATAAATATAATCTTAAAAAAAAAAAAAAAGAATAGTGAGGGGGCCTTGCATTCCCAGACGGGAGCCATTATAATCAAATCAGTACAGTATTTGCAAAGAAGGAGATGAATTTACAGAGCCAAACTGGAGACTCAACTGGGTCCCAATACATTTTAGGATTAATACAGGACACACAGGGTATTTTGATTCAGTAGGAAAGAGCTGAATTAGGTAATGAGAGGTGCAGGCAAACAGCTCACTGCTAATCTGGACCAAAATAAATTCCGGAAAGATCAAACACTTCAATGTTAAAAATAACATAATAAATATCGCATAAGAAACTTGAAAAAATGAGGAGACCGTCTTCCCCAAGGCTGCCAACCCAGAAGTCATCACGGGAAGGGCTGCCATCTTTGACTTAATAAAAAATCCCTTAAATGTATCCTCAAAGATGCCAGCCACACCGCAAAGAGACAGAGAGGATAGATTTAGAAAAGATATTTGTGAAGCAATCCAGGTGGAACAAACAATGTAACAGAAAGTGAGCTAAGCGTACAGAGAGCCAACTCACAGCAGAAAAGCTCCCAAGACCAACAAAGAGAAGGAGAGATGCTCAACTGGGAAAAGGCTGGGAGATGCACGTTCAAGCCATGCTACTCCACCACGTGACTCTTCAGTCTGGCGGAAATTAAAAAGGCCTTTAAGATCTGTGGCTGATGGGGAGATGGGGAAACAGGAATTTTCAGACATTTTTCATTGCTTAAAAAAAACCAACCACATTTAGCTAATTCGGGATTAAACTGAAAATTCTTTCAATCCAGCAATCCTGCTGAAGGAAACAAATCCCTTAGATTCGGAGGGATATTTTGTAGCTGTGTTCGTGTTGGCATAAAGCCAAGAACAACGCGGAAGGGCTGCAGACACCTGCCGGAAGGGGGTCCCATAAGGCACTGCGGAGTGAGGGGAGTGCATTTGCTCAAAGCACGAAGAGTGACTAAGGAACCAAACGAAAACACATCCTGTGTACAAACGCACATATTCACATTCTTACTACATAGGCATAAAAACACACGTGTTATGGCCACGTATTCATCAGGTTCTCCAGAGAAACAAAACCGACAGGATGTTGGAGGTGGACCAGGCTTTGTAATGGTTGTGGATCATCCAAGAATAGAAAGAGTTAAAAAAAAAAATTCAAAGTATAGACATATATTTTTTTAAGATTTTATTTATTTATTTGACAGAGAGAGATCACAAGTAGGCAGAGAGACAGGTAGAGGGGAGTGGGGAAGCAGGCTCCCCGCTGAGCAGAGAGCCCGATGTGGGGCTCGATCCCAGGACCCTGAGATCACGACCTGAGCCGAAGGCAAAGGCTTCACCCATTGAGCCACACAGGTGCTCCAAGGATAGACATATTTTTAAGCAAAAAGCATATTTCTGGTGAATGAAAACTTCAAAAAAGTTAATTTTTGTATTTGGGAAAGAGAGAGCACGTGCGTGAGCGAGTGCAGTGGGGAGGGGCAGAGGGAGAGGAGAGGAAGAACCCCAAGCTGCTGCCATGCTGGGCGTGGAGCCTGATGCAGGGCTTGATCCCAGGACCCTGAGATCCCAACCTGAGCCAAAACCAAGAGCTGGACGCTGACCTGACTATGCCCCGCCAAGCACTCCATGCAGTGAAATAAAACTTTTGAAAAGCCTTGCTGAACCCTCGCTCTTCAGAATGGTTCCAGGCAGAGCCCAAGTCAATCTTATCGCTCAGAAGACCACAAGCCATGCAGAAGTGCGTTTATAAGGACTATTGGAGCAGATAAATGTTATCTAATAACAATAACGAAAGTCTACTTCCGTTAAGTTTGAGTAAGAAATCTCATGTAAGCTTTGAGTTCGAGTAAGAAATCTCGTGTAAACTTCAAGATGACATGCAGAACTTAAAGGATTCCTGCCCCGCAGTCACTGTTGTAGCCACCAAGGCCACTCCCAAGTCTCTCTGCTGAGGTGGGGTCTGTGCTCCCCAAGGTCCCTGACCAGTTGACTCTGGGATTCCTGGAGCAGGGCTAGCAGGCGGTGGGCCAGTGGATTGGAAGGTAGGGTCTGTGCTCAAATGATGGCTCTGCTAATTCTTGGTTCTAGGGTTTGGTTAAGTCCCCAAGCTCTGAGCCCTCATGGTTTATTCGTCAAGTGGGTACAGCACAAAACCCCATTTGCAGGTAACTGTGGGGTCAGTTTCACTCTTCCAGCAAATGTTCATTGAGAGACCCTTTTGTGCAGGCGCTGGGGAACTAGGGGTGGACCACGCAGAAATGGTCCCAGCCCCAAAGACCCTGAGTGTGGGAAGGTGCGGAGTGAAACACACATGTTGCCAGATGACGAGCAGCCTGGGCTGTGAGGTCCAGAGGAAGAGTCGTCAGAGCTGGGAAAGCATTATCACCCGGTGGAAGAGCAGTGAAAGGTCAGAGGAAGGGCTCCAGGGGGGAAGGGAAGCGTCGGGACCTCCTGTAAGAGGCATCAGCTCCTCTCTCCAGCCTCTAGGGGGCCTCTCTCTGCCCACCCCCTCCTTTCTTTCTCTAACCTATGTATTCCCTCCTCCCCAAACCCATAAGTCATTCTCTATCTTTCACAATATTTTATATATTTTTATTTTTATTTTTTTTTTAAAGATTTTATTTATTTATTTGACAGAGAGAGATCACAAGTAGGCAGAGAGGCAGGCAGAGAGAGGAGGAAGCAGGCTCCCTGCTGAGCAGAGAGCCCGATGCGGGATTCGATCCCAGGACCCTGAGATCATGACCTGAGCCGAAGGCAGCGGCTTAACCCACTGAGCCACCCAGGCGCCCTTTATATATTTTTAAATAAAAATGATGGAACAGGGGTACCTGGGTGGCTCAGTGGGTTAAAGTCTCTGCCTTCACCTTAGGTCATGATCTCAGCGTCGTGGGATCGGCCCGAATCAGGCTCTCTGCTCAGCAGGGAGCCTGCTTCTTCCCTCTCTGCCTGCTTGTGATCTCTCTCTCTCTGTCAAATAAATAAATAAAATCTTTAAATAAATAAATAAATAAATACGAGGGAACAGAAACAGCGAATCATTTTCCTATAATAGACTTGTACGAAAAGTTTCAGAGCTTTCTGGAAAAAGATATAATAATTGAAAGATTTATCATTATGAACTAATATGTCTTGTGAATATGTCAATGACAATTAAAAATAATCTCCATCTGATTCAGACATTTGATGAGATAAAAGATTAAAAGTAGGGAAATGAAGGGCCCCTGGATGGCTCATGGGTTAAACCTCCAACTCTTGGTTCTGGCTGAGGCTGTGTCCTCAAAGTCATGGGATCAAGCCCCATGTTGGGCTCCACACTCAGTGCAGAGTCTGCTTGAGATTCTCTCTCCCTGTCCCTCTGCCCTCTTGCTTGTACAATCTCTGTCTCTAAAATAACTAAATAAGGGGCGCCTGGGTGGCTCAGTGGATTAAGCCTCTGCCTTCAGCCTAGGTCATGATCTCAGGGTCCTGGGATCAAGCCCCGCATCTCTGTTCAGCAGGGAGCCTGCTTTCCCCCCCCCCTCTCTACCTGCCTCTCTGCCTGCTTGTGACCTCTGTCAAATAAGTAAATAAAAAATATTTTAAAAATTAAATAAGTAAATAAAAGATTTTATTTATTTGTCAGAGATAGGGAGAGCATGCGCACAAGCAGGGGGAGCAACATGACCTTTGGCAGGTCTTGATCCTGGGATCAAGCCCCATGTAAGTCTCCCTGCTCAGTGGGGAGTCTGCTTCTCCCTCTCCCTCTGTCCTCCCCTCCTTGTACACGTGTGTGTGCTCTCTCTCTCAAGTAACTACAATTGTTTAAAAAAGGAACTCAACAACTCCAATGCCAATTAAAGGCCAATTACTGAGAAATAAATACGATGAGTATTTAATATCTAGAAGTTACCACTTCTTAAAATGAAAACACAGAACATACAAAGCATGAATTAGCCACTTGATAGTCCTGACAACTGTCTTGTGATAAATATTCTATTTTTTTTTTTAAAGATTTTATTTATTTATCAGAGAGAGAGGGAGAGGGCGAGCACAGGCAGACAGAATGGCAGACAGAGGCAGAGGGAGAAGCAGGCTCCCTGCTGAGCAAGGAGCCCGATGTGGGACTCGATCCCAGGACGCTGGGATCATGACCCGAGCCGAAGGCAGCTGCTTAACCAACTGAGCCACCCAGGCGTCCCATTGTGATAAATATTCTAGATGTAAAAACCTCTCTTTCATTTTTTCATTTTACATTGACCTTGATCAAACTCTTGAAAGGGCGTCTGCAAGCAACTTCAACGTGGGCATATACACTTCATATAAGCTCATTTCCTTTTTTTTTTTTTTTAACGGGAGAACCTTTCATCTGCCCGTTCTGATTTTGGTTGTGCTGTTGAAATCAATATTGTTAATTCAGATTTCCAATCAGTTTCTGGTTTCCTGCTGGGAATATTTTACAACACTCACATCTTCTTTGTCTCTTGGCCTTTCTCCTCTTGAAGTTTTTACAAGGAACTGTAGCCTATAGCTAACACGTATATGTTTTAATCTTTCTTTTTTTAAAAAGACTTTATTTATTTATTTGACAGAGGGAGATCACAAGTAGGCAGAGAGGCAGGCAGAGAGAGAGGGGGAAACAGGCTCCCCGCTGAGCAGAGAGCCCGATGTGGGGCTCGATCCTCGGATGCTGGGATCATGGCCTGAGCTGAAGGCAGAGGCCTCAATCCACTGAGCCACCCAGGCGCCCCAGTTTTAATCTTTAATTTTAAGCAGACTTTGTATCCAATGTGGGGCTCAAATAGGACCCAAAGATCAAGATTCGCACACTCTACCAGCTGAGCCAGCTGGGCGCCCCACCCACAGCTGATACTTAATGTTGGAATACCCCAGGGAACATTATTGCACAGTATTTGGATAATGTAACATTTGGATCTCCTAGCAAGGTGTGCAGTACTACACAGAATCCCATGTCAAAACGACCAATTTAAAGACTTATTTTTTTTAAGATTTTATTTCTTTTTTTGACAAAGACACAGTGAGAGAGGGAACACAAGCAGGGGCAGTGGGAGAGGGAGAAGCAAGCTTCCCACCAAGCAGGGAGCCTGATGCAGGGCTCGATCCAAAGACCCCGCGATCATGAGAGCCAAAGACAGATGCTTAATGACTGAGCCACTCAGGCACCCCTTAAGGACTTACTTGACTTCCAAAAGGTGTGAGCTCTTAGAACACCATTCATAGGATTTGTATAAAGGCCACTTTGCATATAGACGTAGTAGGATGTGAGTTGCAGGAATGATTCACTGGTGTGGTCTATCCATGTAATGGAGATGTTATTCAGCCTTAAAGAGGAATGAAGCTCTGACACCTGCCACAACGTGGGTGATTCTTAGAAACATTGTTCTAAGTGAAGTAAACTAGATGCAAAAAACAGATATGAAACTATGCCATTTACATGCGTTTCCAAGAGCAGTTAAATTCTTAGAGAGAGAAAGGAGAATCGTGGTTATGAGAGGCTGGGGAGAGGGGAATGGGGAGCTGTTGGGTAACAGGTACAAAGTTCCCGTTGGGGAGGATGGAAAATATTCCCGAGATGGATGGCGGTGATAGCTATACAGCACTGAATGCACTTAATGCCACTGAACTGTACCGTTAAAAATGGTTAAAATGTTAAATTTTATGTTATATATATTTTTTTACCAAAATTAAGACAAAACAAGACAAAACAATGCCTCACTGTTAGCAGAGACAGTGCCATGAACCCATCCTTGCAACATAGAAACAACCATAAGCGAAACTAATTTCATCATGGTGAGTTCCTTCTTATGGACTCCTGGTTCTGCATTTGCTGACGATGTTCCATCAGTGGGAATGATTGTCCACTAAGCACTAACGTGTCCATGTTTACTGCTAAGCTTTAACTGTTGTAGGAGAATTATAAGACTTTCTTCTGATTTTGGTGGGTGGGAAGGAACAGAGGGAGAGGGAAAGAATCCTAGGCAGTCTCCACGCCCAGCACGATGTGGGGTTCAATCTCATAACCCTGAGATCATGACCTGAGCTGAACTCAAGAGTTGGACGCTTGACCAACTAAGACACCCAGGCACCCTGTTTTTGTTTTTTTCTGATTTTTTTTTTTTTTTTTTTAGGATCAGGACCAGCCACACAAACAGTGGGGCACTTGTTTAAAAGTTATTAAAGGACGCCTGGGTAGCTCAGTTGGTTAAGCAGCTGCCTTAAGCTCAGGTCATGATCCCAGCGTCCTGGGATCGAGTCCCACATCGGGCTCCTTGCTCTGTGGGGAGCCTGCTTCTCTCTCTGCCTCTGCTGCCACTCTTCCTGCCTGTGCGCTCTCTCTCTCTCTGGCAAATAAATAAATAAAATCTTTTTTAAAAAAATAAATATATAAAAATAAAAGTTATTAAGAAGAATCTTTGGAGCACCTGGGTGGCTCAGGCATTGGGCATCTGCCTTCGGCTCAGGTCATGGTCCGAGGGTCCTGGGATCGAGCCCTGCATTGGGTTCCCTGCTCAGTGGGAAGCTTATTTCTCCCTCTCCCACTCCCCTGCTTGTATCCCCTCTTTTGCTGTGTGTCTCTCTGTCAAATAAATAAATAAAAATCTTAGAAAGTGAAAAAACAGTTATTAAGAATTTCCAAGATGGCAACAGTAGAACGTTAAACTAAGTGCAGGACCTTTCTAAGCTCTGGGCCCTGTGTAACTGCACAGGTCCACACACCGATGAAATTGGCCCTGCTCAGGATTCAGAAAAACACATTTCCAGAGAAACACGGAGGAGGAATTCCTGCCTGGAAGCGCTGGGTGTGAAAGCAGATGTATGTGGCCCAGTGGCCACTGCAGGCATTCTACCCCTCCGGGGACTCCCCCACAGAACAAATCCAACCCACTGAGCTGGTGGTCTGCGGAGACCCTAGGTGGGGGATGGTGCCATCTTTGAGCTACTGGCCAAGCAGCCTTGGGGCTGCTCCACTTCCAAGGAGGTAAGAAGTTCAGTTTATTAAACCAGCTTACTCTTGGTTTTCTGTTATTTATAACTAAGAGTGTCCAGCTCATGCATGTCTTAAAGAAACTTCCTTCTCTGTCCCCTCTGGTTTCCCCCTCCAACTGCTATCTACCTTACAAAAAAAAAAATAAATAAATAAAAACCCATAGTGTATTTGTTTTTTTTGGAGAGAGAGAGAGAGAGCAAGCACGTGCAAGTGCACGATGGGGGGGCGGGGCAGAGGGGAGAGGGAGAGGGAGAATCTTTTTTTTTTTTTTTTAAGGTTTTATTTATTTTTTTGACAGGCAGAGATCACAAGTAGGCTGAGAGGCAGGCAGAGAGAGAGGAGGAAGCAGGCTCCCTGCTGAGCAGAGAGCCAGACGCAGGGCTCGATCCCAGGACCCTGGGATCATGACCTGAGCCAAAGGCAGAGGCTTTAACCCACTGAGCCACCCAGGCACCCAGAGAGGGAGAATCTTAAGCAGGCTCCATGCCCAGCGCAGAGCCCTACGCGGGGCTTGATCTCATGATCCTGAAATCACAACCTGAGCTGAAATCAAGAGTTAGTCTTTTAATCGACTGGGCCACCCAGGCTCAGCCCCAGAGCTCATAGTTTTGATAATTTTCTTCCATTTTTCATTCAAGCGTCTCAAACATTTCAAACTCAAACTACCATAAAGGCAGCGTCTGCTGCTTTCACTTTCTCAACCTTCACAATCTCGCTTTCATTGACCACCACCTGGGCAAAGAGCCCCGTGGTCCACGATGCTCACTCAGCTACTCCACCCAGTAAGCATTTTCTTGGCCTTGCTGCTGTCTACAGTGGCGATTCCCAGACCTGAGCCTTCAGCCTAGGACCCTGTGTCAAGCAGCTTTAACCCGCACTTTGAGTTCAGCGAGCATCTCAATGATTTGGGATCTTATGAGGCATAACTGCAGTGCGTGTGTTCAAAAAACACAAGTCCATGTTCATTTCCTCGAAGAGACAAATTCTTGGAATAAGGATCCTCCTCCTGCAGGATCTAAGAACCCCAGAGATTTGGGGCCTGGGCAGAGAACCACAAGCCCTCAACGGGATCAAGGTCCCTGTCTTCTGTTCCCAGGCAGGGTCTTTTCTGTCACCATGCTTTTGGCCACACCTCAGTCTGCAGGCACCTCTGTCCCTGCCTCCGTGGCAGTAAGAGCCAGCTGTCCCCAGGCTGCTGCTTCCGTGCCCTGTCCCCAACAACCTTCATTCCCTCAAGTCATCTTTCAGAACTTTAGTCGGATACATTATTTTCTTGTTCCAAGTTCTTCAAGGGCTTCCCATTGCAGCAAAGCAAAATCTAACTTCCTCACACGAGTGCCATAAAAGGCTCCGCGACTGGGCCCTGCCAGCCCTCTGACTCCTGGATGATCATCCCCCTATTTACACTGGCTTCTCGTTCCTGAAGAACACTGAACTTGACCTCCTTACTCGCCATTCCAGCTGCTTGCAACACGCCTCCTCCAGATCTTCTGCGGCTGCCCCTCCTCATTTCTACAATTTCAATTCCAGCAGAGCTCACCTACAGGGCTAGGTTGGCGTTGGGTGTACAATACGGTGATTCTGTCCATGACCTTGTGTCCGTAGGGATAAGTGTGCTCTTCATTCCCTCCACCTAACCCCCCTCCCCACCCCGGTCTGGTAACCACCGGTTTGTTCTCCATATTTAAGAGTCAGTGTTTGGTCTCTTTTTCCTGCAGGGAGATCATGCTGGCTGCCTCAACAACCCTCCCGCCTCTCCTGGTTGCCGCTGCTGTGCTGTCTGGACAGACAGACCCTGGTTTGTCCTCACCAGTAGAATTCTATCCTCCCTGGCCAGCGGCACTGGCTGAGGCAGAGACACATGCCCCGAGATGGTTTACTCTAAGGGATCCCCAGGATTTTCCTTCCACAGGCGGGTAGGACATTTTTCTCCTCAGACATGGCCTTGGACACACAGAGGCCCTACAGCTAGGTGCAGCTGTCCTGTGATCGTGAGAGAAGCCCACCTTAATGGAGGAGGAAGGTGACCATGAGGAGGCTGGAGTGGAAAGACAGAAGCTTTGTTGTTGAGGACACCGACAGAGAAGCCACCCTCAAGTCCTGTGTGTCTTTGGGCCACATGGACCAAGACATTCCCTCACTGAAAGTTGGAAGCAGGGAGCTGCGAGACTCTGGGTGGTAGAAATCCTGACGGACAGCCCTCACAGAGGCCCGCACTGACTGCGCCTCGTTCTTGGCCAGATCACGCTGCTTTATCGTCAACACTTACCCCTCTCCACGGGGATTATTTTTGTTCTGTTTTGTGAGTTGCTCGATTCCATCCCCCTCCAACAGGGGCCTCCTCTGTTTCCACTCAGGCTGCTCCCGCGCGGTGCGGCACACAGCTGGTGCTCCGTGAATGCTGTCGAATGCCTGGCACCCTGTTCACGAGCTGTTTCTTTTTCCCTTTTCACTCTCTCCGTCTTCACTTCCTGGAATATCCCCAAGTCCTTTCTCTGGCCAACATTTACTCATCCTCTAAACTGTAGATCATGTACCAAATGCTCTGGGATCTCCCCCTGGATCTGTCTCCTCTGCGCTTTCCTTCCCATGCCACAAGACTAATCTTTCTCTGCAGTAAATGTCAGTGCACATCTCTGGCTCCCTGGGGAGACCATGTGCTTAATCCCTTGATAACTGAATGCCTACTATGAGTCAGGCACTATTCTAGAAGCTGGGAAAACAGCACTGGACAAAACAGTATAAATACTGTGTCCCTGGGTTCATGGATCTTATGTTCTAGTGAGGGAAAGACAGTTAACAAGTGAGTAAGAAAAACATGATTTGACCACTGGCGATCCAGGCTATGTAGGAGTTGTGGGGAGAGATCTAAGCTCAAGATATGAATTTGCAAAGACAATGAGCAAAGGAGGAGGGTGATGAGGTGGGGGGGGGGGGTGGCAGGCTTAACTGGGGAGGTCAGTGGTGGCCTCGCCGAGAAGGCGACATTTGAGCAAAGGCTTGCATAAGGTGACAGACTGAGCCAGGTGGATAAATGGGAAGGAAATATTGCAGGCAGGAAACAGCAAAGGACCAGAGAAAGGAACTTCCTGCTATGTCCTGGAAACATGGGGAGGCCAGTGTGGACAGAACGTAGTGAGGGGACAGCAGGAGAAGCAGAGTTGTCATGGGGTTGGATATATACAGGGATTTTGAGTTTTACTCTGAGTTAATGACAAAAAATTGGTGGATTCTGATCATCAAGGTGACACGGTGTAAATCACATATATTTTTTTTAAACGATGGATTTATTAGAGAGTGTGTGTGCATGTGCGCACAAAGGGGAGGAGGAATAGAGGGAGAGGGAAAAGCAGACTCCCTGATAAGGGGCTTGATCACAGGACCCTGAGATCATGACCTGAGTCAGATGCTTAAGTGAGACACCCAAGTGCCTGGGTGTGAAATTAATATTTTTCAATGATCCCTCTTGTTCCCGTGGATGAGGCTATCGTGATAGTTCCGGGAGGAGGTGGTGGTAGCTTGCACCAGAGTGGTAGTGATGAAGGCAGAGAGAAATGATAGAACCCAGAAGGCTTACCGTGAGAGGAAGTTGGGTGACTTCAAGGTTTTTGGTCTGAGAAACTGGATGGATAAAACATCACTGACAAGGACAAGAAAGACGGTGCGAGGAGACAGTTGGGAAGGAAGACCAGGAGTTTGGTTCTGGACATGATCTCTAGACAACCAGGCAGAGATGCTGAATGGACGGTGAGGCTGAGTTGGGGGCAGATATCTAAGCTCAAGATATGGATTTGAGAAACCTCAGCACATGAATGGTATTTAAAGCCACGAGCCTGCAGGAGACCATGAGGGGAGAGTGTGGACACAGACACAACGTGCAGGGCCGAACCTGGGGCCTGTGAACACTCAGCAGTCATGGACAGGAAGAGGAACGAGCAGAGGAGATAGGAGCAGCCACGGAAGTTGGATGAGAACCAGAAGGGTCTGATATCCTGGAAACAAGGACAAGAGCGTTTCAAGAATGAGACAATGACCAACTATGCCAAATGCTACTGCCAAGAGGATCAAGAAGCTGCGACAGGATTAGCATGGGTCATTGATGACTCTGACAGGGCTCAAGGGACAGAACCAGTACTAACTGTGCTAGATAGAAGGTCCTGGATAAACACTTATTGATTTATTGACTGCTATCAGCAAACGGTCAATTTTGACAGTCTTCTGATTCGTCCCGTTCTGGTTTTACCTCTTTTAATTCAAGGACAGTGCCAGCAGGGTGATCTTTCCAAAAGGCAGATACAATCATTCCCCCACTTATATCTTCAATACAAATCAAGCTGTTATGAATAAGTGGAAGGTTGTACACGTAAGGATAGACGGTGTTTGTAGCACTGTTTGTAATAGGGGAAAATCGGAAATAACTTGGAATATTCAAAAGGAGTAACTGGTTATGGCAGGTAAGATGTGTCTAAACAACAAAGCACAATGTAGTCATTAAAGTATTGCTAAGAGTATTTCGTGAAAAGTGTTTAATTTATACTGCTAAGCAAATGAATTGGGAACAGCACAATATGTACAGTCAAGAACCTACTTTTGGGGTGCCTGGGTGGCTCAGTTGGTTAAGAAAATGCCTTCGGCTCAGGTCATGGTCCCAGAGTGCTGGGATAGAGTCCTGCACTGAGCTCCCAGCTCCATGGGGAGTCTGCTTCTCCCGCTGACCTTCTCCCCTCTCATACTCCCCCCCCCACTCAAATAAATAAATAAAATCTTAATTAAAAAAAAGAACCTACTTTTGTAATGAACAGACAACACAACAGTGTATAAGGCAGAGAGTGGCAAACATTTTCTGTGAGGGGCCAGGCAGTAAATGGTTTAGGTTTTATGGACCACATCCCAGGCACAATTATTCACTCTTAATGTGAAAGACCTCAGAGATAAAATGTAAATGAGGAGTATTTGAACCTCATAATTTTTACGTATCACAAAATAGTCTTCTTTTGATCTTTTCCCAGCCATTAACAGATATAAAAGTGATCCCACTGGCTGGCTGTAGGAAAACCAGAAGAGGGTTGGATTCGGCCCATAGGCCAGTTTGCTCAATCCTGGTCTATAAGACAACCAACCAAGATGTTCACTGCACACATTTACTCCTGATGGTCTGAGACCATACTTTTCTCCCCTTTATCATGGTCTGTTTTGAGGGGGACAGTTTCCTCCGAGATTATCTGCTTGGCTCATCCCTTTACCCCTCTGAAGCTTTGGTCAAATAATAGAATTACAGCCAGGCTTGCCCTGAGCACTGTATTTAAAACTGCAACATCTGTGCCTGGGTGGCTAGGTGGGTTAAGCCTCTGCTTTCAGCTCAGGTCATGGTCTCAGGGTCCTGGGATCAAGGCCCCATGGGCGCTCTGCTCAGCGAGGAGACTGCTTACCCTCCCCCCACTTGTGATCTCTGTCTGTCAAATAAATAACTGAATCTTTAAAAAACTGCAACCTCTTTACCCATGTCTTTTGGCTTGTAGGGTTTTTTTTTGGAGGGGGGGCGGTTTCATAACACGTAACACTTTTTCATATACTAAATAACTTAATTTTAAATACACTTGATATGTATACCTCTCCTTTTCCTCCCAACCCCCAAGACTGTAAGCTCCATGAAGCCAGGCTTCTTCACCATATTCACTAATGTATTACGGGCTCCTGGAACAATGCTTGGCACATGCTAGAGGATCACTAAATATCTGTTGAATGCATGCATGAACATTATTTTTTTTAAATAAATCTAGGGGCACCTGGGTGGCTCAGTGGGTTAAAGCCTCTCTGCCTTCGGCTTGGGTCATGATCCCAGTGATGAGGGAGCAGGAGGCTGGCTGAGGACAAAGCAAGAGCTGGCGCCTTGCACCCCCCCCCTTCCATCCGCTCCCCTCCATAGGTGTAGCATTCCTCAGGCACCCCTGACTGCCATAAAATGATAAATAGTTAACTTGCTAAGATCACAATCCTACAAGACAGGAGTCTCCCTTGGTTTGCAAATGTCCTTGAGATTTACAAACAAAGAAGTTACCTTATCAATAGCCCAAATTCCAAAGACACAGAACTCAGTTTCTCAAGCCTAATGTCACCCTCCCCTCCATAAAAACCGAAGGAGGTGGAGGTAGAAGGAAAAGTAAATAAAGTTAAATTTCTTCTAAACCTAAATCTCATTAACAAGGATGCTTGATGGCAGGAATGTAACATTCCACCAGGAGACTCTCAATTGTCTTTACTTGATAGTAACTAAGCCTTCAATATCCTGATAGTATTCTTTGCCCCAATAGCCCTTCTGAATACCCCTTTGTCCTCACCTACCCAACTCCTGTGTATATAACCAACCACCCCTCACAACCCGGGGCAGCAGCAGCTCTTCCTGCCCACGGGTCCTGTCCCCGTGCTTTAATAAACCATCATTTTGCACCAATGACGTCTTAAGAATTCTTTCTTTAGTCGTCAGCTCCGAACCTCCTCACCCCACCGAACCTGACTTAGGTTCTGGGACTTCATCACCAGGGTCCTGGGATCGAGCCCTGCATCGGTCTGTCTGCTCAGTGGGGCGCCTGCATCCCTTCCTCTCTCTCTGCCTGCCTCTCTGCCTACTTGTGATCTCTGTCTGGCAAATAAATAAATAAAATCTTTTAAAAGAAATAATAAAATAAAACAAAATAAATCTAATATACAAAACAACAAACCGAAACATCTGAATCCCCATCACCAGGAAAGGAAGTCCACAAACCACCCAGCACCAGGTCCGTCCGCAGTTCCGCCCACTTCCCCAGCACCCCACTCCCCCCAGACACCCCCCTACCCACCCTCCAGCGCCAAGCAAGCGCAGTTCCTCCCGGCGACGCCTCCTGCAGCCACTAGGAGACACCCGAGCCCGGTCGTCCTCGAAGCACAAACCTGTTCCCACGTGACTCACGCTGTAACCACGTGACCGGCGTCGCGCCCGGTGGGCGTCACGTGACGGACTCAGGTTTCCTCCAATCGTTGTGCGCGCTTCGGGGATTCCGCCCAGGACTCGGACCGAAACTTAAAACACCCCACTCTCCCGCCAGCCAAACTGCACGGCTGCTTGCTTCCAGCTGGACAGGGGTGTCTCTCAAAAGTCTTCTTCTAAAGCGGCTTCAAGAGGCGCGGGCCTACGGCGCGTTGAACCCCGGAAGTGACGTTTCCCAGAGGGGCCGGAAGTGGCAGTGGAGGGAGGGAAGATGGCGGAGGTGGTGAGTCCGGTGCCCGGGGCGGGGCGGAGGGAGCCAGGGGAGGTGGGTAGAACCCGAGGCCCCCCAGTAGCCGACCCTGGCGCCGCGCTGTCTCCCCAGGGGGAGATAATCGAGGGCTGCCGCCTGCCCGTGCTTCGGCGGAACCAGGACAACGAAGATGAGTGGCGTGAGTGACGTCGGGGGGCGGGGCTAAGGAACCTGAGGGCGAGGGGCGGGAGGGAGTCAACCGAACCCTCGGGAGGGGGTGGGGCCTCTATAATCCTGAGGCGGGCGGGGCGCAGATACCCAGGAGGGGCGTGGCTTTCTGCCTCTCCAATGGATAGGGCGGGGCTTGGGGAGGGGGCGGCACTTGATGACTAAAGGGGGTTCGGGTGAAAGCTTCTAAGTGCTGGGGCTTAGGGATCCGGCCTGGGGGAGGAGATCAGGTCTTAGGAGGGTGGATTCTCTTCACCTGGCTCGACTAAGGCTCCTGCCTGTGTTGTTCCCACAGCCCTGGCCGAGATCCTGAGCGTGAAGGACATCAGTGGCCGCAAGCTTTTCTACGTCCATTATATTGACTGTGAGTCCTGGGGTGAGGTAGGGAGGCAGGGTGGGGTTGGGAGACAGCCTCTGGCATTCCTTCCTGAGCCATCCCCACTGCTGCAGTCAACAAACGCCTGGATGAATGGGTGACCCACGAGCGGCTGGACCTGAAGAAGATTCAGTTCCCCAAGAAAGAGGCCAAGACCCCCACGAAGAACGGACTTCCTGGGTCTCGCCCCGGCTCTCCAGAGAGAGAGGTGGTGAGTAGGTCCCCTGCTTCACCTTTTCTCTCCTGCCTCCTACTTTTCTCATCTCTTGGCCTCAGGGGCTTTTGGATGGGTAGAAGTCTGCACCCTTCCGCTCTGGCTTCAGCTTGCAAAGGATGGGGGCAAAATTGTAGCTTCCAGAGTCCAGTAGCTATTCCTGTGTCCTTGAGAGGGCAGAGGGTGGGGCTTGATTACTCCACGTTGAGGGGCCCCTACTCCCCTTTCCCATCCCACCACCATCCCCACCCCAGAGGAAGACCCTGGACCTATCTCTACAGCCGGCCTCCGCCCAGGCCAGCGGGAAGACCTTGCCAATCCCGGTCCAGATCACACTCCGCTTCAACCTGCCCAAGGAGCGGGAGGCCATTCCCGGTGGCGAGCCTGACCAGCCGCTCTCCTCCAGCTCCTGCCTGCAGCCCAACCACCGCTCAACGGTACCCTCAGCAATTCCAGGGACCTTGCTTTCCTCTGAGGTCCCACCTTCTCTACCTTCTGACCCACCTTTCTTGGTTTCTCTCTGCAGAAACGGAAGGTGGAGGTGGTTTCACCAGCAACTCCAGTGCCCAGCGAGACAGCTCCAGCCTCGGTTTTTCCCCAGGTGAGTCCCCCAGACCCTTTTCTTCTTCCTTTTCCCGTCCGGCAGCCCCTTTCAGGCTCCTCTCCCCACTCTCCGTTCTCTCTCCCCATGTTACCTGCAGAATGGATCAGCCCGTAGGGCAGTGGCAGCTCAGCCAGGACGGAAGCGAAAATCAAATTGCTTGGGCACTGATGAGGTAGGTCTGGGGAGGAGGGAAGCTGAGTGAAAAGGAGGAACATGGCAGGATAGAGAGTTTAGTGATGGGTTTAAAAAGAAACAAGAAAGGGCACCTGGCTGGCTCAGTTGGAAACGTGTGCCACTCGATCTCAGGGTTATGAGCCCCACCTTGGGTCTAGAGATTACTATAAAAGGTAATAAATAAACAACGCCTGGGTGGCTCAGTCAGTTAAGCATCTGCTTTCGGCTCAGGTCATGACCCCAGTGGGATTGAGTCCTGCATCAGGCTCCTTGCTCAGTGGGGATTCTGCTTCTCCCTCTGCCTGATCCGCCTGTAGCTCCCCTTGTTTTGCTCTCTGATGAGTAAATAACATTTTTAAAAACAAACACATAAATAAATTAATAGCTAAACAGGAGGTGATGGCAGTGATGATTGTTGGTAGGATTAGGAGCCAGGTAGAGCTGGTTCGGGTCAATCATTAGTGTTCTCTTTCAAACCGCAATTGAGAACTTTCCTAGTTTCCTTTTATTTGGAAAGTGGGGGATATAATGTAGTACCGGTCTCCCCCTCTCCCTTGGCTGGTTGCTAGGCTTGAACAAGGAAAGCTGCAGAAGGGTTATGCGAGCTGTTAGGTGTCCTGCCTGAGCTATTTTCTGTAACCTGGTGTTTTTTCCACCGGCCCTGGGCAGGACTCCCAGGACAGCTCAGACGGAATACCGTCGGCGCCACGCATGACTGGCAGCTTGGTGTCAGACCGGAGCCACGACGACATTGTCACCCGGATGAAGAACATCGAGTGTATCGAGCTGGGCCGGCACCGCCTGAAGCCGTGGTACTTCTCCCCGTACCCGCAGGAGCTCACCACGTTGCCCGTCCTCTACCTCTGCGAGTTCTGCCTCAAATACGGCCGCAGCCTCAAGTGTCTGCAGCGTCACTTGGTACGAGGAGTCCTGGGGGGCTGCTTTCCTACCACCCCCCCATGCAGTCCCTGCCTCTGATCCTCCTCTCTTCCTCAGACCAAGTGTGACTTGCGACATCCTCCAGGCAACGAGATTTACCGCAAGGGCACCATCTCTTTCTTTGAGATTGACGGCCGTAAGAACAAGGTCTGTGACCAAGGGGCAGTGGGGAGTCATCGGCGCTGGTGATCTGGGGGAAGTGAAACGCGTAGCTCTTTCCTGCTCAGGAAAACACAGAGCAGCCTGGCCAACAGATTAGTTTATGCCACTTCTGTTGAATTCCTGCTATAAGGCAGGTATTGGGGGATATACTGACCAGTAATTAGACAAAACCTCTTGAGTTTCATAGTCCGTGGAAAAAACAGATTTGCCAATGTCCACTTAGATCCCGGGGCTAAGGGTCACGAAACAAAGGGTGGGTTATGAGGACTGGGAGATGGCCCACAGTGCTTCCCAGAGGAGGTGGTCTTTGATCCTTGACATGAAGGATGGGGTAGGTCAGGGGATCCCAAGCAGCGGGGACGGATGTACAGATGGTATGAAAGGTCAGGATCATTCCCGCTGAAAGGCAGAGAGGAGAGGCAAGGCTGTTCTGAGACAGAGCTCAGGTGGCGAGAAGGTCAGCTGGGGGAGGGGGAGCGGTCACTGTAGGTTTGGGGCTTCAAACCTGCCTGGGTCATTGGCTGCGGGAAGGAAGAAGGGAGCCATCTGGGTGTACTCTTAAGACTGCGAGACCCTTCCTGGGGCACAGAGGGCGGTAGGGGAGAAGTAGGCATCTTGGACTGCGCGGGAGAGCTCTGGCTCGGTTGCTGAGGAGGCTCAAGGGAAGGATGTGCTGCTTTCACCGCTGTTCTGTTACTAAGACTCAGGCGCTCAGATGGCAGTGCCCAGCAGCTGGTTAAAAAGCCAAGTCTGGTGTGTGGGGGGACGTATGTATGGAGGTGAAGCAGAGCAGTAAGATTGTTTTGCTCCTGAAGCTGTTACTTTCAGTTTCAGAATATCCTCCCTCCGCTGTAGGACAGATCCGCCTCTAGCAGGTGTGACTGTAGGCCAGGAGAGTGTCGTGGTTTTTGACAAGCAGATTCCTAGACTGTCACCAGGGTAGAGCTGCTCTCCTAAACCCTGGCACAGTCTGTCTTCCTGGACTGACCAAAGTAGAGGGCCGTGGAAGCTCCCCCGCAGGCCTTAGGGGGAGGTGTGGGGAACAGGGGTAAACCAGCCCCAGCTCCCCAGCAAGACAGCTGGGCAGACACTGTCCCGGAGCGGGTACATGCGCTCCTTGCCACTGAGAAGTAGCTGTGCCTGAGTGCCAGGGACAGCCTGACTGAGAGAACGGGCCAGGAGCCAGGGAGAAAGGGTCGTCACCTGTCACCAGCTTCTGGAAGAGATACCAAATGGCCACATTTAAGACAGGGTACCCAGAGCGGTGACAAGCCTTTTCCTTTGCAGAGTTATTCTCAGAACCTGTGTCTGTTGGCCAAGTGTTTCCTTGACCACAAGACGTTGTATTATGACACAGACCCCTTCCTCTTCTACGTCATGACAGAGTATGACTGCAAGGGCTTCCACATCGTGGGCTACTTCTCCAAGGTGAGCACTCACCGGGACCTGCTCTCGGCCCTGCCCGGAGCTGTGGCTCCGCCTCACTCACTCACCCCCATTTCCCAGGAAAAGGAATCCACGGAAGACTACAACGTGGCCTGCATCCTGACCCTGCCTCCCTACCAGCGCCGGGGCTATGGCAAGCTGCTGATCGAGTTCAGTGAGTAGCTGCGAGCTCGGCTGGGGGTGGGTGGACCTGCAGGGCCAGGCCTGGGACCAGGGCTGCCAGCACACCTCCGCTAGGTGCTAGGTTGCTGTGGTCATCAGCCCTACCTGGCTGGCCAGAAAGCGAGCTGGCACTTGGCCAAGGTTCCCTCCATGCTCAGGGTGACTGCCCTGTCTATCTGGGCTAGGTTTGCAGCTCCTCATTTTTCCTTGGCAAAAGTTTTTAAGCACCACCCAATTTTTCCCAACTCTGATTCATCTGCTCCCGCCCAGGGCCCTGGACAGAAGGCAGGTGAGCTTGTCTGTCTGATTCTGGGCCATCATACAAATTCCTGAGCAAGGAGCAGTGCTTCGTTTGACTAGCTGTGGCCTGAGCCTTGCAGGCGGCGGAAGTTCGAAATGCTGTTAATTCGGCAAAAACAAGGAAGCACTGACTCGTATGGCTTTGGCTTCTTCTCCTTGGGTTCAGGCAGGTCCATCTTGTGAAGGCCATGAGGGACTCAACTCCTTTGTACGTGAACTCTTCTCTGTCCTCCAGCTGCCCCTTCTGCTTCCCAGCAGCTTAATCCCACTCCATTCAACTCACCACTCGGTGGAACCCTTGGGGTAATCAAGCCCTGACCTGAGAGACAGGAGGGGGCGCCTCAGCTGTTTGATGAAGACGCAGAGGCTTGACTTGATCAAGGTCACGGTCTATTTGAGGAATATTATTAACAGAATGAAGCCGGGATGGGGTCCCATCCTCAGAAAGCCCTCAGCTTGGTAGGGTGGGCAGACATTTAAAATGAATCTAAGCCTTGAAGGTCAGACCTCAGTGGAAACAGAATGTGAGCAAGGTGACCAGCGCGAGGCACTCGGTCCTCCCCCGCAGGAGCGGACAGGTGCTCCAGAAGCACCCCCCGTGGGCAGTACTTGATGGCAGGTAGATGTTCGCCAGGGAGGGGCCGGGAGCTCCCTGCTGAGGCAAGTGTGGCCTCCAGATGGTCTGTCGGGACTCCACAGGCGCTGGTGGGCCCAGCAGAATTCAGTAGGAATCAGGTGTGCCTCCTACCCCTTCCAGGCTGTTTTTCTCTAAAGCAGCAGCTTCTCTGTCCCTCTCCCAGCTAGACTGGTCAGTGGAAGTCACAGGAAATTGGGCCACGCTGACTGATCAAGATTGGAAGGGGTGGGCAGAAAGGGCCATGACCCAACATAGTTATGATTGAGGGTGAAGAAGGGCTTCTAGAGGTAATGGTGACACCCCAGAACCCTGAGGGACAATGAAGATTCTGTCAAGAGACACGAAGCTATATAAGGTTCCACAGGGCCTGAGGGTCTTACTGGGAACTGTGTGTCAGTGGCCAGTGCTCAGGGGGTGGAGGAGGGCAGAGCAGTCCGAGGGAGAGAACCCGTGGAGAGGTCAGTTACCTACTGAGCAGTGGCCACGTTCTGACCCCGGAAGTGCATTGGTGCCTCTCTCTTGCCATTGTGGTCTTGGAGCAGCTGATGCTCCTCGGGCTGCAGCTCAGGGGACTGATTTAACTGCAGAGCCAAATCTCCTCCGGCCTAGAGCAAACGTGGGGTCTGCCTTCCCTTCTCACTGGCGGCCAGAGTCTGGAATGATGACAGTCGGGGGCACTTGCCTTTCCTCCCATTTCCTCTGCGCCCCCCTGGGATTATAGCCGTTCCCATCAGTACCTACCTCTGCCGCACAGAGATGAAGAAGGAATGGTTCTTAGTTCTCTACAGGGAAACAGATGAAGCAGACAAGCCCCACGGGGCAGGACCGAGATGGGAACCCGACAGTTTACTTCTCTAACTCGTGTTCTGGAACGTTGGTTGCATGAAGGTGTGATCGCTGACCTACCCCTTCCTGCTCCCTTGCTGTAGGCTATGAACTCTCTAAAGTGGAGGGAAAAACGGGGACTCCTGAGAAGCCCCTTTCAGACCTTGGCCTCCTATCCTACCGGAGCTACTGGTCCCAGACCATTCTGGAGATCCTGATGGGGCTGAAGTCAGAGAGCGGGGAGAGGCCACAGATCACCATCAAGTGAGCCTGGCCCTCCTTCCTCCCCTGGGGGTGCATGGCATGGCCCATCCTCACTCCTGGGGTTCCTGGGGGCTTGGGGCAGAGACGAAGGCCTCCAGAGGACCTGATCTTTGCCCTCCCACAGCGAGATCAGTGAAATCACCAGCATCAAGAAGGAAGATGTCATTTCCACTCTACAATACCTCAACCTCATCAACTACTACAAGGTAGGGAGGCAGGCAAGGGGAGACAGGTGCGTGTAGGGCTGCAGAGTGCAGGCCCCACATGGGCTGACCCCCTCTGGCCCCCGTCTCCCATCCAGGGTCAGTATATCCTCACGCTGTCCGAGGACATCGTGGATGGACACGAAAGAGCTATGCTCAAGAGGCTCCTTCGGATCGACTCCAAGTGTCTGCACTTCACTCCCAAGGACTGGAGCAAGAGGGGAAAGTGGTGACCGGACACTGGCCACAGCAGTGGTGACAAAGGAGAACTGGGGCTGACGGCACATCCCACCCCTACTGGGGCCCCCAGAGGCACACCAAGGGAGGTGGCGCTGAGGACAGTGCCATAAGGAGAGGACAGGCCTGGTAGGGGCTGCTGGTGCCTAGCACCAGGGTAAGCTCAGGGCTCAGATCAGCTCCAAGGTCAGCCGGCTGCAGGTCTGGGCCTGCTGTGAACCAGAGACTGGACAAAGCCAGGCAGCTGTGTACAGTGGGATGGGGGGGGGGGGGGGGGGGAGTGGGTACACTCTGTACAGGGGGCCAGTGGCTGTAAAAATTTCTTTTGTAAAGTAGGAGTTGCGGGGGAAGGGGTCCTGGCTGCAAAATTCTGGCCTCTTTTGCCCTCACTGCCCCTTGGCAATAAACTCTTTCTATGGGCCAGAGCCATGAAAGTTTCTTGTTGGAGAAGGGGCAGTGTAGTTCGGGGACTCCCAACATGCCCACAAACTCACTGGTGCTGTAAAGAGCTTGTTTATTGGCGGTGATGGAATCTGCGGTTCCAAGATGAAGAGCTGACTTATTGGGGTGGAGGGACTGGTGACTTTCAATGTCACGTTCAGGTTTTCAGTCCTCAGGCACCTGTGCGTGAATCTGCAACAGGAGTCCCCTCTACTGTTAGATTTTTGATATACAGTGACTGGGTGGCCCACGTACTCTAGGTGGGACCAAGCTATGCAGAATGATAACCCTCTTCTAGACAGGTCAGGGGTGGGGAAACCACACTGCCCCACCCCGTCTAATCCTCCAGACCCAGGCTCCATCTGCCCCATTGTGCTCCCGGGCCCGGAAGCTCCAAATCCACTCGGGCAAGATTCTGAACAACCCAGGGAATAACCTTGAAGTCACAGGATAATGGATGGGGTTGTTAGAGTGAGAGCCCGTCCATCCACTCACCGCTGCAGCGAGGCTGGGCCAGGTTAGGGCCCCGCGCACTTTGGCATCTGGACCAGGAATGGTCTCCAGGCCCCACAGTGTGAAGCGGCTGAAACTGGCAGCAGCTCCGATAAACTGGTCCTGAGGAAGGGACTCAGCTCAACATCGGGGCCACCGCTGCCGCCCCAACCCCCGCTCCGCCCCTGTCCCCCTGTGCTCACAAAGTCCCGCTCCAGCGCCTCGGGGGGCTCCGCCAGCTCCTGCTCCTCTCGCTCATCATCATTCGACGAACCTTCCGAGAAATCCTTCCCTACCGGCACCTCTCCCTTTTCTTCCATCACCGTCACGTATCCCACGAGGCCGGGCGGCAGCACCACCTCCTCGCCTCGTAGTCTGCGGCCCCGAAACGACACTTCGAGTCCTGCAGGAAGCAGGCGCAGGGTCTCGGTGAGGACCTGATTCAGGCCTTGCGGGGCAAGCCCCTTGGGGCCCTCCCCCCACCTCAGGTGGACCACGATCCCCAGGAGTCCTCGCGCCGCTCCTCGCCGAAGAGAGCGCGCGGTGGGCGCGGGGGCTGCCGGGAGCCGTAGTCCCGCGCTGAACGCTCACCATCCGGACACTGGCGGATGGCTGGGGTGAAGAAGCGCTCCACCGGGGCGGGCCCGTTAACCTGAACCTCGCAGGGCAGAAGATGCAGCGTGGCGCAGGCGGCGTCGCGCAGCGTGCCTGGGCGCAAGTGGACGCGGCACTTCTCGACCGCCACCTCGTCGCTGCTTTCCATTCTCCGCCTCGATTCCGCCGCTCGCTGGCTAAGGCCAAAGCTGGCGCGTAAAGCGCGCGGAGCCTGTCGGGAGGCCAGGGACGATCAGCGCAGAGGCTCCTGGGAGGCGTAGTCCTTCCCTGAGACTCCTCTGAGCCTCTACGAGCCCCGCCTCTCCGTGTTCAAGTCCCGGTCTTTTTTTCTCAAACATGTTTTTCGGTGGTACATTCTTACTGTAAAAAATTAAAACTATTCCGAAAATTACTCTTTTTATGTTATTGGTAGGGAGAGTTGCTTGTTTGTTTGTTTTACTGGGACATCAACCCTTCCTCAAATGCGTGGAAGATACTGTATCCTAGTTCGTGGTTTGTTTTCCAAACAGTGACTTTTATTTTTTTGTAGTAGATTTATCAAGCTTTTCTTCTTATGCCTTTTTTGTTTTCACAGTACTATTTCGTTTTTGGTTTCTTAAGCCCTCTCTGTTTATTTGTCCAGATACCCAAGTTAGATATGTTTTGCCAAGTTCTTTTATAAAACAAGCACATACAAAACTGGCAATTAAGATTACAATTGCACTTGATTTATGGACTTGAGAAAGTGAAGCACACCTCTAGACGTCCAGGTGCTGTGCGTGGTGTTCTGTGAAACAGAACAATTTCACAGTACGTCAACATCAGACGATGTCACTCCGTGACGGGCGGGATCAAGACAAAAACAAGATCATGTGAACAACAGCAAAGACAGGAACATTGTCCAGACCGCAAAAATGATGAAACATGCCTCCATCTTGGGTAATATACGTGACCTTTACCAATTACAGCTTTAGCTTTCGTCTAGGCAGGGCTTGTTAACATATCCCATCCTAGAAACACGCCCACTTCTGACAGTATCCAATCCAGAGGAAAACTCTGGCTTCCTTAAAGCTTCCCCTAAATCACCTAGCACAAGCCCAAATCCTACAAATCCTTCCTAAACACCCTTTTACTCAGATGCCCAACAGCGCAAGAGTAAAAAATCCATTCCTTCAACTATAGGTGTGTTCTTGGTAGTCTTTGGCTGGAGCGTATTAAAAGATAAGAGTCTTGCTTTAGTTTTCTATCAAGCGTAAGATACATAATACCACTTATTCACATCTCCTCTTATGTCTGTGCAATTGTGAAGTTTTCTTTATATATAATAGTTATTAAATATTTTAAAGTTTATTCTAGATAGCTTTTATTTTTTTCGGTTATAAAATAGATTTTTCCCATTTTATTTTATTATTTTTTTAAGAGATGGAGGGATGGGGAGGGACAAAGGGAGAGGGGGAGAGAGACTTTTTTAAAAAGATTTTATTTATTTATGAGAGACAGAGAACAGGGGGAGGAGCAGAGGGAGAGGGACAAGCTGACCCAGCGCTGAGCGCAGAAACGGATGCCCGGCTTGATTTCATAACCCTTAGATTATGACCTTAGCCAAAAATCAAATCAGTTGCTTAACCAACTGAGCCACCCAGGTGCCCCGCTTTCCATTTTGTTTTAGCTATTATTTATCTAAAGCAGAGGTTGGCAAATTTCACATATGATCTCTGTCACAATTACTCAACTTTGTCATTGTAGCATAAAAACAGCTATAAACAATATGCAAATAAATAAGCATGGCTGTCTTCCAGAAAAACATTGTTTGCAAAAACAAGGCGTGAGCTGGATTTGGTTGGCAGGCATAGCTTTTGGGAAATCTGTTGATTCTCACACATTAGTTCTTAAACCGGATAGATACTGGAGTCTTCTGTTATTTCTAAGAGTTTTCATTTTATTTTCTTGGTTCTTCCAGAATTAGTCCTTCCACTTCCAAACAATGATAACTTTGCCTCCTCATTGCATTATGTACTTTGTATAATTTTCTAGCACTTTCAGAACAATTTCACATTCAATAGTATCAGTGGGCATCTTTTTCTTTTTTCCTGAAATTTTCGTGGGAATGCTTTGCTATTTCACCAATAATCATGAAGCTTTCAATTTATTATATGCATCTGGTTAAGGCTATACTACTATCCAATATTTTAACTCAGGAGTAGATGTTGAATTTTATTTTTATATTTTTGATTCTGCAACTTTCCCACAGTCTAGATTCTACTGATTGTGTTCCTAGGGTCATGGGCATCTGTCCTACAGTTCCTTCAAATTAATAGTGAGATCTAGAAGTGCCATCAGATTCTTGGGGTGGCGCGGGGGGGGGCAAGATTTATTTCAAGGAGATGGCTTCTTTTTCTGTCAGGGGTCTTCTCATATCTCTTTTTTGTGAGGTTAGCAGTCATAGATGATCACTTTCTAGATCCTTTCATTCATTAGGAGTAACAAAAAGCTGATATTCTAAGTCTACCATTCTTCTTTTTTTTAAGATTAAAAAAAATTATTTACTTATTTATTTCACAGAAAGACAGACAGAGCACAAGAAGTCAGAGTGGCAGGCAGAGGGAGAGGAAGAAGTAGACTCCGCACTGAACAGGGAGCCTGATGTGGGGCTCTATCCCAGGACCCTTAGACCATGACCTGAGCTGAAGGCAGCCGCTGAACCGACTGAGCCTCCCAGGCACCCCAAGATTTTTAATTTATTCACTTGAGAGAGAGAGACAGAGCAAGCAGAGGAAGAGGCAGTGGGGAGAGGGAGAAGCAGACTCCCCGCTGAGCTGGGAGCCTTACATGGGGCTTGATCCAAGCACCTGGAGATCATGACCTGAGCCAAAGGCAGACACCCAACCATCTGAGCAATCCAGGTGCCCCCTAAGTCAGCCATTCTTCTTTCACTGTTTATAATACTTCTATAAAGACAACAGTCCCTCACCAACTATCTGGTTGCCTCTTGGTACAGTGAGTATAAGTAAAGTAAAATAATTGTTTGATGCTTTCCTTTTATTTCCGTTTTTAAAATAATAAGTTGTTTCCCTGGCATGCTCCAACTATGACCTTTTTAAAAAATTATTAAATAGATTTTTAACATTTTTATATAATTTGGCTAACTGTGGTTATTATTCTTTTTAAAAAAGGTTTATTTAACCAGAAATAGGCCCTCAACTCTATGGTCATCTAATCTTCAGCAAAGCAGGAAAGAATGTCCAATGGAAAAAAGACAGTCTCTTCAACAAATGGTGTTGGGGAAATTGGACAGCCACATGCAGAAAAATGAAACTGGACCATTTCCTTACACCACACACGAAAATAGACTCAAAATGGATGACGGACCTCAATGTGAGAAAGGAATCCATCAAAATCCTTGAGGAGAACACAGACAGCAACCTCTTTGACTTCAGCCGCAGCAACTTCTTCCTGGGAACATCGCCAAAGGCAAGAGAAGCAGGGCAAAAATGAACTATTGGGACTTCATCAAGATCAAAAGCTTTTACACAGCAAAGGAAACAGTCAACAAAACCAAAAGACAACTGACAGAATGGGAGAAGATATTTGCAAACAACATATCAGATAAAGGGCTAGTATCCAAAAATCTATAAAGAACTTATCAAACTCAACACCCAAAGAACAAATAATTTGATCAATAAATGGGCAGAGGACATGAACAGACATTTCTGCAAAGAAGACATTCAGCTGGCCAACAGACACATGAAAAAGTGCTCCACATCACTCGGCATCAGGGAAATACAAATCAAAACCACAATGAGATACCACCTCACACCAGTCAGAATGGCTAAAAGTAACAAGTCAGGAAATGACAGATGCTGGCGAGGATGCAGAGAAAGGGGAACCTCCTACACTGTTGGTGGGAATGCAAGCTGGTGCAGCCACTCTGGAAAACAACATGGAGGTTCCTCAAAAAGTTGAAAATAGAGCTACCCTATGACCCAGAAATGGCATTACTTGGTATTTACCCTAAAGATACAAATGTAGTGATCCAAAGGGGTACGTGCACCCGAATGTTTACAGCAGCCATGTCCACAATAGCCAAACTATGGAAAGAACCTAGATGTCCATCAACAGATGAATGGATAAAGAAGATGTGGTCTATATGTACAATGGAATACTATGCAGCCATCAAAAGAAGTGAAATTTTGCCATTTGCAACGACGTGGATGGAACTAGAGGGTATTACGCTGAGAGAAATAAGTCAATCAGAGAAAGACAGTAATCATATGATCTCCCTGATATGAGGAAGTTGAGAGAGGCTTGGGGGGTAGGAAAAGAATAAATGAAACAAGATGGGATCAAGAGGGAGACAAACAATAAGAGACTCTTAATCTCACAAAACTAACTAAGGGTTGCCGGGGAGAGGGGGATAGGGAGAGGGTGTCTGGGGATGGACATTGGGGAGGGTTTGTGCTATGGTCAGTGCTGTGAAGTGTGTAAACCTGGTGATTCACAGACCTGTATTCCTGGGGCTAATAATTCATTATATGTTAATAAAAATTTTTTAAAGGTTTATTTATTTATTCTAGAGAGAAGGGTAGGGGCAGAGAGAGAGAGAATCTTAAGCAGACTACACTGAGCACAGATCCTGATGTGGGGCTTGATCTCACAACCCTGAGATCAGGACCTGAATGGAAACCAAGAGTCAAGCGCCTAACCGACTGAGCCACCAGGCGCCCGTGATTCTGATTCTTATCAGTCCCCACATTGTCCTATCTTGTCAGTGCTCGCCTCTTCAAGTTACCTCATGAGTCTCTCTATGTGACCTTTTTTGAGACTTCTCTAGTTTTTTGGTTTGTTTTCCAGGATCACAAGATGTTCCTGGCTCATTTTATACCTCATTGTTTATACATTTGTATCTTTTTTTTTTTTCTGCCCCAGACTTGAATCATCCATTTCTTCAAGGACCCTGGTTTTCTTACTAAGAAATTGTATTTACTAAACCAATGTGAAACTATAGGTTATTGTTAGTTGTGAAACTATACCAATGTGAAACTAAACCAACATCTAGATTGTTTCTAGATGTTTTCAGTTTCTAGATGTTTTCAGTGGACAAAGCTAAAAATATGTGGATTTTTCTTTTAAAAGGAAAATGCCTCATGAAATCCTACTGTTACTTCTAGGACTACAGGACTTTTTACTAACCTCAGTGCTTGTACATTTGTGTGTGTGTTTTTTTTTAATTTAGATTTTTTAAAAAAGATTTATTTATTTGACAGAGAGAGATCACAAGTAGGCAGAGAGGCAGGCAGAGAGAGAGAGGAGGAAGCAGGCTCCCTGCTGAGCAGAGAGCCCAATGCGGGACTCGATCCCAGCACCCCGAGATCATGACCTGAGCCGAAGGCAGAGGCTTACCCCACTGAGCCACCCAGGTGTCCCTGCTTGTACATATGTATCCTTTTTTTCTCCACTGAAAAATGCCAGTTCTCATCCACTTGGTTCCCCCACTATATACGCAACAGTGTCGGAAGAAAAATAACACCACAACTAACAATAACATTAACAAACACAGTTTGAACATTTATTTTTGTAGTTTCCTTTGTCCTTAAAATAAATTCTACCAAGGGCACCTGGATGGCTCAGTGGATTAAAGCCTCTGTCTTCAGCTCCGGTCATGGTCTCGGTCCTGGGATCGTGCCTCGCATTGGGCTCTCTGCTTCCCCCCTCTCTCTCTCTGCCACCTCTCTGCCTACTTGTGATCTCTCTCTGTCAAATAAATTAATAAAATCTTTTTAAAAAGATATATTCTACCAGAGGTATATATAATTCTGTTACTGTTTTCAAAAATCACTGAAATAGGGGCGCCTGGGTGGCTCAGTGGGTTAAGCCTCTGCCTTCGGCTCAGGTCATGATCCCAGGGGCCTGGGATCGAGTCCTGCATTGGGCTCTCTGCTCAGCAGGGAGCCTGCTTCTCCTCATCTCTCTCTCTCTGTCTCTCTGCCTATTTGTGATCTCTCTCTCTGTCAAATAAATAAATAAAATCTTTTAAAAAAATCACTGAAATATTGGAAACTTTGTGTATTATTTTATTTTATTTTTAAGATTTTATTTATTTATTTGACAGACAGAGATCACAAGTAGGCAGAGAGGCGGCAGAGAGAGAGGAAGAGAAGCAGGCTCCCTGCTGAGCAGAGAGCCCGACGTGGGACTCGATCCCAGGACCCTGGGATCATGACCTGAGCCGAAGGCAGAGGCTTTAACCGGCTGAGATACCCAGGTGCCCCCATTGTGTATTATTTTAAATCAGTAGCCTAAATTTATATGCATTGAGTTCAATTTCCGATATTTTGTTGAGGGTTTTTACCCTGTGTTCATGAGCCATACTGATCTGTAGCTTTCTTTTCTTGCGATGTCTTTATCTGGCTTTGGCGCTAGGATGATGCTGGCCTCATAGAACGAGTTTGAATGTGTCACCTCTGCTTCTATTTTTCTAGAAGAGATTATGGAGAATTTTTATTGTTCTTTCTTTTTTTTTTTTTAAAGATTTTATTTATTTATTTGACAGAGAGAAATCACAAGTACACTGAGAGGCAGGCAGAGAGAGAGAGAGAGAGGGAAGCAGGCTCCCTGCTGAGCAGAGAGCCCGATACGGGACTCGATCCCAGGACCCTGAGATCATGACCTGAGCCGAAGGCAGCGGCTTAACCCACTGAGCCACCCAGGCGCCCCTTTATTGTTCTTTCTTTTTAAAAAGATTTTATTTATTTATCACAAATAGTCAGAGAGGCAGGCAGAGAGAGAGAGAGAGAGAGAGAGAGAGAGAGAGAAGCAGGATCCCTGCTAAGCAGAAAGCCCGATGCAGGGCTCGATCCAGGACCCTGAGATCATGACCTGAGCTGAAGGCAGAGACTTAACCCACTGAGCCACCCAGGCGCCCAAATTTTTATTGTTCTTTCTTAAACGGGGTTTCACCAGTAGAATCACCAGGGGAACAAACAGTCCAGTGCTTTCCTTTCAAGTCTCCTGCTTACTATGTATTTGACCTCATGGGTAGTTCTCTATGACCAACTGCCTGGGGAATAAGAAGTTCAAGCTGGGCTTACAGATGGTGGGCATCGTAAGCTGGGACTGACAGGACATAGACTGCTGTATCATTTTACAGCCCATTGGTAGGGGTTCAGAGGAGAAGTGGACATCTAGTTATCCATTTGGCCTAGAAAATGGACGACCAGCAGCGTGGCTGCGCATCAAGATTTCTCCAGATTGGCCCTAGTGACATTTGGGGCTGGGTAATTCTTGTTGTGGCTTGTTCTGCGGCTTCCCTGGACTCCCTGCACTCAATGTCATATCAACGTCCCTTCCCCAAGTCCCCTACAGTTGTGACAACCAAAAATATCTCCATCTATTGCTAGCTATCTCTTTGAAAATGAGATACCCCCACACCCCTAGTTGAAAACCACTGCTCTATTGTGATTCATGGTGGAAGTGAAAGTTTAGGTAGATGTTCTGGGATATGGGAAGAATGTAATTAGAAAATTGGTGGCTCAGATCACTATGTCGTTTGTATATCTGAAATTACTATAATAGTTTATGTCAGTAATTCCTCAATAGATTTTTAAAAAAATTTTATTTATTTTATTTGACAGGTAGAGTTTGCAAGTAGGCAGAGAGGCAGGCAGAGAGAGAGAGAGAGGAGGAAGTAGGATCCCTGCTGAGCAGAGAGCCTGATGCAGGGCTCGATCCCAGGACCCTGAGATCATGACCTGAGCTGAAGGCAGGGGCTTTAACCCACTGAGCCACCCGGGCGCCCCTAGATTTATTTTTTAAATAGACTTTGGGGCACCTGGGTGGCTCAGTTGTTGAGCGTCTGACTTCAGCTTGGGTCATGATCCCAGGGTCCTGGGATCAAGCCCTGTTTCTCCATCTCCCACTCCCCTGCTTGTATTCCCTCTCTCACTGTCTCTCTCTCTCTGTGAAATAAATAAATAAAAATATTTAAAAAAAAAAACACCTTAGTAGGGCGCCTGGGCAGTGTAGTTGGTCCGGGCCCCAAATCTTGGTGTTGGCTCAGGTCTGATCTCAGGGTCTCAAGGTTGAGACCCGCTTTGGGCTCTGCACACGGTGCGGAGTTGGCTTGTGTTTCTCTCTCCCTCACCCTCTGCCCCTTCCTGCAGCTGTGCTCTCTCTCTCTGAAATAAATAAACAGATGTTTAAAAAAAAAAAAAGGAACTTAGTGGCAAAGAGGTCTAATAAGGAGGTTTGTACACAGACTTTTTGGGATGGGTTCCGAGCGTAATGTTCGATCTCCTGGATAAGGGTGTCGAGGGCGATACAGTAATCTCCCAGTCATTTCTGTTCTTGCCCGATGGGCTCCTGAGATAGTCGTTCTGGGGCAGGGATGGGGGCTGCACGGTGAGCTCAGCACCATGAACTTCTCTCCAGCGAAGCTGATCTGACCACCGCCACGGACAAAGGCCTCACAGTCTAAGAGGAGTGACCCGCACTGAACTCCTGATACAGCAGAATCTGTTCCAAGAGATCAGCCAGACACGCAGTTTCAGTTTGACGACGCCGGATGGCCCCCGGGATGGAGGTGGCCGAAATTCCTCTCCAGCGATTGCTTATTCTGGACATGGCTTTGTTTCCCCAACCATAGAGCCTCAGCCGGGACCTGCATTGGCGGTATCCCCCGCAACATTGCTTCCAGCACAGAAGCTCTCTTGGGTGCAAAAGAAGTGAGACAGTGGGACCAGGACCTTGGACGTCACAGGTCTTACCACAAACCTTCTGGGAATAACCGTTTTTATAAAACAGCAGGGTGCTCACTCAAAACAACTACTCCGTCTACCGGCTGCCAGCTCCAGGCAGCCGTCCTATAGGACACGGCATGTCCTTAGCCTCCAAGTACCTATGACTTCTCATCGATAGCAGTGACCGAGTGGTGACATAGAGAGGTCAAGGTCGTTGAGAGAAAAGTTCAATGTTACTTACAGTTCCCCCTGGAAAGAGGCACAGCACGACACACAGGGCCATGTGGGGAAGCACCAGAGTTGACCAGGAGTTAAGAGAGGAGTGAAGCGAAGGCATGGCCGCTGCCTTTTTCTGGGGTTCTGTGGGAAAGTCAAGGCAGGGCAGGGGAAACAGTTTAGGATTTGCTCATTTGAACAATTCCGGCAGATTTGGGGGCATAGGGACTGTTCCTACGTGTCTTGTACCAGGGTTGATTTAGGACAAGGGAATATTGGCTTGGTATTTGAGAAGTAAAGAGAGGAGGTTATGCAGAGTGTGGGCTCCGCATCCCAAGGGTGATGTAAACAAGTCAGCCCTTAATTCGGGTTGTAACTAATGGACGCCAAATAGACAAATGCAGAATCTAAGAAAACACAGAACAGTGCTTTGAATCAAGGACTGTATGTCGTGTTTTTTCACTTTTGATCAGAATATAACAGTCTGGGAACCAAGGGATAAAAGTAGGAGTGGCTTCTCTTAAATACAATGATCATCTCACATGTTTTTCAACTTTTATTTGCATTAGTCTTAGACTTACAGAGAACTTGAGTTCCCAATACCCTTCGCTTGGCTTCTCATAATGGTGACATTTTCTAGAGCCAGAGTGCCATGATCAAAACAAGGAAATTAGCGCTGATACAATACTAGGAACTAATCCACAGACAATATGCAAAATTTGGCAGCTTTCCCATCAATGCCCATTCTCTGGCCCAGGATCTGACCTAACATCCCACATTACATCTAATTATCATGTTTCTAGTCTACTCTCCTATGTGGCAGTTCCTTAGTCTTTTTTTTTTTTTTTTCTTTTATGATCATGACACTTAGGGAGAGCACTGGCCAGTTACTTTGTAGAATATCTCTCAGTTTGGATTTGCCTGATGTTTTCTCCCAACTGGATTGAAGCTATTTATTTTTGGCAAGAATACCACAGAAGTGCTATTGTGCCTTTCCCCAACAACATACCACTGCACTTTAAAAAAATTGGGTGCCTGGGAGGCTCAGTGGGTTAAAGCCTCTGCCTTTGGCTCAGGTCATGACCCCAGGGTCCTGGGATCAAGCCCCGCATTGGGCTCTCTGCTCAGCAGGGAGCATGCTTTCCCCTGTCTCTCTCTCTTTCTCTGCCTCTGCCTACTTGTGATCTCTGTCTGTCAAATAAATAAATAAAACCTTTAAAAAAAAGATTTTATTTTGAAGCAATCTCTATATTCAGCGTGCGCTTGAACCCACAACCCCAAGAGTTGGGAGCAGACTCCCCAAGAGTTGCATGCTTCTCGGACTGAGCCAGCCAGATGCCCCATCACTGCACTTATTACTGGTATGTTAACTCCTATCACTTGGTGAAGGTCATGTCTGTCAGAGTTCTCCCCTTTAAAATCACTATATTTTATATTATATTTCACAAGTGTCTTACAGGGAGATATTTTGAGACTCTGCAAATAATCGGTCCCTTATCACATTCCCTCCACTATTTAAGAATTCACTGATTACTGCTGAAGTGTTTGCCTAGTGGTGATTCTATTTCTGACATTCCTTTGACATTGCTTAATCGGAATTCTAACGCTGTTTCTTCTCCCTCGCTTACTCATTCAATTACCTACTTAGAGCAACATGGGCTCACGGATATTTACTCATTCTATAGGTTTTACCCCATCATTATCATTATTTTCCTACTTAACTTATTCCAGGCTTGGCCGCCGAGAGCTCCTTCAAGTTCACTGCCTCCATACATTGAACAAATCGCCATTATTAGAGTATTTCATATTGATAAATAGTTCACATATCACACGATTCACCCCTTTAGAGTGTAAAATATAGTCATTTTAGTATATTCACAAGATTGTGAAACCAGTACAACGATCAAATTCCGGAATATTTTCATCATGCCAAAGGGAAATTCTATTTCCATTTGTAGACACTTCTTTTTTATTTTTTTTAGCAGCTAAATTTGTGGTAATTTATTTTTATTTATTTTTGAGGGAGAGAGAGTGTGTGAGTGGGGAGGAAGAGTAGAGGGAGAGGGAAACAGATTTTTTTTTAAGATTTTATGTATTTATTTGACAGAGAGGGAGAGCACAAGCAGGGAAGAGGGGCAGAGGGAGAGGGAGAAGCAGACTCCCCACTGGAGACTCTGATGCGGGGCTCAATCCCAGGACTCCAGGATCATGACCTGAGCCGAAGTCAACCACTTAGCCCACTGAGTCACCCAGGTGCCCCCCACTTTGCACGTTTTTTGATTAGGTTGTTTGTCTCTTTGTCGTTGAATTATAATAGTTTTTGATATATGTTGATACTATACCCTTATCAGATACATGATTTGCTAATATTTTCTCCCATTCTGTGGACCATCTTTTCATTTTCCTGATCGTGTCCCTTGATGCACAAATTTTAGAATTTTCAGTGTAGTTCATTTTACCTTTGTTGCTATTTATGTTTTTAATATCATACCTAAGAAACCATTGCCAAGGCTAAAGTCCTAAAGATTTACCCCATCTTTTCTTCTGTTTTATAGCTTGAGCTCTTACATTTAGCTCTTAGTTAATTTTTGCCTTAGAAATTGCATGTGAGGGACGCCTGGGTGGCTCAGTTGGTTGGGCAGCTGCCTTCGGCTCAGGTCATGATCCCAGTGTCCTGGGATCGAGTCCCACATCGGGATCCTTGCTCCGCAGGGAGCCTGCTTCTCCCTCTGACTCTGCCTTCCACTCTGTCTGCCTGTGCTCGCTCTCGCTCTCTCTCTGACAAATAAATAAATAAAATCTTAAAAAAAAAAAAAAAAAAAAGAAATTGCATGTGAATTTTTAGGATCAGCTTTTTTTTTTTTTTAAATATTTTTATTTATTTATTTGACAGAGAGAGATCACAAGTAGGCAGAGAGGCAGACAGAGAGAGAGGAGGAAGCAGGCTCCCCGCTGAGCAGAGAGCCCGATGAGCTTGATTCCAGGATCCTGAGATCATGACCCAAGCCGAAGGCAGCGGCTTAACCCACTGAGCCACCCAGGTGCCCCTAGGATCAGCTTTTCCATTAATGCAAAAAAAAAAAAAAAAAAAAGACTGTGATGTGAGGATTGGACTGAACCCATAGACAATTTAGGGGGAATATTACCACCTTAACAATATTCAGCCTTTCAATCCAGAAACATGGATGCCTTCCCATTATTTACATCTTTAATTTCTTTTGGAAATGTTTGTAAGTTGTCGGTGTACAACTCCTGCATTTCCTCGATCAGACTTATTCTGGGATAAATTTTTTCTTAATTTACTTTTTAGATTGTTCATTGCTAGTGTATAGAGTTCAGTAGACTTCCTTGAGATCTACCATATTGATTATTATGTTGTTTATGTCTTCGATCTCATTCCTTATTTTTGGTCCTCTTCTTCATCTGTCTTTAACCGAGTGTGATATATTAAAATCTCCTGTAATTAGTGTATTTCTATTTCTATTTATTTGCCCCCTCTGTAGTTTCTACATCTTAAAAGTGTTTCCTGGAGTGTCTGACTGGCTCAGCCAGATGAGTGTGTGACTCTTGATCTTGGGGTCATGAGTTTGAGCCCCACGTTGGGCACAGAGATTACTATAAAAACTAATTTGCTATGCTATTTGGTGCATAAATATTGACAAATGTTACATCTTTGTTGTAAATTATGGCTTATAATATTTAAAAATGCCCTTTGTGTCATGTCTAATCTATTTGAATTTAATTCTATTAAATTAATTCTATTAACTCTATTAAATTCTTTTATTCTGATTTTCTATTTTAAAAATCAGAGCATTACCACTGATTTTTTATTGTTTCCATCTGCCTGGTGTACCTTTGTCCATCCCCTTATCTTTAGTTTCTCTGAATCATGTTGCTGTAGCTGTTTCTCTTGTAGAGAACGCATAGCTGGGTCTTGCTAGTAGAGCCCCATTAAAAACTTTAAAAAAGGGACACCTGGGTGGCTCAGTCAATTAAGCGTCTGCCTTCAGTTCGGGTTATGATCCAGGGTCCTGGAATCGAGTCCTGCATTGGGCTCCTTGCTCAGCAGGGAGCCTGCTTCTCCCCCTGCCTGCTGTTCCCCCTGTTTGTGCTCTTTCTGGCTCTCTGACAAATAAATAAATAAAATCTTTTAAAAAATCGAAGACAGGGCGCCTGGGTGGCTCAGTGGGTTAAGCCGCTGCCTTCGGCTCAGGTCATGATCTCAGGGTCCTGGGATCTAGTCCCGTGTCGGGCTCTCTGCTCAGCAGGGAGCCTGCTTCCCTCTCTCTCTCTCTGCCTGCCTCTCCATCTACTTGTGATCTCTCTCTGTCAAATAAATAAATAAAATCTCTAAAAAAAAATCGAAGAAATAGGTGAGTTAAGCTTTAAATGTACATTTATCAATATAATTGTTATGTTTGTTATGTTTAATATTTCTTCTTTTTCCTCCAAGATTTTATTTATTTATTTATTTATTTATTTTTTTAAAAGGTTTTATTTATTTATTTGACAGAGAGAAATCACAAGTAGATAGAGAGGCAGGCAGAGAGAGAGAGAGGGAAGCAGGCTCTCTGCTGAGCAGAGAGCCCGATGCGGGACTCGATCCCAGGACTCTGAGATCATGACCTGAGCCGAAGGCAGCGGCTTAACTCACTGAGCCACCCAGGCGCCCCCAAGATTTTATTTAAATTAAAATTGTTCATGTGTAGCGTAGTATTAGCTCCAGAAGTAGAATCCAGTGATTCATCACTTACATATACTACCCAGTGTTGGGGCGCCTGGGTGGCTCAGTCATTGAGCGTCTGCTTTCGGCTCAGATCATGATCCTGGGGTCCTGGGATCGAGCCCCACATCGGGCTCTCTGCTCAGCAGGGAGTCTGCTTCTCCCTCTCCCTCTCCCCCTGCCTGTTTTCCCTCTATCGCTGTGTCCCTCTCTGCCAAATAAACAAATAAAATCGTAAAGAAAAACAAACAGCCGGTGTTCATCACAGCAAGCGCCTCCCTAATGCCCGCCATCCCATTCCCCACCCACCTCCCCTCCAGCAACCTTCAGTTTGTTCTCCATAGTTAAGAGTCTCTTATGGTTTGCCTCACTCTCTGTTTTCATTTCATTTTTCCTTCCCCTCCCCTATGTTTGTCTGTTTTTCTTAAATTCCACATATGAGTGAAATCATATGGTATTTGTCTTTCTCTGATGGGCTTACTTCACTTAGTGTAATACCCTCTGGTTCCATCCACATTGTGGATTTTTTTTTCTGTATAAAAATCTTTATTTTAACATTTAAAAGAGTCACATGTTCACTCTGACAGTTTTATCAGGCTTGGCCACCCAGTAAGTTACACATATGTCAGTACTTAGAAGGTTTGCATCCCTCTTTAACAGTGGGAGTCAGGGTGAAGTGGCCAGTCTCCCCACGGTCAGACCCCAACTTGCAAATGGCAAGATGTCATTTTTTTATGGCAAGTTATATTCCATTATATATATAATATATGCTATATATTATATGTAATATATATCATATATAATATAATATACACATTATATAATTATGGTTATATTTATATAATTTATATAACATATAATATATAAAATACAATTATAATTATATAATATTTATATATAAATATTATATATATGTGATATATACGCATTACATCTTCTTTATCCACTTGTCAACCAATGGACATGTCAACTCTTTCCATACTTTGGCTAGTGTTGATAATGCTGCTATTATATTGGGGTGCATGTGCCTCTTTGAATCAGTAGTTTTGTATAGTAGTGCAATTACTGGGTCATGGAGTAGCTCCATCTTTTCTTTAGAATTTATTTATTTTTTTTGAGAGTGAGTGGGGGGAGGGGCAAAGGAAGAGGGAGAGAGACAATCCCAAGCAAACTCCCTGCTGACCACAGATATGAGGCTGGATACAAGGCTTCATCCCATGACCCTGAGATCATGACCTGAGCCAAAATCAAGAGTCGGATACTTAACTGACTGGGCCACACAGGGGCCCTGGATAGTTCTATTTTCAACTTTTTGAGGAACCCCATGCTGTTTTCCAGAGTGGCTGCACCAACTTGCATTCCCACCAACAGCGTAGGAGGTTCCCCTTTCTCCGCATTCTTCCAGTATCTGTCATTTCCTGACTTGTTAATGTTAACCATTCCGACAGGTGTGAGGTGGTATCTCATTGTGGTTTTGATTTGTATTTCCCTGATGATGAGTGATGTTGAACATTTTTTTTCATGTGTCTGTTGACCAATTGTATGTCTTCTTTGAAGAAATGTCTGTTCATGTTTTCTTCCCATTTCTTAATGGGACTTTTTTGGGGGGTGGGTGTTGAGTTTGATTAATTCTTTGTAGATTTTTGAAACTAGTTCTTTATCTGACATGTCATTTGCAAATATCTTCTCCCATTCCATCCGTTGCCTTTTAGTTTGGTTGACTGTCTCCTTCACTGTGCGGAAGTTTTTTATCTGAATGAAGTCCCAATGGTTCACTTTTGCTTTTGTTTCCCTTGCCTCTGGAGACGTGTCTAGGAAGAAGTTGCTATGGCTGAGGTTAAAGAGGTTGCTGCCTGGGTTCTCCTCTAAGATTTCGACGGATTCCTCTCTCACATTTAGGTCTTTTAATCCATTTTGAATTTATTTTAGTGTATGGTGTAAGAATGAAGTGGCCCAATTTCATTCTTCTGCATGTTGCTATTCAATTTTCACAACACCATTTGTTGAAGAGAGTCTTTTTTTCCATTGGATATTCTTTCCTACTTTGCAAAGATTAGTTGACCACATAGTTCTGGGTCCATTTCTGGGTTCTCTACTCTGTTCCACTGATCTATGTGTCTGTTTTGTGCCAGTACCATACTGTCTTGATGATGACAGCTTTGTAATACAGCTTGAAGTCTGGAATTGTGATGCCTCCAGCTTTAGTTTTCTTTTTCAACATTACCTTGGCTATTTGAAGTCTTTTCTAGTTCTGATATTTCTTTCTCTATGAGGTGTATATTCTTTGATACATTTTTAAAAGATTTTATTTATTTATTTAGAGAGCGTGAAAGTGTGAGCAGAGGAAGGGGCAGAGGGAGAGAAAGACTCTCAAGTAGACACTGAGTGTGGGCGGAGGTGGGATCTCTCAACCCCGAGCTCATGACCTGAGCCCAAGAGTCGAATGCTCAATCAGCTGAGCCACTCAGGAGCCCCTATTCTTTGATCTTCCATTTATAAGTTTATAAGATACATATGAAAGCTTGTATTTTTGTTCTAGCGTTTGATATTGTATTTATACTTAAAAAAAAAAACCCCTCCGTTTCAAAACTCTATCTGGATTATCCATTTTTACTGGCACCTTTAACTCTCCCCTATTGCCTGTTTTATCAGCCAGGGTCCAATCAGGAGAGAAATCACACAGTCATGTGAAGGCGGGAAGTTTTTTTTTTTTTTTTTTTTAAGATTTTTTATTTTATTTTTTTATCAGATAGAGATCACAAGTGAGCAGAGAGGCAGGTAGAGAGAAAGGGGGAAGCAGGCTCCGCACTGAGCAGAGAGCCCCAGGTGGGGCTGGATCCCAGGACCCTGGGATCATGACCTGAACTGAAGGCAGAGGCTTAACCCACTGAGCCACCCAGGCGCCCCTGAACGGGGAAGTTTAATATAAAGAATTATTAACCATAATAGGTGGCTGAAGTTCCAAGACATTGGCCAGCAATAAGAAAAGAGAACTCCAAAGCATATAGAAATAGCAGATAAAAGCAGCATGACCCAAGCTGAAGGGAGACGCTTAACTGAGCCAGCCACCCAGATGCCCCTCTCACTGGAGATACTCTGATGCAAAACCGAGGTGAGGTCCTGGGAAGTGCTGTCAGGCCCTAGAGGAGGCTGGTGCTGGCAAAGCCATGGGTGCAGGAGCTGCCTGACGCCTGGAGGCCCGGGTACCTGCTGCAGTGGCTCCTCTGCGCCCTCTGCTGACGAAGCTTAGTAATGAGCCAACTGGCCAAGACCAGGCTTTGAAGGGCCCAGATTTATTTTCACAGAGCAGCCAGTAAGAGTGAATTTGGAGCCGAGTCACCCATACACCATCAATGGGCTTAACCCTATTTCCCTCCCTCTCCCTTCTCCACGCTTTTAATTACACTAATTATCGCGATAAACATTTTTACTTATTTACCCTCATGCCCCCTTAGGTGGGAGATACATGTATCATCATGGCTGGATGAAGCACCTTCTCTTTCAGACGGCTCCTGGGTGCCGAGTTCCTAAAGTACTCGTTGAAAAACAGAAAGCTCTTTCCTATGGCCTTCACACTTGCAGGACGACTTGTTTGAATATAAAAATCCTTGGTTCACACTTTTTTTTTTTTTTTAAAGATTTATTTATTTATTTATTTGACAGATAGAGATCACAAGTAGGCAGAGAGAGAGGAGGAAGCTGGCTCCCTGCTGAGCAGAGAACCCAATATGGGGCTCGATCCCAGAATCCTGGGATCATGACCTGAGCCATAGGCAGAGGCTTAACCCACTGAGACACCCAGGCGCCCCAATCAATAAAAACTTTTTAAAAAAGTTATTTGACCTTTCTTTCTGAAAACCTTGAGCTTTCTTTCTTTCTTTCTTTTTTAATTTCTTTTCTTTTCTTTTCTTTTTTTTTTTTTTTTTTTTGAGACACAGAGAGTGAGCATGGGAGCAAAGGGAAAAGGGGAGAAGAGAAAGAAAATATGAAGCAGAGCCCCACCTCACTGAGATCCCGACCTGAGCTGAAATCAGGAGTTGGAAGCTTAACCAACTGAGCCACTTAGGCGCCCCTTGAGAATTCTTTTTTAAAAATATTTTGAAATCTAATAATTTTATGAGGATGTGTCTCAACGTTGATTGTTCTGGGTTAGTTTTCCCAAGTTCCCAGGGGGCCCTTCCAAGGTGCAGATTTTTTTGCTCTTGGAAAGTTTTCTTATAGTGTTAAATATCAGTTCTGGTTCATTGGTTTTTCTTCTAAGACTCCAATAACACAGACAGGATTCCTCTTTGACACTGCTCTGCCATAATTTTGTTCGGACTTCTACTTTTTAATCTCATGTTCTTGGTCATTTTCCTGTCTTTTATTATACATTTATTTGAGTCCATTCTCCCTCGGACATTTTATAATGTAATCTATATTTCTGGATAATTTTGTCTGTTTCTTCCCTTTCTCTCCTGAGTTCAATTAACCTTCTATATTCTTCTCCTGGGTTTTATCTATTTCCATTCTTTTCAAAATTTCTCATCCTGGGGAATTTTGCATATCTTCAAATGCCTGTTTTGTGTGCCCGTAGTTCTGTTTACAGTGCTGTGTTTAGCTTTCTCATATTTTGAGGCTGTTTATTCAGGAGCCTGTGTGAATTTTCCTTCATTGACATGCCATGAAATCCATTTTTTGATATTTTGCCATGACTCCATATGAACCTGTTAATCTTTTCTTGCTCGTTTCTGTGGTGCTGGGTGTTTTATTCCAAGTTCAATGCTCCCTCTTCTGCCAACTCAGAGAGTCCAGATGCTTTCCTGGATTTTTGTTTGTTTGGAGAGTGGGGAAGGAGTTTTGGGCCCTTTGATTTTCTTCTTTTGTCTTGCAGAGCCATGAAATTTCTCCATTTGCTTCCCGTTTGAAAGCCAAATGCCAAAAGGTACTTCTCCCTTCCTTTCTGCTCTTGGCTTTCCCTAAATCTATGTGTTTCAAAGACAGCCCACTCAAATCGCCTGGTACTTTGAAATTCCTCCCTTGTAGTCAAAGCTCTGACTTGGGGCGCCTGGGTGGCTCAGTGGGATAAAGCCTCTGCCTTTGGCTCAGGTCATGATCCCAGGGTGCTGGGATTGAGTCCCGCATCAGGCTCTCTGCTCAGCCAGAAGTTTGCTTCCTCCTCTTTCTCTGCCTGCCTCTCTGTCTGCTTGTGATCTCTGTCTGCCAAATAAATAAATAAAATCTTTAAAAAAAAAATAAAAAAGATCTGGCCTGCTCTAGACCTGTCTTCACATTTTCCGATTTCTGGTGGACTCCATCTTTCTGGGGTCTTCCATCCAGCGTTGGCCATTACTAGCTCTAGTTTCTCGCCGTCAGTCTGCCCAGAGCCCGTGCAGGGTGGGGTTGGGACGGGGACATGGGTGATGTATTGCTGTCACTTGTTTTTTGTTTTTACTTACAGGTACTTTTTTGAGTTTGAGCATTTTAGCTTCAAGTTATACTAAGGGTTACTTGGTTTTATGTAATTATATCTTTCTCTTTTCTTTATTCCAGGTTATTTGGTTGGAGGCAGGGAGATGGGCACCTGCGCTGCTACCATCATCTTCAGCAATCTGGAAGCCTCTCTCAAATATCTGTTTCTCATCCCTCCAGCTTTGGACCTTGCTGGTTCAGAGTCCTTAGTACTCAAGCCTGAATGCTAATGGACCCAACACTGGTTCTTTTGAACTGGAAGGGAAGACCGCTCCCTTGTCATTTTGCCCTCTTCGTGCCTTGGAACCAACAGCTCTGAAAGGTTGATTGGTCCTGATGATCAAGGAAGAAATCACTGTGGCCACATGATGGAGAAGGGGAGTCCCCAGGACTCAAGGAATGAAAGACCTTCAACACAGGCAGGCTTACAAAGGAATCAGACCTCTTAGGGATGAAGGTCATCTTACTAGGTAAAGAGCTTTGAAGGTTTAAAAAAAAAAAAAAGAAAAAATATATGTATATACAATGGATTGTAGAAGAAATAAGATATAAATACCAATCTGGGGTTGAGAGATAAAATACAAGATGCCTGATTATATCTGAATTTTAGAGAAACAATTTTTTGGGTGGGTAAAAATATGTTCTAATGTTTGGGACCTACTGATACTAAGAAATCATTTGTCATTTCTTTGAAGTTAACTGGGCACCCTGTACAATATACTCGTTTGCGAAAGTTGGAGGTCCCCATTATGGCCTTGTAACTCGTTACACAATACTTTCTTCCTTGCAAGTAAAATATAGCTTGACCAATATCCCTCCTATGTCTTTCCTCTTGTGTCATAGAAGGTGTGTGTTATTAATGTTTGCCGTCTTAATCCAGTGCCTTCGTTACAGTATACCGAGACCGGATTGTGACTCAACTCTCGAACACCTCCATATCCATGAACATTTCCACAGCGGCCAGGCCAGGGCAGGAGAGGGCCAGGAAGCCGAGTGGTTAGCAGTGAATATTTTGCCCCAGAATGGACCCTCTGTGTTTCAGTAGCCCGAACAGATCTCATGGCTGGGCCCAACCTCAGGCAGGTGGGGAAGGCTATGAACCTACAGGAAGTGAAGAACCAGCAACTGGCGAACATCGCTAATGTCCAGACGGGTGGCCAGCGGCTGCTGGAAATTGGGGTTTCCTTTTGGGGAAGAAATCTTGGTTGTAGGAGAGGTTGTCGTGGGAGCAGGCTGGTGTTGCTAGGACCTTCGAGAAGTTGAAGTGTGAGCTGGGGTGTATATGGATGGGCGTGTGCCAAGGGGTGGACGGCGGTGGATGGCGTGGGCTGGTTCACTCATGTCCATCCCTACCTTCCGAGGCATACTGCGAGCAGGCGGAGACACCTCTTAGTCAAGTCAAGCCCATCCATGCCTTATGATTCAACAATTCCTAGGAGTGTGTATCCCAGGGAAACTGTCACATAGACACAAGGAGGGGACATCTATGACACCCACCATGACAGATGTGTGGCAGGGTCGGGGAGTCGGGGGCCTCTGGGGCCCAGCACTGGAGAATTGGGCAGATGCATGGATGGCTAGTGAGTCCTTACACAGGCCAGTGATCTCCATCTTTGGCTAAGGATTAACCCTACATCCTGCGGCTGAGGGCAAAAAGAGAACAGGCAGATTTTCCGGACTCCCCTGTGCTGGAGGTCTGTGGGAGACATACAGCCCACTCACGGGAAACCGTCTGAAGGACGTGGATGGAGGAGACCAGGCCAAGGCCGCTGCGCAGCTTCAGGGGCTCAGCCTTTCTATCGGGTGCCAGACGCAGGAGTCGTGGGGGTCAGGAGGCCCTGCTGGAAGGCCCATCCGCCTGCTGACGTCCGGTCCCGCCCTGGTGCTGAGAGAAGTCAGACTCCAGCAGGGGCAGCGGGCTCTGGAACCCGGCGGTGCCGGGGCTGGGGGCTGGCTCCGGGGCTGGGGGCTGGCTCCCAGCGGCCCCTCCTTGAGCCTTCCCAGCCACCTGGGACACGGGTATCCGCAACCCCTTTCTGCCGCAAACAGCTGGACAAGCTTGTGTCCTGGAGCCAGCCCCTTCCCGATCGGCTGTGGCTGGCTCAGCTCCCACAGCTGACTACCGTGCCTCAAACTTGGCACCTCCTGACCTGACCTGGAAGAGCCCCGCTTGTCCCAGGCCCTGCTCTCCCTCTGGTCCTGCCACAATCCAGAGGGCGGGACTGGGGAGCCCGAGAGGCAGGGACCACGGCAGTTAGGCCCCAAGCCCCTGGTCCTTCTGGGGTCCAGCACTTCCTACTGTCGCTCCGGCAGCCTCCTGAGGGCTGGCCCAGGCCTCTGTGGTCCTCCCGCCCGTGCAGTTCTCGCTTCTGACGGTGCGGTTATGGAAACCTGCTCCGAGGTGACAAAACACGATTACTAACCAGCTGGGTGACCACAGGAAAATCATTTAACCCCTCTGGCCTACAAATTTCCTCATCTGTGGGGCCCTGCTGAGCTGTTGCAAGCATGGCGGGAGGCATGGTCTGTGGAAAATACCAGCGCGGTGCCTGGTTAGCAGAGCAGCTTTGCAATACATTTGAAGCCGAGGTATCTCACATATTTGGAAAAAGGCCAAGGGGAACGAGTTTGTCTAACCTAGAAGATTCTTAGGTCCTCAGGTGGGGTTGGGGGGAGGAAAAGTCAGCTTCGTTGTAGCCCACAGCTTGGAGCCTCTCTCTCTCTCTGTCTCTCGGCTCCCGAACTATACTGACCAGCCCTTCCTTGAGCTGGTTCCAGTCAACGTGGCATGGGGACCCCCTCCAACCCCGGGAGGGGCCACCGGACCACTGCAACCTCCTCTGTTTCTGTCCTTTGGTCAGACATCTTAGCTAGGCTGAGCTCCCCGGGGCAGGGACCCCGCAAAGCTTGGAGGAGGCCCAAAGCCGGCTCCCACATTCCCCAGTTACTGCATGGCTTCCAAGCGGGGCCTGACCCTGTTTGGGAAGCAGAGACAGGGAGGCTTTTGCTCCCATTTGCCCAGCAGGGCAGCGCTTCCTTCTCTGAAGGTTTTCCTGGAGCCTCTCCTCCCCCAAACCCCCTGAGCATGCCCCCAGCCAGGGCTCAAAAGGAAACACACCCGTGAAGGTCATTAGTGAATATGTTTGGTTTTTCCTTTTCTTTTCTTTTCTACCCCCCCCCCTTTTTTTTTCTTAAGAAAGGAGTCACAGGACTGTGTTCTGGCCCGCAGGGCCCCCCCTGAGCAAGACTGTCCCAGGGTCTGGCCTAGTCTCCGGGTTCAGCCAGCGGCTGAGAGCCCACGGAGGTAGTCCCCGGCCAGAGGCAGCACAGCCCAGTGGTCCGTGCGCAGGGCCACAGGCACTCCGCCGGCCTGGGCCGCCTCCAGTCGCAGCAGCAGCCTCGAGTCTGGGGGCAGGCGGATGGCCACATGGTAGCTGGTGGGGGGCTGGGCCACCACCACAAAGGGCTCCAGGTGGCGGGACACCAAGGCCTCCAGCCCCTGCGGCCCAAGAGGGCACCAGAGGCGACTCTCGGCGCCCTTTGGCAGGCAGGAGTCCCAGAGCTCCTCAAAGAAGCCCTGCTTGTCCCCGTCGTCGGGGGCCTGGGGGAAAGGCAGGAAAAGGTCCTCGAAGTTCACGGGCACGGGCGGCAGGTGGGCGTGGCACGTGAGGCCGGCGGGGGTGGCGTACAGGGCGCGCACGCTCAGCTGCGTGGGAGCCGGGAGCCGGGGCTGCAGCGGCAGGAGCAGAGGGCTGCAGGGGCGGCCCGGGCGCAGGCAGGGCACGTGGACCGCGTCCAGCGGCGCGTACAGCTGGCCTTGCACGCGGAAGCGCAGCTCGAGAGAGAACACGGGCTCCAGCACCTCCACCTGGAGCTGCAGCACCGGGCCCGGGCCCGCTGCTCTGCGGGGCCCCACACTTAGCCGAATCGGGGCCGGGGCCTCCTGCACCATCAGCACGGCGGCAAAGCCCTGGTTCTCGGCCACCAGCGAGGAGGTCAGTGCCGGTGCGGCCAGAGAGGGGCCCAGGGCCACCCCTAGCTTAGGCCCCGCCAGGTGGGCCAGGAGGATGTAGTAGAGCCGGGCATGGTCCCGTCCATCAGGGTCCTCCAGCTGCCTGGCCAGTGCCTGCAGCAAGTCGGCCAGGCCTTCCCGGACACCCGCCTGCATCAAGGTCCGGCAGACCCGCAGCAGAGCCTGCTGGAGGCCCCAGTCTGTGCAGTGGGCCGCCGCAGCTCGCAGGAAGCCTAGGGTGGCACTTGGAGCATTCCCGTCGGCCACTTTCGCCAGTATCTTCAGGTGCCAACGAAGGGCCTCGTCTCTGCCGGCTCTGGACACCACCTCCTGCCGCAGCACCGCTCTCAGGGGCTCCCCTAGCTCGGGGCCCACCCTATCCAAGAGATCCACAAAATGGGGAGCCAGCGCAGGCCGGGCTCGGTATAGCTCGGCCAGCCCGTGGGTCAAGGGCGTCAGCACCAGAGGTTGCGTGGCTAGGCAGCGATCGACCAGGTAGGAGGCCTGGAAGCAGAGAGCAGCCAAGGCCCGGGGGCCCCCATCCAAGGCTGCCCTCTGGCGCAGGCCAGCCAGCAGCTCCCCTAGGTAACGCTGGGGGCTCCAGCCCTGGCCTTTCTCCTCTTCTTCATCTTCGGCACAGAGCAGGCACAGCAGGTGCAGGCGGGCCAGGAGAGCCATCGGGTCATGGAGGAGACTGGGCAGGAGGCTGCGGCCCAGCCGAGGCCCCAGCAGCAGGGGGGCGGCCTCCTCCCCAGCAGGGCCTAGAGGGCAGTTCTCAGGGAAGCTCAGCAGACAGTGCAGGTAAAAGAGGTGGGCGGGTAGGGGCAGGGCGGGGTGCTGGGCGGCCAAGGTGAGCCTGCGGAGCAGCAAGGCCTCATCCTGGGCTGTGAACAGGGCTTCGCCAAAGGCCGCCTTGAGTGCCAGCACCGCATGCAGGAGTGCCAGCTGGGCCGTGCCCAGCAGCCGTACCAACTGTGGCTTGAAGAGCACTGGCGGCTGTCCCCGGAGACCCCGCAGAGCCCAGCCCAGAAGCCACAGAAGCTGGGCCTGAGCCACAGGAGTGAGTAGGTAGGAGGAGTCCAGAAGCTGGGCCACAGCAGCCCGCAGCTCCCGGGCCTCCTCAGGACTGGGCTCCAGCACTTTAAGGCCACACTCCTCGTCCTCGGCTGCCGGCCAGCTGGGTGCCTGGGGCTGCGGGTGGGCACCCCCCTCCTCAGCTAGTGCCCAGTTCCAGGGACCACCTGGGGTGGGCGCATCTCCGGCCACGAGCAGGCCCTGCAGTCCGGCCTTGGCCTTGGCCCGTATCACCAAGGCGTTGCGCAGAGCGAGTGCCAGCAGCAGGCTGAGCGGCTGGACCGGGCCTTCCTGCCCCAGCAGGCGCCGCAGCAGCCCCAGGCAGTCCCCCAGCAGCCCAGGCTTGCAGCTCTCCAGCTCCCGCAGGCACTCACACGCCGTGGCCTGCAGGGGGCGCTGCTCCGAGGCGGGGCCAAAGCCTCGCCCCAGATCGCGGCCCGAAGCCAAGCCAAGAAGTAGTGGCAGGAGCCGGCGGGAGGCTCCCGAGGTGGGGCCCAGCGCGTCTCCGGCCGCCAGGACTGTGGTGGCCGCCAGCAGCAGGGGCCGCCGCAGGGCTGAGGGCCGTGGGGGCAGAAGGACCAGGGTGTCCAACAACGAGGTGGCCGCTGCCTCGGCTGCAGCGGCGTCCGGCCACAGCTGGGCTGGGTACTCCAAGCTCAGAGCCAGCAAGGAAACCTGGGGATGGGAGATTTAGGTGGGAATCACGAAAATGTGGTTCGAGCGCGGGGGTGCTGAGGTGACCAGATGGCCCAGGGCGGGGGGATGCACGCAGGGCCTACCTTGGTCTGTTCGCTCAGCTTCTCACTTCTCAGTTCGATCAACAGGTCACGACCCAGATCCTCACCCTCGGGACCGGCCATGAAGGCGGACGGGCTGGCCCGGAAGGCGCCCAGGCGCTGGGCCCAGGTTTCCCGGCTCGGGGGTCCCATGGTGCCGCACCCAGGTCCCTGCGAAGAAGCGAAGGAAGGTCAGGCCCGCGGCCGCCAGAGGGCGCGCGAGCACCTGCACGCACCCCGAAGGGGCCGCCGTCACCCCAGGGCCGCCTCGCAAATCCCAGCCGCCCCCTGCCACGCGCAGACGCCAGCGGGGGACCCCGTGCCCGAACCCCGAGATAAAACCGAGAGGTCTCGGGGGCGACGCCGGAGCGGGCAACCAAGGGTCCCCGCGGGGCAGGGCCGCCGGCGCCCGGTGCGTGCCGAGAGCTCATTACGCCGCCCGCCCGCTGCCCGCACCGAAACCACAGCGCCGCCCCGGCCCCCGGCGCCCGCGGTAACGGGCCGGCCGCTCTCACCGCGCCTGACTCAGCCGCCGCGGGCGCTCGGGCCGGCCGGCTCCTTCCGGGCGGCGGCGCGCGGCGGGGCGGGGCGCGCGGCGCGTGGGCGGCGGGGCGGGGCCGTAACGGGGCCACCGCCTCCCCTCCCGCCCCGCCAGCAGGTGCCGACTCGCCGGTTTCGCTGGGGCTGAGTAACTGTCCCGCTGCGTGCGGGGCCCCCCTTCCCCGAAACCGCCTCAGGCCCGGGCAGAGGCGGTGGAGCTGGGTGGGCCCAGGCTCCCGGATACCGGGGTTCGGTCCGGGCGGGGGCCGCGATCCCAGAGCCTTCCGACAGCCCGGGCCCGCCGCGCCCGCGAGGATGGCCACCAGCACGTCCCCCCTTGCCCACCTGCCGGCGTCCGGGCTCTCCGCACCCTGCGGAGGGCGTGGGGTGCGGGTCTCCGGGCTCCCAGGGTGTCCGCTGGGGGGTGTGCAAGGTGCGGTCCCAGAGCGCCCGCAGGAAGTGCTCCTCGCTGCCCCGGCCGAACCGGTCGGGCGGGCGCCTCCGGGCTTGGCTTCGCTTCTCCGACGCCGGCCCCGGCCAACCCCCCCCCCCCGCCCCCCGGCTGGGCTTGGGGGCGCGGAGCCGGCGCCGGGGTCACCGCGGGCGGAAGCTGCTGACCTTTGCCTTAGGCCATACCAATAGCTGACAGTCGGCAAGGGCTGCGGCAGCCTAGCCAGGGTAAAGCTGGCAGGGCAAGGCCATAATCCTGGAGGAAGCCGGAAAACAACGGGATGCCGACGTGCAGAGTGGCAGGGCCGGGTGGATCACAGGGCTCGCGGCAGGCCTGGCACGGACCTGGAAACGGAGACTTCGCCACTAAAGACCTCGGGCCAAGCAGTGCACCAATCCAGCACTCTTGGAATTCCAGAGGGCAGGATCGGAGCTGTTTGGCCACACTCGGGGGTCGCCTGTAGCTCCCAGAGCAGTGTCTCCTGGGCCCGGAACCGCAAGGGCGGATGCCCCATTGACCGCTGGCTTCCGTGGCCCAGAACTGCCGGCGTCCAGGCCCCACAGGCTACAGTAAAGCCTTTAGCTCTAATTAGCCAGCTTTGAAGATGAAACAGACCTGAGCCCCCATGTTCTGGCTGCTGCCAACTCGTTTCTCTCCTTTCTCCAGGCTCCGCAGGCCCCTCCCCACCCGTCCTGCTGCCCACCAGAGGGGAGGTGGAAAAGAGGCTCTCTGGGCGCCGGTGGTGCCAGGGATGCCAGGGGGATGGAGACAGGGACCCGCCCCGAGGGACAGGTCCAGCTGGAAAGCCCGGTCCCAACTCTGGCTCTGGCTCCATAGTTGACTCACAGGCGGCAGCCCCAAACCACTTCCCTCTAGGTGCCTCAGTTTCCCCATCTATAAAATGGGAGTGCTGACTCCCGCCCAAGAGACTGTGGGGTGGGGCAGCCCGGCTAATTAAACCTAAGATGAAAGAGGCCAGGATGAGAGCAGCCCTGGGAGGGAAGGCAGCTTGGGGGTAACAAGGAGCCTGTCTGGTTTCCCTGTCTGGGGCCCAGAGGGTGCTGATAACCACAGGCCCCTAGACCTCACCACTCACAGGGAGAGAGGAATGATTATTAAACCTCTTTTTACAGTTGGGGAGACAGGCTTCAAAGGGTCAGGAAGTCTGCCACTGGCTTTGGCCCGCATTTAGCCTCTGACCTTCAGCAGCGTTTCTGAGCTTTGGCTTCTTAGGGCCAGGGGTCTGGATGGAGGGAACCTGTGTGTGGTTCCCGATGTGGTGGGTGCATGCACACGACTCCCAGGCTCACAGCCACCCTGGGGTACCCGGGGATGGCTACCATGCCCAGATGAGAAAACCAAGGCCCGGAGAAGTGCAGTCACTTGCCCCAAGTCCTAGAACCCCTAAGAGGTAGAGGCTGGACCTCAGCAACAGCCCCCTACCGCCCCTGATGCCTTCCTTCCACATCAGCTACCCTCAGCCCTCGGAGGGTGTCCAGGTCCTGGGATGGGCTTTCCCCTTACCTGCCTGCCCAGATGTCCCTGCCCTGTTCCCCTCTAGGATGGCGGCACTGGCCTGTCCCTGGCACAGGCCAGGCAGAGAGTTAAGCTCAGCCCGTCAGCACTGCGCACGATCATTCCAAGTCTGCAGTCAGCGGGCCCGCCGGGGAAAGCGACCCCCCAGCCAAGAGGGCCCAGGTGTGGGCTGCAGCCAGGTAGCGGAGCAGCGAACTCCCCCACTTGAAGTTCACACCTCATTCCTTCTCTTTCTGCTGAGTTTCCAGCCTCCAAGGTGTAGCCCAGCTCCTGGGAGATAGACACAAGGCTTGGAAAAGGGAAAGTCAGTTTTCTGAGGGGTCCTGAGCCTCAGTTTTCTCATCTGTAAAATGAGGACATGGCCAACCCATCTTCTCAGCACTGGGTGCTCCCTGGGGATACAGAGATGTCTTAAAAAGAACACCTCAATAGGCAAATCCGTAGAGAGCAGAGTAATGGATGCCAGGAGCTTGGGGAAGAGAGAAATGGGGAGTGACTGCTCATGTGTACAGCGTTTCTTCTGGGGTGATGAGAATGTTCTGGAAGACCGTGGTGATGGCTGCACAACTCTGTGAAGATACCAAATCTCCTGAAGTGTATACTCTGAAAAGGTGGGTTTTATGGTCTATGAATTGTATCTAAATAAAACTACTAAAATGGTGTTAAAAGAAAAGCGGTCCCTTATATACAGAACACAAGACGCGGGAGGGGGACAACAAACAAACAGGACAAATAAAAACTTCACAAAGGAAAAGATGCTGCCAGGAAAACAGGACGGGGTAATGGGTGAGGCGGTGGGGGTGGGGGACACTTGGCTGAAACCTGAATGACAAGAGGTAAGCAGTCATCGGGTGGAGAAAAGCCACCTGGGAGGAGGCACAGTGGAGGAGAGGTCGGAACAGGACCAGGCTCTGGCCCGCCGGGAGGATGGCGGGCACCCGGCGTGCTGGCGCGCGCAGAACCAGCAGGAATGGTGAAGCCAGCGGTTGGGAGGTCGGGAGGGGCCAGAGTGCATCAAGCCCCCAAGATGTTATTCCAGCTGCCATGGGAGCCACGGGAGGTCTTGGGCTGGGGGGAGACAGCTGGCTGGGTTGGGGGGAAGGGGCTTTCTGTGGCCTTGGCCCATGGTGGCAGCTGTGGATGGAGGTGTGGGCATATGCGGCTGATTTGGGCACCCCTGGGACTCAGCGGTGGGTAGATGTTAGGGTGACGGAAGAGGGGGGACAGATGACCCCAGGCTTTGGCCCTGAGTACTTGGTTCCAGTCTCCGCGGTGGGGAAGGCCATGGGAACTGAGGAGGGAATCAAGTCTGGCAGGCCAGATGCGCAGCCACCGTGGAGAGCCTCACCTGGGTCCTTGGCCTTCTCTAGCAGGAACTTTTGGCTTCTCCCTGCACAGCTCCAGAGGCTCCAGATGGCCCAGAAATGCTCCTCCTCTGGCGACTGCCCCCTGCACCCCCCAGCTCCGGTCGAGGGAGCCTTCTGCCCACCTGGACATCGGGACAGTTGGGAGGCCCACGGGCAGGAACTCTGCAGAGGTGAAGGGGTCGGTGTCCTGACAGCACTCATGGTTGCTCAGGGGCCTGGCTGCCTCCCCGAGGCTATTGTTACCTGGCGCTGGAAAGGCCACTATGTGAGCCACACAGAGGCCTTGGTGGCCGTGGAACCATCAGCCTGCATGATGAGTCTATTTCCAAAGGCTGCTAGACTTCCGGCAAAAGCAAATCAACATCTCTTGACCTCTCTGAGGAACAGAGCTGGAAGTAGGAGCCCCACTTTACAGATGTATAAACTGAGGTCCTGACAGGTTAGGTGGCTTGCCTCGAGTCCCCAGAGACTGAAAGTCTGGGGCACCCAAGTGATCTCACCGCACATCTCATCTCCTGGGAGCCCTTCAACCTCCCTACTTCCCAGTCCCTGCCCTGCCTCTACCCTCTCCCGGCTTCCCTGCTGAGCCTTGTCTGGGAACAGGAAGGGGTAGTTCAAGACCTTCTCCATCTAACTCCTGCCCCAGCTCTTTCTAGGCTTCTCAGGCTGGGAGCCCAGCATTCAAGGCGGGAGCCAGCCTCGACTTTTCGGGGAGCACCGTCCTGGCTTGCTTGCTGGAGTTCTGCCTTCCTTCACTCTCCTGTCCCAACACTATGCCAACAAGAGAGGTCCACTCAGAACACCTAGAATCAGAGCTCATGGCTCCCTTTGCAGATCGCCAAGGCCACCATCACAGCCCTGCTCGGATCGTAGCGTCCTTACCAGTCTCTCTAGTACTCCATTCTACCACAGCTTCGCACCATACGGAGCCTCATGCGACATGGCACAGCCGCCTCTTCAACCTCAGTTCCCACACCTGCCTTCCCCTCCCAATCCCACCTCGTCTTTTGTTTCATCTCATGACACTAGCCTCACTCCTACTCTGGGGCCCCAGGTGTCCTTCTGGGGATCTGGCTCTCCCGCCGGCTCGCCCAGCCAGCCCCTACCTCTTGTTCAGACCTCAACACCCCCACCTGTGACTATCCCATCGCCGAAGTCATGCATCGCACTTTCTTCTTTCCTTCTTTCTCTGTCTGCCTGGCACCACAGAATCATCAGTGCCAAGCAAATGGTGGGTGTTCGATATTTGTTGACTGAAGGAAGGAGTGAATGAATGACATCTGACACTGTGTGGACGGAGCAGAAGGAGCCTGCCCTCATGGAGTTCACAGGTTAGCTCGGTGTTTATCCAAGTTCATGCACATTGTCTCATTCTAGGGCGGCTCAGGAACCACAGACTACACACCAGCAGCCTATGGGGCAAATCTGACCTGCCATGGTATTTTCTTTGACGTGTTCCATGGGGTTTTTTTTAAAGATTTTTTTTTTTTTTTGAGGGGAGCCTGGGTGGTTCAGTCATTAAGGGTCTGCCTTTGGCTTGAGTCACGATCCCAGGATTCTGGAATCGAGCCCTGCATCGGGCTCCCTGCTCTGCCAGAGCTCTGCTTCTCCCTCTCCCCCTCCCCCTGCTTGTCTCTCGCTGTCTCTCACTCTGTCAAATAAATAAATAAGATCTTAAAAAAAATTTTTTTGAGCCAACTTTAAAAAATTGGTCGATTTTACATACAAACCTGGGTTTTTGGCTTCTTTTCGAAAATGGACGGATGTGGCCACACTGGGCTTCTTTGTTCAAATGACATGATTATTCGTGCCGCTTTAGACGGCCACGTTTTGCACCGTCCCTACGGCTCTCTCCATCTCTCCCTCCCTGACAGCCTGCGTCAGTTGCCTTCGGTCACTGAACCTGCCCTGTTGCTTTCCTTCTAATCAGTTTGCTTTGTATCCGTTACCTCTACCAAAAGTTGGAACATGAAAAGCTGAATGGGTCACACGAGTCAAGAAAAAGAGATATTCTTTCTTGCAACAAGTATTTATCCATAACCCACTCTGTGCCAGGTACAGCGGTGGATACTGGATACCAGAGATACTGCAGCAGATAGCATGGGTGACTATCCCTCCTGACACTGTGTGACATTCTTTCCACAAGTGGAGACAGTTGAGTTGTTCCTTACTAACCTCCTCCCCCCAACAAGAAAGACTGTGCTTCTTGTGTCCGAGGTCATCTGTGAAGACTTAGTTTCCACTAAGCACCTACTGTGTAACAAGCCCTGGGCAGGGTCTGGCACAGCCGAAATGCTCAATAAATATTTGTTGACTTAATTGGCTAAATCTACTTCCTAGACACACTGTTGGAAAATGTTTCTCCAGGATTTATTCAAAAGGTAAGGTGCTCACTTCCCGCCAGTTGAACCAAAGGGTGCAGGTAATAAGGGAGGGGTGACAAAGTATGTTTGGGGTGCGCGAAGGCAGAGTCCTAGGAGAGGAAGGGGCAACGAGCAGCGCCCGCTGCCAGAGCCCACAGTGACCCCGGGAGGTAGGTGACAGGATGCCCAGGTGATAGACTAGGAAACAGGCTGGAAAGGAAAGGCCTTTGGCCAAAGTCACAAGCCCCAGGAGGGAGTGAAGGAGGAAGCCACCTGTTCCTGAAGTGCACACTCTCCCCGCCCACCTTCAGGGGCTCCTGGACCACCTATGGGGGGTGGAATGTAGAGGGCCTGCCCCAAAGTCGGCAGCCAGGCTTCTGCTCCCCTTTGACTCCTGACTTTTGGAATTGTGCGAATTCATTTATCAGACTCATTTCCTCTTAATCTGTTCCAGCAAATATTTAACACATGGAAAAGGTGTATGTGTGGTAGAGATCCTGAGATGTTTATTTTATATGGGGTAGACAGAGAGCTAAAAAGAGGAAGGGGTCCCATTCCTGACCCCAGGACGCCAGCTGGTAAGAGAAGCCCAAAGTGTCACAGTAACTTGGAAAGCAACAAGCACTCCCGGGGTGGGCCTCCCTCCAGCTAAACCTGGGGGCTGGACAGAGTCTGTTGAACGGTTGGGGGTGGGGGTATAGGGGAGGGTGTGTGTCCCAGGCTGACCCTCAGCCGAGGGTGGGCTTTTGCCGGAAGCAGACAAGAGCCCTCTGCCTTGCAGGGGCTGAAACCAGGCAAAGTAGGTTGGGCACCTGAAATCTGGCTCTTTGGGACCAGGAATGAGGTGTTTGCGGGAGTGTGAGCCCCAGCAACAAAGGCGCTAAGGTCTTACGGATCTCAGTGGACTCGGAGAGGTTTAAACGCCCCTTCCTCCACGAAGCCCTCCTCCCTTCCCTGGCCAGAAAGCGGGCTGGGACGGGGACCGGCCACCGGCTCTCCGCGGGCACTCTCCGCTTGGTACAGTGGCCGCGTGGTCCCCGCGGGCCCGCCCACCGGCCTACGCGCTCCTGGAGCCTCGCGTGCCTGCCCGCACGGAGCCGGAGCCCAGCAAATACCACTTGTCTGAACCACGAATTGCTCAGCCGGGCCTTCGGGATCCGGGCCGCCTGGGTCCAGGCCCGGTTCAACAAGTGTGGGCGGGACCGCCCGTTCCCGCCCGACGGCTTCGCGCCTCCCCGGGCGCCCCGGGGCGCGCCTCCCCGGGCCGGGCCCCGTTGGGCGAGTTTCATGTCATCCCCCGCAGAGCGTGCGAGCGCGGGTGCACATAACGTTGCCCCCTTCCCTCCTCGGCTCCCCCCGAAACTCCGAAGCTTCCGTTCGCGAAGCACTAGCTAGCGCTCCCGGCTGGGGTGGGGTGGGTTCCCCGGCGAGCGGACCGCGGCCGGGCCGGCGGGGCAGCCGGGTGCTGGGTGCCCCGCGCCGGGCACCCCCCCCCCTCCGCCCCCGCCCGGCCACCCCGCCCAGGCCGCGAGGCCACCTCACCGGCAGCGGAATGGAAACCGGTTCGACAGGTAACAAATAGGTGGGTTGTCACCGTTATTTCCCAACGCATGCGCCGTCGCTCCCCGGGACGCTCCAAGCTAATTAGCTCAGATCACCCCCCCACCCCGCCCCAGCCACCAACACACACCGCCGCGAGCCAATAAAGCGTGAACCCGTCCGTCCGGCTCGCACTTTAAGACTTCCCGAGCAGCCGCGGGGGACGCCAGTCGAGCCGGGAGACGCTTACCTGCCGCTTCCCCGGCCGCGCGGTGCACCTGGCAGCAGGGGCCTCGGCCGGCACGGAGGGCGGCAACCGCCCCGCGGAGTGGGAGGCGGGCGCGCGCGCCGTCCCGGGCACGGTCTCCCCGCAGAACGTGGGGGGCCCTTGGCGCCTCGTTCCCCGAACCGCCCCCTCCCCTCCCCGGCCCCGCGGCTCGGCCCGGGACAGGTGGGACGGCTCCCGGCTGTAGTTGCGGAAGCGGACGGCGCCGGGCGAAGAGGGTTCGAAGATGCCCCGCGCGTTCCTGGTGAAGAAGCCGTGCGTCTCCACGTGCAAGAGGAACTGGAGCGAGCTCCCCGACGAGGAGCGCGGCGAGATCTACGTGCCAGGTGAGGCGCGGCCCGCCGCTCCCCCGAGCCTGCGGCGCCCGAGGGGCCGGGGCAGGGGGCCGTCCGGGCGGCGTGCGTGCGGGGCGCAGCGGCGCGGAGCCGGGCGGGCGGGCGGGCGCAGCCGGGGCGCCCGATTTAATGTTTAAGCGGCCGCGGCCCCGTTAGCCCGGGGCGCGGGGGGAGGGGAGAGGAGGGGGGAGGGGAGGCGGCGGAGGCGCCGGCTGGGGGCGGGGGCCGGCGGGAGGGGGCGAGGGCAGTTCCCAGACCCCGCGGCTGGGCCGGGGGCGGGCGGGTCCGTGGCGCGCGGGTCCGCGCGGGTCCGCCCTCCCCTCCACCGGCCCGAGCCGCGGCGCAGGGGAGGCAACGGGGTGTGTCACCGCTCCGGCGACCCTCCACTCTCACGTCGTAAATCCAGAAAGCGGGGACTTTTATGAGGCGGGAGGAGGGCACTGGAGCGATGCCACCTCGGGGGGCAGGGAGCGAACTGGAGCTTCAGCCGCAATTTGTGCAAAATGTAAGAGAAAACTCGTTTAAGCCGCCTTCCTGGATCTCTCCGTCTTTCCCACACTCCGGTGGCCAGAAGGTCGTGGTGGGGGTCTGGCCGCCAAGGGTTACCCGCCGGCCGCCCCGCGGAGTGCACGGAGATCCGTGGGGACGGTTCCTGGCTACGCCCCGCTTGTCCTGGGGACCAGGTTGGGATCGGGTCTCACCGCCGGCAGAAACGCGCCTCCTTGCCCGGGACATACTTGCAGAGGACGCAGCTGAGCGGACGGACAGTGCTTTTCACGAGCCCAGCCCCCCCGCCGCCGCTGGTGCGCCCAGCCTGTTTTTGGAGGACGCCTTGACAGCGTCCGAGCCTTTGAATGAGTAACCCGAGTTGTTTCCCTCTCCAGTGGCATCTTCCTCTGGAAGTCCTGAGAACACTTTGGTGCATTCTATCCTCCTCCACCCCCAAGAAAATCTTTGGTCGGGAGAAAGGCAGCTTCCTTCCGAACTCCCCCTCCCCTCGCCGTGCGGGTGGGGCGCCCCCCCCCCCCCCCCCCGCGCTGCACACCCAGCCCAGCGCCTCCAAGGGAGGTGGAGGTGGGGGGCAGGGGTTGTAATTAACCAACCGACTTTGACCCTTGATCTCCGGGCTCCCTGGCACCGCCCAGGGCCTTGCAGGAGAGTGGTGAAATGAGGGCCGTGAGGGGCCCTGTACCAGCTCCTGCCTCAGTTTCTCTCCTAGCATAAACTGGTGGAGACAGTGGGTGTAGTGGTGAGATCTCTGTGACCTGACGGGCCAGGAGCCAATGGCCTGTGACACTGCTGAGATGTTTCACAGGTTATCTCAAGGGCTTTGGCGCTGCTTCTAGAGCCTCCTTAAAACAAGGGGACACTGAGGCCAAAACGCAGCTCACCTGAGGTGGATTGGGGTGTGGGCCCAGGATTCTGTGTATAGTTTCCTGCCTGACCAAGTTCCTGGCAGGCGGGGTGGCGTTGGGGTGTCCCCCCCCCAAGAAGGGCCGGAGAGGAACGGAGCCCCCTTCTTCGCTCCTGCCTCCTCCCTCACCTGTGTTTGTCTTGCTGCTTAGCTGCGCCTTCGGATCTGATAAACTGAACTTGGACTGTGTTAAAGGTGAGCTGAGCCTTGCGGGAGACTCAGTGTGCTGTTATTTTTAGTTTTATTTCACATCCCAATCAGTAACAGATCATGTGTTGACTTTTACAAAGGACAAAGAAATTCCGTTTGTTCAAATCATTGACTTCCTTGCATCCTGGTGACTTTCCCCACCAGAGTTCTGGTGGCCCTTGCGGGAGCAGTGTGAGGGGCTGTCCCTACAGGGGATGGCCGAGGAGGGCTTCCGGGTGGTCTGTGCCACCTGCTGTTGGTGTCCAGAGCAGGGAGCTGTGCAGGCCTCTCTCGAGACAGGATCGGCCCAGATGGTTGGGTCCGGGTCTAAACCTGGAGGGCACAGGTGAGCGTCTGCCCTCGTCGTTCTGGGGAGGGTGAGTCCTGTGGGGTGAAGCAAGGGGTAGAAGGCAAAGCACTTAATTTAGCTTCTAGAAGCCATGTGGCCCACTGGAGAGTTTTCCCACAGGTTTTGGAAATGAGAAAGGGAATGTTCTCGGGCCACGCTTGGGTGCCTCAGATGGCTGGAGAGGGGGGAGTGTGTTTTGTGGTGGCTTGTCCCCTGGCTGAGCCATTCCATCACTAGCCGACCATGACCCCAGGAGCCGGCTGGGCACGTTTCCTTCAGCCCACCTCACAGGCTCAGCACGTTGTGACCAGCTAAGCATTGACCCCGGTCCCATTGGGAGAGGCCCTGCGGGAGCTGGGGAACAGGGAAGCCTTTGAGGTCTGACCTTCCTGCCCGACCCTCGGAGACCCTAAAGGCATCAGAGAGCCCCTGGGAGGCTGAAGGCTCAGGGCACCGGTATCCGGCACTCTAGCCTCTCTCCCTGAGGCACGATTCTAGAAGTTCCCATCCCCAGGGTAGAACCTTTTCCTGGCTTCACTCCCCCTTCCAAAGCCAAGGGGAAAAGCCCAGAAGTGGGCACAGGGGGCTGTGAGGTCATAGAGGAAGGGAGGCCGCAGTTACCTCTCGGCCCAAGAGCCCAGCCTGAGCCCTTCACGCCCTGCCCTCCTGTCCCAAGGCGTTTCTCCCTTGCTCTAGCAATAGAACAGGGAGTGATGCTGGCTTCTCAAGAAGGAAGCACTGGTACCCACTAAATTCCATCTCTTGGACTGAAAGGGAAGCCGGGGAAACAGGGATGAAGCCCCGTACCCCAAGCCCTTGCTGAGCCACAGTGGAAAGTCAGGAAGGTGCTTGAAGGCAGATGAGCCTAGGAGCAGCCTGGAAGCCACAATGCCCTGCTCCCAGATATGGGCATCCCAGGGCCCCTTCTAGGCCCCCCTGCACCCCCTTCCTGTCATTGGGGCCTCTGCAATCTGTCTCCCCAGTTCACCAGCACCCTCCCACCCCAGGGAGGCAGCCAGGCCGAGGCAGGGGAGATGGGAGGTGCTGAGCCCGGAGCTGACGAGGCAGGCCAGGAGCCTGGCTGCTCACTGTCCAGGCCGAGGCGGACCGGCTTCTCAGTCCGCTCTGGGCCCCAGAGTACGTGTGTTCGGTGGGAGGGACTGAGGGCTGCGGGGGAGATCCGGCCTCGAGTGAGGGTCATTCTTCTAATTCCTGGGAAATGCTGGCAAGGAAGGAAAGGCCTGCTATCGTCTCCAGGCCGCAAGGCTGGGAGCGCAGAAAGCCACCCAGTGAGTGGGGATGGAAGAGCAACTTGGGCCTGGGCAGTGGCCTAGATGGGGCTCCTGCCTGCCCTGTGGGGCGCTGTCCCCTAAGCTGCCAAGCTCTTTACTCTCGGCTGGGGTGACCCAAGACAGACTCCTGCCAGACCGTTTGTCCCAGAAAGAAAGCAGGTGAGGCAAGTCCTCTGGGCACAGGGAAGACTAGAGCGAGGGTGGCCACTGTTGATGGTCACTTGCAACACATTCGGAGTCCCACAGAGGTGCCCGTCCCCGTGCTGGCTGGAAGAGTGGGGTGGGGGGGGGCGGCAAAGGGAGGCACAGCCCGCAGCGGGTCAGGGCTGCCCACCCTGGCACCAGGGCCGAGGTGCCCGGCGCTGAGGGGCCCAGTGTCGACTTTGAAAGGCAATTGGGAAAGGGGAAAAAGAGATTGCCTGAGAGACACTTGGCACTCACAGGATGAAAGCCACAGGCTGGGGCACAGGCCCGTTGTTTCCAGGGCTGCCCATCTCTACCAGTTGGCTGGCCCTCACTGCCTTTCCGGCACTGCTACCTGGCCTGCAGGGGCGGGGGGCAGAGGGGCACGGGGAACCCCTGCCTCTCCTGATAAGGGGGCAAGGCCAGCTCACACCAGCGTGGGTCTTGCTGATACATGGTCCCTCCTGATTCGGAGCTGAGTCACAACCCACCCCCCTCTACCCACCCACCAGGTCAACCCCAGCACCGCCCCCCCGAAACCTCCCTCCAGGGTCGGGGATCAGGCATCCTCACATGTGCCTCACCTGCTCTCCTTAGAGAACAGCCCTGACCGGAAGCCTGGCGTGGGGTAGGACCTGGCCCTCTGGCCAGCGTGCGGCCAGCAGCATGCAGTCTGGGGTAGGGACAGGCTTGAGAGAGGGGACTTGCTGAGGACGAGGAGTTGGGGAGCTGGCCCTTGGCTGGAAAGCTGCCCTGGGCCCCCTGGGCCCTCCGCATCACCCCACAGAGGTGAGCGGGGGGCCAACAGAAGGGGAGCCCGTGAGGCCCTGCGGGAGTAAGTGGGGAGACGGCCCAGCTGGTCTGGCCCCGCCACACTCCGCAGCTGTGGGCGGGCGATGAGTCGCCACAGCCGCCTTGCCGGAAACATCTAATTAGGGGACAGAGAGCAGCACAAGCAGGGCCCGACCAGTTCTGCTTCCTGCCTCCTGCCGCCAGGTGCCACCCAGTGACACCCAGTGACACCCAGGGACAGGAGCGGCACGCCGATGAGCACTCTGTGTGCGTGCGGCAGCGGCAGGGTGTGCTCCCGGGGGTGGCGGGAGGACAGGTTTGGCGGGCGGGGCCGAGGCAAACATCCCCACCCTGGCACCCTATGGCGGCCGTCCAAGCCCCGCTGCCCCTGGCTCGGGCAGAGCGGGGTGTAGACCGCCACCCCCTCAGTGGAGCCAGGGGGAGCCCAGAGCGACAGCTCCCTCTGAGCACAGACTGGTAAGCCCTCACCTGCTGTCACTCCTCCCTCCGCCGTTGCCTGGGCGGCTGCTGTGGCCTGGCTCCCACTTCCAGGAGCTTCGCTCAGGCTCTCTGATACTGAAAGACAGAAGGGGGTAGAGCTTCCTGTGGGTCTCTACCTGGATTGAGAAATGGAAATTGTCATTCAGCTTTGAATTCTCGGCCAAGATCTCTCTCCAGTGGCCGGTAAAGCGGCCTCAGAAGCCGCCAGCACTCTGACAGCCCCCGCCCGGTGTGCAGACCGCCGTCACTGTGGGGAGGCCGGAGGGACCCCGAGAGCTTGCCCCCCCCCCCCCCCCGCCCCCCCCCCCCCAGCCAGCCTCCCAGGGTTCCGAGGGAGGCGCCGTGCCAGCTCAGAGGCCGGGCCGGGGCCAGGCACTGGTGAATCAACACCCGGAATGAGGTGGCTCATTAAAGTCCCCCGGACAGACGGACGCCAGTGCCAGCAGAACGGGTTCTGGGCGGCAGGCAGGCGCATTCTTCCCTTGTCAGACCTTTGTTGTGTTTTGAGGGGGCGAGAGCCAGGGCCTCTCCCGAAACTTCTTCGGTGCTTTCATATTCGCGCTTCCTGCATTAGTAGCTCCTGGGCCTTCCTTGTCTTCTACCTGCAGCGCCCCCTGTCCTGGGGCCGCCCCTCCCTGAGTCCCGAGGTCTCTCTGTCTCAGCAGCTCCTGGGCCAGGGGGTGTGCTGGGCCTTGTCCGCTGGTCTGAGACCTACACTGGGTCTCCTACATCCGTCTTCTAGAAGCACCCTCATCCTTTCCTTCCTATGCCCCTCTTGATTTATCCTTTCGAAGCTTAGAAAATGTTCCTGGCTTATGGCGTTTAGGGACAGCAGATCCTCGCACTACAAGACGGGCTTGAACCACACGGCAGGGGCTGCTCAGACATTGGGTCCTTTCCGTAAATACAGCCCAGGGCTGGGAATGTGTCTTCTCTTTCTTAGGATTTTCTTCACAACACTTTTCTTTACTCTCCTTATCCTTATGACACATAGAACATGCAAAACGTGTGTTCCCCTACTGTTTCTGTTCTCGATAAGGCTTCTGGGCAGTTGACGTTCTGGGGCAGCCAGAAGTTACATTCGGATTTTTGATGGTGGGGGTGGGACTCTGTGCCCTTAAGCCCTACCCAGTTAAAAGGTCAAGTGTACAGAGTTTAGCCTTTCGGGGAAGGAGAAGACTGATACATTAAAACATTAGCTAGTCTGGTCCCTCTTTGGTCCCCTCCGTGTGGCTCAGGCGGCGCCTCCTCCTCCGTGCTCCGCCACGGGGGGGCCAAGCCTCTCTGGCCCCGTTCAGTGTGAGCTGTCCCTGGCAGGGAGCGGCCGCCACCGAGGGCTGCCAGGTATCGGTGCCTTGGAGGGCGGAGGCTGGGAGCCCAGCCCTCGCTGTGCTATGGCGAGCAAGCGGTCCCCGCTGTGGGGCAGGCTTGCATAAGAGCTGGGCACGGCGCCCGGGAGACCGTCCCGCGGCGTCCACCTGCTGCCGCCTGACCTCCTCCCTGCTCCCCCTCACCTGTCCTGTTTGCCTGCCGCGCTTGGCCGGCGGGAGCGGCGAGCCTAGAGCCCTGCAGAGCTGCAGCAGCAGACCCCAGCCCGCCCCGAGGACCACCCGCTCCCCCCAGGCCAGCCGCTAAATCGGCCTGTAGAAGCAGCCCAGGTCGGCCCAGGCCAGGGGCCAGGGATGAATCCCCGGACCCAGGGCCTCCAGTGGTGCCCCCTTGTCCACGCAGGAGCACGGATGAGACCTGGAATCCAGAGGGACTGGCCCAGGTGGGCCAGGCGGACAGCTTTGGAGGGATAATTGGCGGGGCAGGTTCGGTCCTCCCAGTTCCGCTAAGACACAAATTACTCAGCAGGCAGGCCTGTGGGCTGTGGTGCTCGGCGAGCGTCCCCTGTAATGACCTTAATGGGGCAGGAGGGAGGGGCAGCGAGGACGGGCTGGGGACAGCCTGCCCTGCCAAGGTGGAGGCTCCCGGGCCCAGCCAGCCCACTGCCCGGCAGCTGTCCGGAGAGACGCCTGAATCCTGTTGTCCCTGCCAGACCCCTCACCTGGCTCTTCTTCTCTTTGCAGTCAGTCTGGGCTTTTGCCCCCCACAGCCCTACCGGGAGCCAGAGCCATCGGTGGCTGAGCCCCCGTCGTGCCCCCTGGTTTTGGACATGAGCCTTCGGGACTCCAGCTATGGTGTGGCCCCAGGGCCCTGCGTGGTAGCCCAGCTGCCCTCCGAAGACATGAATCGTTTGGCAGAGCCCCAGAGCAGAGACCACGGCTTTCTGCGCACCAAAATGAAGGTACTGAGTCTCATACCGTCTCCGAGGACCGGGAGCGTGTCTACAGACCTGTGTCTGGCCCACCAGACCGGGTACAGTGAGACCCAGGCAGAGGCTGGCCTTGGATCTGGGCCTGGGTTTTTGCTGAGAAGCGGACCCAGCAGGGCACAGGTTGGGGCGGAAAAGAAGAAAAGTAGGTCTAAAGCGACAGCGTCGTACTTTGGGAAGAAGCAGCAGGGCCTCAGAGATATTTCACCCTTGGGAGTCTGTTCTAGGAGTTGCTTCGGTTTGTTCTGGCCTTAAAGGGAGCCAACTCTTTGCAAGCCCTAGGAAAAGTGGGGGACAGGAGCCCAGCTCCGCCCCTTCTCCTGGCTTCCCCTCCGTGCTGTGCTGCGCCCAGAGTGAACTCTGGAGTCCACCTTGTGGTTCACTGTCCCTTGAGGCAGGTGCCCTGCAGTTTCCCTCTCCCCCAAGTGTGCCACTTCTGTCCCCGTTGGCCTCTGAGGCCTCGCATCGAGGGCAAAGCCAGGGGAGCCGCCCGCTGCACTCAGCCTCAGTGGTGGGAACCGTAAGGAGGGCAGGAGGCAGTAGAAATGCCCCCGCTTTCAAGGAGCATGCAGCCAGTGAGGCTGTCCCTGGCCGGGCCCGAGTTCCTGAAAGGTCTAGGCTCTCGAAGCACCTGCCAGCAGCGATCTAGTGGAAGGGTTCTTGTAGCCCTGTTCTCTGTGCCAAAGCACTGAAGAAAGCTGGCACCAGAAGGCCCTTCCTCCTTCTCTTCCCCATGTAGGCCAAGTGCATGTTGTAACTAGAGGGAAAGCACCCAGACACAGCTGGTCAGGTGGCCAGGGAGCCAGCACAGTGGCCCTGAGCCCCTGTGGGCCTTCCTGTCATCCACTGGACCCCGGTTGGTAGGAAGGGCATGGAGAGAGGGCAGAGGGCACAGGATGACAGGTGCACCCGAGGAGTGGGTCTTGAAAGGTCTTAGCTGGCCGGCAACAGAGGGCCTTTCCCTGGGGCCTGAAGCGGTCGAGGAGGAGCGGATGGGTGGCACGGGGTGGCAGGAGGAGGGGTCACAACAGGGCCACAGAGCACAAGCAGCCTCTGGACGGTAATAGAGTGGAGGATGGAGACCACATCTCCCTGTGCGGGCCACGCGGCCGGAAAGGCACGGCTGTCACTCGGAGCTGCATCCTCTCTGAGGGGCAGAGGGTGGCCAGGATTTGCTTCCAAATGATCCAGGGCCAAGGGCTAGGCTGCGATGGAAGGAGAAGACAAGACCGGCCCTAAATGCTACATGATGGTCACTGTAGTCACGGTGCTCATCTCCGTGTCTGACAAGATCTGAGATTTTCCGTAGTGACAAAAGAAACGAAGAAGGTGTCTAAGTAAGAGGGTCGTGAGGATGGCAAGGGGCCTCCCCTCACACCGCGACGGGCCTGGCTCTGTACAAGCAGGGGGCTGGGCTCCAGGCTCTGAGCGGTGGCGGCCCCAGAGGCCGTGTCCTGGTCGTCCTTGGTCCCACCTCAGAGGAGGCGAACAGAGGGCACAGGTGCAGAACAGTGGCTTTGAGCCCCGAGGCGGGAGCCTTCCTGACAGGTGGTGGTGACCAGCCGTTCGTACAGGGAGCTTGTTGCAGGTCTCTAGAGAGGGCAAAGGGGCCGGGCGGCCGGGGGTTGGGGAAGCCGGCAGCAGCCTGACCATGGACCCAAAGTCTCCTTCCGGCCCCTCCCGCGCTGATCTGTGAGGCAGCGGCACAGAGGTGCGGCCTCTGGAGGGCGAGCTTGGCTGTCCCTGGGCCATGGCATGCCCCCATGCAGCCCACGCTCCGGACGGCTGTCGCAAACCCCATCCTCGCCCATAGGTGACCGTGGGGGACAGTCCCAGTGGAGACCTCTTCACCTGCCACATCTGCCAGAAGGCCTTCACCTACCAGCGCATGCTGAACCGCCACATGAAGTGTCACAACGACGTCAAGAGGCACCTGTGCACCTACTGCGGGAAAGGCTTCAACGACACGTTCGACCTGAAGAGGCACGTCCGCACCCACACCGGTGAGAAGAGCCCCTGGGAGGCCCTGCCCGGCGGGGGAGGGGAGATCCACGGCCTGGGAGGGGGCGTCCTGGAGCTCAGGGCAGAAGCCCCCCGTGGCTCATGGATCGGTCCCTCAGGGAGCTGGAGATGGGGCCGGCGTCCTCCGCTCCTCCCGCCCAGAGTCAGGTGGCCTGGCCTCTCCACGTCAGGGAAGGGGCCCACGGGCTTGCCGTCGGCTCGCTGACCCCCATGCGCCCCTCCCCGCAGGTGTGCGGCCCTACAAATGCAGCCTATGCGACAAGGCCTTCACGCAGCGCTGCTCGCTGGAGTCCCATCTCAAGAAGATCCACGGCGTGCAGCAGAAGTACGCGTACAAGGAGCGGCGGGCCAAGCTGTACGTGTGCGAGGAGTGCGGCTGCACGTCTGAGAGCCAGGAGGGCCACGTCCTGCACCTGAAGGAGCACCACCCCGACAGCCCACTGCTGCGCAAGACCTCCAAGAAGGTGGCCGTAGCCCTGCAGAACACCGTCACCTCCCTGCTCCAGAGCAACCACCACCTCTGAGCGGCCCCGCCCGGCCCGGGTCGCCTGCCCCCTGCCTGGCGGTGACCGGGCCTAGAGCCCCCTGCGGCTCACATGTCCACTCAGGCCTGGCGCTGAGCTCTGCTCACGTTTGCGTTTTTGTCTGAGGGGCAGAGGCCACTCTGAGCCCGGACCAATGTGGGCGAGGCCCAGGGTGCCTTCCCCGTGAAGCAGCCCGCCTGCAGTGAGAAGACTTCCTTCCCAGAGGACGGATGGGGATGCTCGGCGGCCATGCTGCTCTGGAGCGCGGAGCATGGGTCAGGGGCCACAAGCTCCCCCCTGGGCAGCGGAGGGAAGAGCAGGGGCTGAGAGCAGCTGGGCAAAGCAGGGTGCTGGGGGAGCTGGCGCCCGCCTGCCCTGCAGTGTGCCTAAAGCTCAGGGCCATGGGGGCCTTGGCCCTTCCCTCGGGGCGGTGCATACACTGTGCACAGCCACGGATGCTCCTGCACACACAGGAGGCCTTTCCACACATCACCTCATTTTTAGGAAACCGACAACAAGGTGCCAAGGAAGTTTTATTTCCTTTTTTTTTTGACACATGTACAGATATTAATATATTTTTGGTGCCAATGGTGGCTATTTTTAAGAGAGGATGGAGCTGGCTTTGTTCCCTCTCCATGCAGTTCTATTTATCCTGGACATTTCATACCTCCTCTGTGCCTTGGCTCTGGGGGCAGGTGGGGGGCTTCCCTAAGCCACTCCCAAGCCTTGTACCTCCCAAGATATCTCACCAAAGACCTTCCTCCAGTCCTGCCTGGGGGCTACCCATCTGCTGGGGTAACGCACTGCGTTGGCTACTCCCCCTCCCCCGGGGGGCTCTGCTTCCCTCCTACATCCTTTCAAAGCCTGCTTGGGGGTTACCAAGAGCCTGTTTGCCTCCTAAGAATGGACCTTTTTTGGAACAACTCACCGTTGTGGAGGCCAAGAGTTTGTCCAGTGGCAGCTGTAGGAGGAAGGCCTGTGGGGTGGTGAGTCCTTGATCCCCAGAGTCCACTGTCTGGGACACTGAGAAGAGAACAGGACCAGGCTGCAAGGCCTGCCCTTCCTGGGTGGAGTGAACAAACCTAGGGCAGCAGCGAAAAATTGGGCCCCATCAGAGGCCCCTCGGGAGGGCAGCATTAGATGTTTGAGGCCTACTTTCTGACTTTTTCACATGGCTGGGTTACGAGCGCGTGAGGAACAAGCCATCCCAGAACTGGTTGGCTCGACTGGAGGAAATCGGCCACCAGGCTCTAATGGTGTGGCTGGGTTTCCTGCTAAAAAACAGGAGAAGGGGTGTGGGTCGAAAAGGAGAGAGGGCAGGGCTGGAGCTGGCCTGCCAAAGAAGGGGAAGGCAAACTAGAAAGAGGTCCGAAGAGTGCGGCGCGCTGGGCCGGCCGGGCCCCTGGGCAGAACCAGCCCCAGACTGAGGGGAAGGTGCTTTCTCCGACCGCCCTCTGACTGTGTATAGATTGTTCTGGAAGACTCCTGTTTTATTTTACTTTAGAGTGTCTGGGAGCTGCTGTATTCTGGAAGTTATATAGTATAAAATAACCTTATCTGGAAGCTCTGTTTCGTTTACATTTCTGTAGCCCTGTGTTATTGCAATCGGAGGGAGCCCTAATGCTCTGTGTTGTCTGTTTTATTTTATAACTTTCCCTCCAACTATTAAAATCCAAGAATTATCGTTTTCTGAGTTTCTGCTTTTTTGTCTTATAGACCTCTTTTTCCACCCGCAGGGAAATCAATCAAAACGGTTGTTGCATTCTAGGCAAAGCTTTCCCCTTTTACGGTTACCAGTGAGCCTCAAGTCAAGCCGAGACTCTGACCTGCACAGATGCAGTGGCCTGCCCCTGGTCTCGGCACTCAGAGCCTGCCGACTGACCCCTGGGCTGCTCGCCCCACCTGCCCTGTGCTCCTGCGTCCTGACGTGGCAGCCGGGCCAGCATAGTCACTCGTAGTCCAGTTTCCACTTCCCTTCCTAGCACCTGCTAGGACCACAGAAGGAAGACAGTGATCCCAAATGACAGGGCGCAAAGGTCACATCACTTCTGGGTCGGGCACCTAGTATCGGGCCAGCTACATCCTCACAGCTCGTGTTCTGTGCCAGGCACCTTGCGTTTCACCCACATTGGCTCACTTGATCTTTTGGCCACTGCCCGGAAGCCACTGCCATTCCCGCCGTGAGAAGCTGGGTAGTGGGCCTGGGTCTCGCCATGAGCTCTGCCACCACGACACCAGAGTGCAGCCCGTCCCTCCGGGCCATTCAAACCAGGCAGGAATTTAGAGATTAACTGGCCTTCCCCATCACCTACCTAGGGTCACCTGGGGAGACGTGATCACTCTGGGGACTCAGTTCTGTGTTCTTCCGTCATGTCCCCCCTGCTAGATGGACAACCGAGGAGGAGCGTGGCTGCTGGTCCTGGGCCTTCGGTGTGATCTTCCAGGAGGTGTGAAGAGGGTTCATGTCCTGGTGCTGTGAAGAGAAAGGAAAACGTGGCTCTGACCTTTAAGGCTCCCTGTAAGAAGCCCAGAGGATTGCCAAGGGCCCCTAACCCTCTTTGTGTCTTTCAGTAGCCAGAGGATCTTTATCACGAGAAGCCTCCCAGTGTGAAAGGCCAACCAAACCCCATTTCGATATGTCCCGAGATGAGCTGAACCCATTGTTGGGAACCCAGATGATGCACCGCTAGGCCAACCTCAGGAGGAGCCGGGAGCCAGGCCCAAGCTTCTAGGAAGCCAGGCCCAAGCTTCTAGGAAGCCAGGGGTGGGGGTGGGGGAATGTTCCTGGGTCTCCGCGCGAGCTGCTACTTTCTCTCCCACTCCTTAGAACTCCTGCGTGGGACACGGCTCCGAGCAAGGAGCCCTTCTTGTGGCATCAGGCCAGAGGGCCCCATTACAAGGCCCATCATGCTCTCCAGACCCTGTAGCGTGGGTGCCGTGGGAGAAAAAGGACAAGCACAGGGTGGAGGGTGCGCTTCCACTGACTGGGAGATGGGCCCCAGCCAGGTGGGGAGGAGAGAGGAATGGGGGTCAACATACAACCAAGGGCACAGGCGTCCCGGACTACAGATGCTGTGGGACCCCCAAGGGGTCTGTTGCATCTGAAAGAGTAAAGACTTCTTGGAAGAAGTGGAGGCCCAGCCGGGCTGGAAAAACAGGGGATCTCAACAGAACCGAGGAAAGGGGAAGGTGTTTTGGGTGGAGGCAGGGGGCGTGGGGAAGAGCAGGATGAAGCTCAGAAGGGAAGAGTTGTGGGCAGAGGGTCTCAGTCGGTCCATCAGCAATCTGGCTGCTTGCCTCCTTCATTCGGCACAACGGAGGCATTTTTGGAACCCCGCCGAGGTGCGGGGCAGAGCTGATAAGACGAGAGTCTGGCGGGAGAGCCGGCTGGGGGCCTCGCAAGATGGTGTCACTGAGGATAAAAGCAGAATCTTATTCTTACAGCCGAAAGCAAAGCAAACACACGTGGGGAGTGAGCAAGTGCTAGGAAGGTTTATACTTTATATTTTTACATATTTTCTAATTTTTTTTTTTTACAATAAGCATATATTATTTCTAGAACCAGAAGAAAATAAAGTTGTAAAACAATTTAGGGGGCTTAGCTGACACAGAGTTCAACACATCAATGGGGAGACGGAGCTGCCCGCCTCCCCAAAAGCCAAGGTGATCTAGGGCAACATTAGGAGTGTGGCGTCAGCAACCAGCGTCGCCTCCCTGCAGTCAGGGCTGGTCACCGGGCCGTGGGTCTGAGGCCCAGTCCTGTCTCATGCTGTCTGTGGGGCCTTGCGCAAGTGACCTAACCTCACAGTCTCTTCACCTATAAAATGAGCTGGCTTCCCGAGCCTGAAGGTCCCTTTCCTATATAAAGACTTTATGTCTCTAGGTTCCCATCTTGAGAAAACCTTTGAAGAAACTCACCGACAGCGTGTGGTGGAGATGTGGTGGGTAGGTGGCGATGGCCAGCTAAGCGGCAGCTGGCTTGAAGCGGAGGGCAAGGCTGACCCCCGGGGGTTCCAGTGTTGAACCAGCAGCAAGAGGGGAGGATTAGACTGGGCAGAGCGAAATGCAGGGATTGGAAGACTTTCAAGTCCCGGCATGGCTCACCCAGGGGGTGACTAATTGGGTACGGGGAATGGAAGGGAGCCCCCTGCACTGTATTTGGAGGGCTGAGGCTGGGAAGCCACTTGTTAGCGATTTCTTTCTTTCTCCTTTTTTTTTTTTTAAGATTTTATTTATTTGACAGAGAGATCACAAGTAGGCAGAGCAGCAGGCGGGGCAGGGAGCTGCGAGGGAGCAGCAGGGGAAGCAGGCTCCCTGCTGAGTACAGAGCCTGATGCGGGACTCAATCCCAGGACCCCGAGATCATGACCTGAGCCAAAGGCAGAGGCTCAACCCACTGAGCCCCCAGGCGGCCCTTGTTAGCGATTTCTAACAGGACTCTGTCACGGGACTGAAGGCTGGACGAAACAATCTTCAAGACTCTTTCTACCTGCAGAATTCGAAAAGGCCAGGCCGAAGTGCAGCGATCATGACTTCCAGGCCTGTTTACAATTCCCAAGAAGGCAGAGCCGGGGTGAAATGCTGGTGAACAGAAAGGAATAGGAAAGACAACACTGGAAAGAGACCAGTGGGGGGGCTGTCTCATAAGCTGGGCTTGAGGGGACAGAGACCTGGACTGGCTGGGGGAAGCAGACCCCTTCTCACTGCCTCTGGCCCTGGCCTGTCCCCTAGAGCCACCCAGAACCAGGCCACTCCCTGGGGAGGTGGGAGCCACTTGACACAGGGTATCCTACCCTCTTCATGCCCAAGACCAACGTGCCTTCCTCCCCTCCTCATGCCACCCTCCTTCCCAGGTTTCTAGAATCTGTTTTGATATTGCATCCCCCACCACCCAGGCTAACGCTTCCCAGCTTTTTTTAGTTCCTGTAGCCAATCAGTCAACTCCCCTCAATGCTCCCTCTGAGCCTGCTCTTCTCTCCAGGCAGCTCTCCCCCTAGGGGGCCGGCTGGATGGCAAGACAGGCTCAGATCATGCAGATTCTGGTCCACCGCCACAGCTGAGCATTGAGAATTAGATCTGCCAGGTTCTGTTTCCTGAATATGAGAGCTGGGTATCAGGTGACTGATTTCCTGTTTCTCACTTATTCTCTCTACATCAACTGGGCAAGGACTTCTACCCTGGTCCATCTTTCAAAGTAGAGTAACACACAAATCCGGGGTCTCACAACACGCTCTGAGGAAGGGGGCAAGGCACCAGCCGCACGGTGTGACCTGCCCCGATCAGATCACAAACAGGGCCACCACCAGCCCTTAGACTTATCCTCTGACTTTAGGCTCAAGGGGCTGCCACCCCCACCCCCACGGAGAAGAAACCTGGGCAAGTGAGTGTCACAGGGTGGTCTGCTCGGTGTCCCCACTGCCAGGCCACACTGCCCATTGGCATCAACAGCAGCTTCCTCTTTCCTGAGAGCCGAGGGACCCAGAGAGGCTCCCGGGGTCCCAGGCGTCACTCCCTGCTAACCCCAGAACCCTCGAAGTGAGCAATTGCCTCAGGCAGACACGTCAGTGGTCCTAGACTAGGAGCTAATCACGGCTTCCGCCTTCCTCTGGCTGAGCTCCTACTATGTGCCAGGCAGCCTCTGGCTTCGCTTCCCTCTGACGTCATCACTAATCTCCACAATGACCCTAGAGGTAGCTATTACTGTTCTATTTTTAAACAAAGAAACTGAGGCTCAGGGAGATTAAATATCTTGCTCAAGGTCACATGAATGGCAAGCCATGAGGCCAGGCTCCATCCTGGGGGACCCCACCCTCGAGCAGAGGTCTCTGAAGCTCCCCAGTATCACATATGTCAGTAGGGCTGAGGAAAGGAAAAGAGAGAGAACACGCGACATGATTGGGCACCCCCTTCCCACCTCTCTGGTGGCCTATGCACCAGCCCCAAGGTCAGCGCTGTTGCTGTCTGTCCAGACAAGGAAAGTGAAGCCTAAAGAGGTCACCTGCTGTCAAGGTCACCACGTCCAGGGGCGCCTGGTTGGCTCAGTGGGTTAGGCCTATGCCTTCGGCTCAGGTCATGATCTCAGGGTCCTGGGATCGAGCCCCGCGTCGGGCTCTCTGCTCAGCCTGTCGTGGGAGGGATCCTGCTTCCCCTTCTCTCCCTGCCTGCCTCTCTGCCTACTTGTGATCTCTCTCTGTCAAAATAAATAAAATCTTAAAAAGAAAAAAAAAGGTTACCACGTCCACCTGGCCCCCGGCTGGAACCCCCAGCCTCTCCCTGTTGAGCATCACACTGACTTCCCTGAAAGTATGTGGAAACAGAAAAAGAGGGAGTTCTGGAAACTCCTAAGTCAGGCTGTAGGGAAAAAGCCAAAGTCCTCTGCGGAGACCAAGGGGGCCAAGAGTGTGCAAATCTGGCTCCTACCACAGAAACGCCAGGGATCTCGTTCCTATTAAGGTTACGGCCACAACCATCTTCCAAATATGCCAAACCCGGAGAAAGGGCGGGAGGAGGGACACTTAGGGGAGTGAGAGCGGGTCAGGGCATTCCAAACCCACAGGAGCTCCGCAGTGAACTCCCAGCATCCACCCCCACGTGTGCCCTGACCTCCTCCGTACAGTCCCAGTTTTCCAAGGTAGCGATCTTGGCGGGGAAGAAACTCATCCTGTCCTCACCACCCGGGCTTGTCCTGTCCAGCCGGCTCTTGCCCAGCCCCCTCGCGACCTCCCCCGCCTCTTGGTGCGGGGGGGGGGGGGGACTCCAGGTAACAGGCCTGGGCTCCTCCTCCTCCCCACGCGCAGTAGCTGAAGGACACCAGGAGAACTGGTAGGACTTGCGTCCCTTTTGCCAGAGGCACAAACAAACCTGCCGGCGGTAATAACAGGGCAGAAGAGCGGACTGCCTGAGACTCGGGAGGCCCTCAGGCTCGCTGCCAGCCACCCGTGCCACAGGGCCTTGCTCAGAAGCAAGAGGGGCCCTCAGAGAGTGGGGTTCTCTCCAGTCCTGCCATGAGAGACCTAATACTTCCTCCCCTACAAGATGATTCTCTTCTAACACCCCCGAGCATTCGTTTCCAGCATTTTCCAGAGGTTCTGAGAGGCTCAAGTCAGGGTTTTCCGAAGCGCTATTCAGAAGCCTTGGGGGGGGTTCATCATCACCCCCCAAACCAGAGGCTGGTGTAAGGGGAGGAGGGGGTGAGGTTTGGGAGGTCAGGGCGGAAGGGATGGGGGTCGCCCTTACCAGCCTTGGTGCCTAGGAGGGGAGGAGTGGTGTTCCCTAAGGAGGCCAGAGGGCTTGTGGGGGTGAGCACTGAAGGAAGGGGCCTTTAAAAGTTGACTCTGTTTTGCTGATTCACAGACCTGTACCCCTGGGGATAAAAATACATGTTTATAAAAAATAAAAAATTAAAAAAAAAAGCTGACTCTGTTTGAGGGGAACGCAAAAGGAGAAAAAGTAGAGGAAAAGAGCAGAGCATCCACGGTCTGGTTGGGAGAGTCAGGGAAATCAGTACGGACCCCGATTCAAAATGGGCTTTGAAATGAGATGTAAATGAGATTTTAGCAGATACAAATTCAGCCTCTATATAAAGAGTTCTTATATATCAATAAAAAATAATATATGCCATTGAAAGCCGTAAATAGGATGAATACGCTATTCATGAACGAGCTTCAAATGATCAAAATCCTATGAAAAAAATTCAGCTTCGTTCAAAATCAAAGAAATGGAAATTAAAATCAGATCCAGAAGTCTATCATAGAACTGGTCATAATCATGAAACAATAGGGACAATCTAAACATTTAACTCTAGAGAACCATTAAGAATTATAACGAAATACTATGTATCCAATAAACACGATGGTATAAAAACATTTCCTAACAGGAAAATGTTGGCAATATACTAAGTGTTAAAAACAGATTCCGAAACAGTGTTATGGGTGGGCCCATTTTAATCTTGGTAAATACAAGTAAGTCTACGCGCACATCATAAAAATTACAGAAGACTAGACACGGCACTTACAGTACTGAGTTATTACTCAACGGTAGACTTACGGTTTTATTGTCTTGTTTGTTCATCTATCTTTTATACTTTTCCTACAATGATCCCTTTTTGATTTTGCAATGAAAACTTCCAGGGGACTTCGAAAGAGTCTTTGGCAGAGGAAATGTATGAGGAAGGCTGATGTCGGAGGTCACCTGAGGTGCAGAAGTGGGGGTTAGAAAAGAGATCCAGGAATCACAACTGTGCTGTTACTCTGAAATCTCTAGGGGGCCCATGACCTTGTAGAGAAAGCCCAGAGGATGTGCAGTCGGAGAATGAATGAATCCCAACTCTTCGTCAGTTGGCCCTGAGGAAGGCACTTTATCTTTCAGAAACTATTAAGTGGAAGTAACAGTAACACAGGATTACTGTGAGGATTAAATAAGATAATTATTTGCTTTGTGAGGTATAAATCCCTCAACAAACGCGAGAGGTTGTCATTAATAACATTCATCCCTGGCTCAGCCTTAGCAGGAAAGCTGGCCAGCTGCGCACAGGTCAAGGTCGCGCTGGCTGCTGGGAATGCTGGATACGCTGGAGTGGGGGCAGGGGTGGGGGAAGCAATTTTCCCCACGTGGCTCAGGGATGCTGATGTCCTGGTCCGTGGCTGCAGATTTTAAAAAGCCAAAGCAAGTAAACTCACTCTGAGCTCAGAGGAAGGGTTTTGGAGACCTTCTGACTGCCCTCTAAGGAAAGAATACAGAGCCTGTGCTGAGAGACCCCTGGTTCGTGTGTGCTGGGCGCTGGGAAAGGGGAGAAGTGGCCCAAAGCACAGAAGTCTACCCGTACTTGTTTACTGATGTTTGGGCAAGATGCTTGGGGCTGAGCTGGGCGGACCGAGGATGCCACAGCTCGTCATCTAAGGAGACTGGGAGAGGCTGGGCGGTGGTTCTGGTTAGATGGGTCCGCGCCCTGCACGAGACGGAGGGAAGTCATGGCTTCTGGGCGGAGGTGGGAGGCACGCCAATGAATCATAAACCCCTCTCATTCATAACTGGTTAGCTGGCTCTGACAGGGCCACGCACGGTTTTTACGCAGTGTGGTGCCCAACTGCCCCCTCGAAGAGCGCCACTTCCCTCCTCCCTCTAGATGCAAGGGATCTGCTGACCCGCTGACAAGCTGAGCACCGCCCCACCACGTTTGGAGACTCCGTGTTGACGGTGCCTCTCCAAGGCCTTCAGATCTTCACTGTCCTTTTCTCTCTTTGTTCGCTCCTTCTCCGACGCCCCTCCCGCCTTCCCGCCTTGCCTTCTGTTCACCCCCTTTTCTTCTTCGGAGTTCGTTTCGTGGCTCTTCCTCTCCTTGCTCCCCAGGTGTCCCTCTCCTTCTCAAGGCCACCTTCTGTTGGGTTCGGGACCCAGGCAGCACCTTCCTCTGCGCTCTTCATGTCACAGGCACCCGCCACTCAGAGCCACTCGATGCTGGGGTGTCCTGAGCTGGAGCCCAGCCGTCCGCAGCGCAAGGCTGCCCCTCCTGCGGGGCTCCCCGAAGCTCTGGGTCCCGACCTTTCCCCCTTGCTTCTCCTACTCCCCTCCTCGATGACCCAACAAGCCTTTGCAAATCTTTCTGTAACTAAGTTTTTCTCCTAATCCTCCTGCCAACCCTGCTCCCCTGTCCCCCACCCAGGTCCCTCTCTCTTCTGTGGGGGCCTCTGATCTATCTGTACCTTGCTGCTGCTGACATGTCCTGGACTGAAACCCTGGGGTGTGGCTTCACCTCCTTGTCGGTGGGGGGAGAGGCAAGGACAGCTGTGCGCTCCTGTCGGCTGCCCCCCACCCCCTCCGCTCTAGGCTTTTCTAGGTTCTTCTGTTTATCCCCGCGATCCAGGCGAGAGCTGGGATGGAGTGTTTTCTGTCTCTTTTATTCCTTAGAACCTCACCCCGCTGTATTTTTTCCAATTGAAACCTCATTTCGAAATCTCCTACCCAAAAAAAAAAAAAAAAAAAAAAAGAAATCTCCTACCCAAAGGGTTTCCCAGTGCCTCCCAGTTTTGAATCCAGCTGTTGTTTACAGCACACCCGGATCAGGAATAGAGACGTCAGGGGGGCTAGATCTGATACTACGCCCTGAAGACATTCATGTGCCCGAATCAGTCACTGGACTGGTGGCACCTGGACAAACAAAACTATTTCCTTCTTATCTCCCAAGAAGGAAGAAACCAAGCAGGCTCCAAGCTGAGAACAAGGACTGGCCAGAAGGCAAATACCAACTTGGCCATATTCCTCCCCTGGGGAGAAGTCTGAGGGAGGGCGGTCCCCGGGAGTCCAGCCTGCCCGCCAGGGAGATCTCTCGAAGCAGCCCACAGGATTCTCTGCCCCTCAAAGTGCCCAGTCCCTCCCAGGGGGCCATTTCATAAGAATATGCATCCTAGGTCCCCACCCAGGACTAACGGGGTAGATTTCTAGCCCTAGGGACCCTGAGTCAGGAGCAGCCTCTAGAACAGACACAGGGAAGTGGGTCAGTGTTTTTTGTTTTGTTTTGAACAAGCAGATTATTCCGTGCATACAAAGGTGACCCTCCACCTGCCTCGGTAACCTGACAGCTCTCTGTCACCAGCAAGAAGGGTCCACCTGTGGTCCTTCTGATTCTCCAGAAGAAGCTGATGGATCAGTTGGGTTGAATGGGCATCCTGGATCTCTGCATCATGTTCTGGCCAACAACAGAGTCCACCTTGACTTTTATTTTTAAAAATCTATTTAAAGCCCCAATTCTTTTTTTAAAAAAATTATTTATTTTAGACAGAGAGAGAAAGCATGTGCACGTGCACATGCATGAGTGAGGGGGAGGGGCAGAGGGAGAGGGAGGGGAACAGACTCCTGACTGAACATGTAGCCTGACCCAGGGCTTGATCTCAAGACCCTGAGATCATGAGCTTGAAGTCACGACGTGAGCTGAAACCAAGAATCCTGACACTCAACCGACCGGGCCACCCCAGTTCTGCATCTAAGTCCCAGAGAGCCGATCCCTTCGTCTGAATGGTCAGAGAACAATATGGACATCGAAGCAGCCTCTGGAGACTCTCGTCACCCTCTCTTTGAGGTGAATGCTGTGGACAGGAGCTAAGCTCTTCTGTTCCTATAATTTGAGGAGAGAAAACACCATCTGATGCCACAGCAAAGCTCCTAGTGTTGGCACTTGGTGTCACTCTTGCTACACCTTGCCTCAGCTCAAAGCTCTCCACGGACTGGTGGCAAGCACCACAGACGGGCGGCAGAACTCTCTCTCCTCCCTCTCCCCCTCCATACACACATACACGCACGCACACGCACACACACAAATGTTGGGGCAGGAGCCCAGTTCTCCTCAGGAAGGGCATGTGTCCAGCCAGAAGGATGACAGGCGTCCCACATGGTGAATGGTAGGAGGAAGGGCCTCAACTTCCCAGAGAAGCCTTGGGTGGAACCCAGGCTCCTGGAATTGTTGGCTGCTGACTTCGCTGATGTTTTCTTAACACTCCAAATTGTTCAGAAGACAATCAAATAGCACAGGCATGCTCGTAAAAACACTAAGAGTCACTTGACGTCAAATTGGAAAATTTTGGTGACAGAAACACAGAAATGAACCACTGAGAGCTGCAAGGCTTGCTGTCTCTCTCTTTTTCAAGACCTTGGCGACCAAAACTTTGTCGATCCCCAGTGGGATTTGACACAGTTTTTTCCACTAAGGACACCTTTTGGCGACCAAAAAAAAAAAAAAATGCCATATTCCCTTTTAGTTAGTCTAGTTAATTAGCATCATGAAAGTTCTCCTCTTGCCTGTTCCATGGCCACTGTCCCATGTTCTCAACCTCCCTGAGCCTCTGCTGTTTCTCTCTCATCACTCAACCATTGCCAGGTTCCTCTTGGTAAGGGTTTAAAGAGTTCCCACTGGACTCTGGGCTCACTCCAGAGTCTCTTTCTGCAACCACTCCCCTGCCCTGACACACATTGTCTCTAGAAGATTCCCTTGTCCTTAAGGCTCTCCCACAGATGAAGAGCCCTTAGGATCCCAGAGGATCCCCTTTCTCTGAGGCACACAGATCAAACCCCCTCCAGAAGAGTGCAGCCTGACTCACTACTACCCTTGGATCACTTCCTGTGCCCCCACAGTCTTCTGTGGGGGCACAGGATTTTCTTCTTACAGAAAATCTAACCGCTTTACAACCCACAAAGGAAGGTGGTTCTGGGTGAAGGAGACACTTGAGAGTCACTGAAGAGTGCTATCCAAGAGGAACCAGTCTGGAAAGGGCAACCTGCCCTGGCACGGCCGCACTCTTATCTGCAGCAGCTTGCAGGAGGGCGACGGTATGTAGCTGATGGGGTTCCCAGTTACTGTGCTGTTCCCTGATCCCGGGCTCCCTGGCTGTTCTGAGCCAGAGCTCTCGGGGAACGCGGGGCTTCACTGTGTCCTTGAAGCAAGATTTCTGACATCTCAGCTCCCCAGGGAGTGGCGGGGTGGGGGGTGGTCACCATTTCCCTGCTGCCTCGTCTTTAAGAACACCTCGTGAGCGTGCATCCTAGGTTCCTAGGTTTCACGAAGATCATCTTACCTCCAGTCTACCTTCGAATCATTCCTGAAACAGGGACTGGAAATATTTAATCTGGCAAGTCGCACCGATGGTGATGGAAGGCCCCATGGAGACACTGTGGCTGAACTACCATGTATCCTACTTCTGGAGATAAGAGTGTTGATGCCCAGGTCGGGTATGAGCAGCTCCCACCACAGGACCCTGTGGTGCTGGGGCCCAGGCCCTCCTGCTTTCTCTAGGGCGGCATCCCCAGGGTAGCAGATAGAAACCCTGGACTGTGGGGGCACAGGAAGTGATCCAAGGGTAGTAGTGAGTCAGGCTGCACTCTTCTGGAGGTAATTCAGAGTATTTTACATGACCTTTATCCTATGGATCTAATCAATATCCAAGGAAAGAAAGAAGGAAGGAAAAGGGCAGAAGATTTTTTATTTCATCAAAACAAAGCAAACAGGGCACCTGAGGGGGCTCGGTCAGTAGAGCATCCAACTCTTGGTTTCAGCTCAGGTCATGATCTCAGGGTCATGGGATCGAACTCCATGATGGGCTCAATGCTGGGTATGGAGCCTAACTCAAAAAATTAAAGGAGAAAAGAAATACACACAAACCTAAAAACATGGACACTGGCCCTATGGCCCTAGCAAATGAGACAGATTGCTGATTGTGTGCGCATGTGTGTATGGGGAGGTGGGAGTGGGGGGGTCCCCTGCTGTGGTGGTCTTCGGTAATCTGAGAGTTCTGACTGACTTTCAAAAATGGCTGAATTTGACTCCCTCCATCCTAAAAAGTGTACCAAAGTACAAATACCCCCCGCCCTGCCTTCCTCAAACTTTGTAAACAATAGAGACGCTCACTAGAGTAATTAGAACAAAAATTGTCAGCTAAGGGGTTTGAGAAGGTGTGGCTGGAGCGTTCTGTGTGTTTTCTCTAAAGCCGGACGTGTAGACCGTCCAACATACAAGTTTAATGAGCTTGTAAATTTGGAGTGACTCTTCACATCTTGTAGTGAGGTCTGGAGTTCAAGTACTTCACCCCTGACATCAAAGAGGCAGTAGAGGATGCTCGTCCCTAAGCGTGTCCTCCAGAGTTGGCTCGAGGACTTCTTCCTCACAGCTTCTCCACCTACCCGCACAGGCAACTGATCTGAATGATTCAGTCCCCAGGGTTCTGTACAGGGAGATAACTCCTGGCATTCAAAGATGCTTTGACATGTCTGATCTCCAGCTGCCCCTCCCTGGTCTGCCCCGGCTACCCCCAAAACACCTCTTAAACAGCACCAAGATCCTTTAGGGACTTAGATGCTTCCCGTAAGATATAGTACTCACCATGGTTAACTCCTACAAGTTCACAAGCTTCTCTAATGCTCTAGTTCAAAGCATTTTCAGTTCAGTAATCTCTGTGTGCTCTAGTGCTTTCTAGTGTTTTCTACCTATGGTATTTCTTTTTTTTTTTTTTTAAGATTTTATTCATTCATTTGACAGAGACAGTGAGAGAGGAAACACAAGCAAGGCGAATGGGAGAGGGAGAAGCAGGCTTCCCGCTGCGCAGGGAGCCCTATGCAGGGCTCTATCCCAGGACCCCGGGACCACGACCTGAGCCGAAGGTAGCCTCTTAACCAACTGAGCCACCCAGGCGCCCCTACCTACAGTATTTCTAAACATTCATTTAATTGAACTTAGATTGTGCATAATGTGCTACAATGGGGCAAACTAATCATACGAACAGCGTCTTGCTGACAGGGTAGGTCTAACACGGGAATCACCCCGTCAGCACCGTCAGCCCACGTGGGGCAACATCCAAACCAGCTGCAGGGGCGCCCCACGTCATGTGCCTCGACCATGTGCCTCGAGGCACACGTCACGAGGCACATGCAGGTGACGTCACTCATCTGGGGCATGGCTGCACTGGCAGGGTCTAAGATGCTCGCCCTTCCCAGTCAGTCTGTTTTTAGAACCAATATCTGTGATGCCACTTCAATATTTACTCTATTTCTGATCCATTGCAGCCCGGAGACTTAGATAAAATAAGCCTGAAGCTGAATACTTCGTCACCACTTTTTCCAGAGCCCCAGGACAGCGCCGCTGGTATCTCGGGCTGTGCGTGACCTTGCTACCCCACACCATGCAATGCTCTATTAATTAAACAGACAGTCAGCCTTAGAACTAGGTCAACTTCATCCATCCAACTTAAGCCCTTGATTCCATTCCTTTCCGTCCAAGACTATTTAGAGGAAATTTTTCACAGACTGATAATGCAGAAGTGTTCTCGTCGTGCCCCGAGGTCAAGTCCACAGCCAACCCCTAATATCCCACAGCTTCTGCCATCTACCCCAGTATGCGGAGCCTCCCCTGTGAGTTCTCATTTTTCAGGCTCTATCCTTCTCATGGGTTTTCCTGTGATTCGGAGGATATAACCAAGACAAAAGGAAAGTCCCAATCCTGTGTGTGGTCGAATGAGTAAAAACCTTAAGACAAGGGAATCTGGGAAAAATCTTCATGACATCCTAAGAAGTTATGGGGCCAAAGTTCCTGACACTGCCCTGCCAGCCCCAAACCAGGTGGAGACAGACTTGCCCTTCCTTGGGCTGATTTAGCTCCACTGGCTAGGTCTCTACACCTGTGCTCTCTTTCTCTGCCCGCCCCACACTGAATCAGTGCCCAAGCGGTTACCTCCCAGGGCTCCTCTAGGGCATCACCAGGTAGAAGACCTTCCTGGGGGAGAGGGGGACACCACCATTCGAGAAGCCTAGCATAACCCCGGGAGTGCCATCCCAAGCCCTCTGCCTTTGGCAGGTACGTGGGGAGGACTTGGGAAAGGGGGGTGTCTTGGGAAGTGGCAGCTCGGGTCGAAATGAGTAACTGAGCCCAGGGGGCAGGGAGAGGGCCCGAGCAGGGAAGGAGTTTCCTGAGACATGGCTGCACAGGTCTGAGCTGGAGGCCGTGCTAGAAACTGAATGACGAAACAGAAACGCCTTCATAGTGGTGATCAAAATCCCAGATTAGCTTGGCTTTCTTTCTTTCCCTTTTTTTTTATTTTTTTGCTCTAATTTATGTCCATATGACTTTTTTCCTCTGAGCGCATAAAACTTGCACTTTTTCTCTTCTTCCTCAGTACCGTTCCAGAGGCAAGAGAAATAGGAAGCACCAGGTTCTGGCGTTTGGCCAGATTAGGTCACAGGTGGATAGATCTTTCTCCTGACGTGCATCAAATCTAGCCAATAAATGTGCTGGTCTGACATGCACTGTGTGCTGTGAGCCGGCGACTCCGGCAGCGAGGAGCCATGAAAGACACAGTCTCTGCCGTTAGAAGCTTTCTTGGACTGATTGGGCCATCATGGCTATTCCTGGCTTCCCACACCTGCCCTTGAAAGAGTGCACAAGGTCAGATTTTTCTAAAGGGAAGCCTCAGCCCTTACCGACTCCCTGGGTAATGAGACCCTTTATTTTCGCTTAAGACCCATCTTCCACTGGTACCAGCTTGTGATAGGTCGTCTCCAGGTTTTCTGTCCTCCCTCCTACTGAAATGCTCCCGGAGAGCGTCACATTGTAACCGATTTCTGTCTTTCTGCACCAAAATATTTAATGTCCTACAAATACAAGTAATTATTCCCAATGGACCTGTATCATGGGTGAAAAAGGAATTGGAATCCTCACCAGTGCTCGGAGCCCTGGGGATTGCAGCTCGGCTTCCCGGCCTGGGCAAGGTCACTGCTAAGGAGACAACGCCCGTCACTGCTCACCTGCCTCGTTCATGACCACATTTTCCGAACCGAGGAGTGGCAGCAGTCTTGAGGCATGGCCTGGCAAAGGGCCAGTGTATCTTCTGACTCCAAAACTGAGGTTGTCCCAGGAAACTCGCTGTCGCGTGGCTGACCACAGGACAGGTCTGCAAAGCCATTCTCTGCTGCGTTCAGCCTAGGGCTGGCTCAGGGGTCTCTAAATCATCCTGTTCCTCAGTGCTCAACCCGGCCCACTCTCCTGGGACACCCAGCCTTTATACCATTGGTGAAAGCAGACATTCAAATAGCCCTTCAAAATGCCGGATCCACAATGTTTGTTTTCCTTTCTTTCCACCAAATCGGTCTCCCCTTTCAAAACGAGAGATACCAGCAGTCACTGAACATGACCGAGTGCTTGATTCCTGGGCAGGAGGAGGCGTTCCTGCTCTCTCGAAAACTGGCTTTTCCCAGATTAAAAAGTAATTATTCTAAAAGAAGGTTTGACGGTTAAAATTAAACCACAGCCCCAAAGCTCTCAGAACCTGGCCTCTGGACAAATGCCAGAGAGGACGGCGGTGGGCATCTTGCTGAGAAGCAGCAAAAGGGACCCACTCGGAGGAAGCAATCCCCAATGGCCATGTTAGAAAATTAAGTAAAATGTTGGAACCTGCTCAACCACCCTACTTCAGTTAGAAGGCACTTTTTAACAACATTAGGAAAGCGAAACTAGCTGTGGGTGGGGTGGAAATGCTGCCAGGTCACCTTGCCTCAAGAAATCCGACGAGCCCGCCGACATGACGGACGTGCGGTGTTGGCACCAGCGTGGCCCCGCAGGACCGCGTGGCTGCGAGGACCTCGCTAGCAGTTTCTGTGGCTCCCTGCCCGGGGGCTGTACCTAGGTTTTGGTGATCACTAGGCTCGTCACTTGAGGTAACTTGGGTTCCCAGCCATGACTTGTAATTCCTCGGCGTGATTAAGAAACAATCATCTAGGAAAACACAGATGCACGCATTGGGGCGCAAGAAGGGCCGGAGGGTGCTGGGAGCTTGCTGGGTCAGAAGTCTGGGAGGGGGCGGTGCTGCGGGAGGGCAGGGGCCCGGGAGGTCTGGTGAGCAGCTCTGAGGCCAGCCTCGCAGCGCCCTCTCCTGGAAGGCTGGGCGCACACCAATAGGGCTGCGTGGAGGAGGACCCGCCGGACAAGTCTTCTCCCAGGCAGGTGCATCACTGACCCCTAGGGGGCAAAATGCTTTTCGGCTTTACCAGACAGAGGGCCAAAGCTAAATAAAATCCCCACCAGGTGGCAGTAGGCAAGGCACAGCGTTCCAGATCTCCGTTTCCACATCTATAAAATGGGTGCAGTGCTGACCTCAACAGATGGCTATCAGGAGGAAGTGAATGAAGCATCACAGCTTTTACTTTACCCGCCTTCCTGCTCGCTGCCCTAACATAATCCAGGTCACTTCCCCCAGGTGATCTTTCTTTTTCAGGATCTCTAAACTAAGGACACAATTATAAAATCAATACGGTCATGTTAGCCTAAGCTTTACTAGCTAGTGGCATCTCACTTCTGGTAGCTTTAATAAATCCACAAATGTTGGGGCTCCTGGGTGGACTCGGTTAAGCAACCCACTTTTGATTTCAGCTCAGGTCGTGATCTCAGGGTCCTGAAATTGAGCCCCAAGTTGGACTCTGAGCTCAGTGCGGAGTCTGCTTGTCCCTCTCCGTCTCCCCGCTTGCTCTCACGCACTCTCTCGCTCTCAAATAATAAATAAAATCTTTTAAAAAAAACATTAAGAATTTCGCAGATGCTTTCAACACAATTTTCAAAACATTTTTATAAAAACAATGATCTATTTTTATTTTGTATTTTTAAATTTTAATTTTTTAATAAATTCGTTTTAAAATATTTTATTTATTTATTTGACAGAGAGACACAGCGAGAGAGAGGGAACACAAGCAGGGGGAGTGGGAGAGGGAGAAACAGGCTTCCTGATGACCAGGGAGCCTGATACAGGGCTCAATCCCAGATGCTTAACAACTGAGCCACCCAGGTGCCCCTATTTTTCTTTTTCCTTTCTTTTTTTAAAGATTTATTTATTTATTTGTGGGGAGGTGGGGAGAGCACAAAGGGGAAATGGCATGCAAAGGGAGAAGCAGGCTCCCCGTTGAGCAGAGAGCCCGATGGGAGGCTTGATCCCAGGACCCTGGGATCATGACCAGAGCTGAAGGCAGAAGCTTAACCCACTGAGCCATCCAGGCATCCCAGGAACTGATCTAATGTAAATAAATTTTCTGATAATTATATAATCAGTGTCTAAATCCCTACTAGATTATAAGTCCCCTAAATGCAAGAACCTCTGTGTTCCTTGCCACTGTTGCGGCCTCAGTACCTACGTAGTATAGTTCCCCTGCAGAGTAGATCCTTGATAAACATCTTTTGAATAGACACATGGATGAGTCATTGGAACTGCTGAAGGCCAGTCAGAAGCATGAAGGTCAAAGTCCGGTATGGGGCAGGGTGGTGGTGGGGGGATCTTTTTTCAAGAGCAGTGATGGAAACAAATATGAAAAACGTAAGAGTGGGATGATGAAAAAGCTAGAAGCCAGGTAGTTGCTCAACAGCATGAACTCACCAGATGCCGCTGGACTGTACACTTTCAAACAGATAATTGTATGTTATGTGAATTTCACCACAATAATAAAAAAAATGAAAGGGCAGAACTGTAAGATAATAATTATAATCCCAATGGTTTTAGACACTCTACAAAAACTTGATAAGGTCAATACAAAGAGGATAACTTCTACACCATGCTTGATGGTAGACACAAATATTTCTATAAAGGATTTCATCTGTTCCTCCTGACAAGCCCACAGACTTGCAGACAAGGAAACGGTGGAGTCCAGGAGTTTAGTTGGTGACTTCTTTCTCAAACAGGCCAGGCCACTGCCCACTTAGAGGATTTGTCCCCTGTGGGGCCCCCTCCCTGCCTGGGAAGGATTTCCTCCAAACCGCTGCTTCTCCCTCATCTCCTGGTGGTCTCTGCTTCAAGAGTCCCCTCATGGGAAAGGCCTTCCTAGCCACCCCATCTCAAAGAGCAGGCCCCCCACCCCTGCCTCGGGTCATTCTCTCTCCCTTACCCTTTTTTTCTTCAAAATTCTCAGCTCAGATTATGTACTGACATGATTTTTCTGTCTCCTTCTGTGACTGCCTAAGCTCCAAGAGAACAGGGTTGTCAGTTTCATTTTCTGTTACAGTCCTGACATCTGGCTGAGTGCCTGACGATAACAGATGCTTACTAATTATTTGTTCAGTGAATGAATAAATCTAATTTTCCCATGTACTTGGCTGATCTTTGGGTGAGCCTAGGTTTTTTAGGCCATACTACAAAAATGAAATTATGATGCGACCAAGATAAAATACCAGTTGTTCCTGGTTTACAAATGAATCTCTGCAGGCTGGTGTTGTCCCCAGGAGCAGGACACCTGCCGGTTGTACCCCCCACGTACAGCATGGTGCTAAGTACCGAGTATCCGCCAGTGTCTATATGATATCAGTGAGAAGCAATGGATTCTGAGTGTTAGAAACAAGACCTGGCTGTGTATAGGGGTGGGGAGTCTCTGAGGAGGAGGAGGAGGGGAAAGAGGAAGGAGCATGTGCTGGACAGGGGTCAAAGTCCAAGGAGCAGCCCCATGGCCTCACAGGTCCCACATAACTGTGTACAAATGTCTCCAGAGACTGAACTGACTTGCAATCCGACCCTTGTATGGCGACGTCTAGCTCCCAGGGAAAAGTTCGCGGGGCTGGCCTATTGACAGTTGGGTCACTGTGGTCCGATATACAGATGACCCTTTTGAGATGGACAGCAAACCTCTGAGACCCACTGGCCATTCCAGAATGGTACCCGGCGGCCTCTGAGAAATTTGTGCCCAGCTATAGCAGCTGCCTTCCCCAAGGTCCTGAATCTGGCGGCAGGGCATGGGGAAAATCTGTCCGGTGTCACACAAAGAACAGGAGTCCAAACTCCTGAAGCTCGGATGTCAGCTCTGTTTCTTGCACCCGTTTGACCCTGAGTCTCTCGGTGCAGTTCACAAACTGCAGACAAACACACAAGCACAAAATCCGTCACTTGCGCCCCCTGACCACTGCCATGGGGACTATTACACCTTAGACGTCACAAAATATTTGATATGAAAAAATACCTGTTTGCCATCCTGTGACTCATATTTTAACGTAATTAAGCTTGTTTTCAGATCTGTAATAAATCATTAAACTTAAAAAATAATATTTTGAAATTGAACTTCTGCGGAGAATTCCGAGCGAAGGAATGTCAGCTATGGCCCACCCACACCCCACGCACAGGCAGACGGGCACGTACATTTTCCCCCAAAGCTTCCTTATAACGCGTCTAAAGTACACAGTTCAAAATTCAAGCAAATAATTAATTACTGGACAAATTAAACAGAAAACAGTCCCAGCGTGACTTATATAGCTGACATTATGTCTGCCATGTCCCAGGGCATGACTGATATTTCCTTTTACCTGGGGCTGGTTTCAGGAACCATGACCATTCACCTTTGTCCTCACTCCCTGTACGTGACCCTCTTCTTGTTGGCACTCAAGGGTGAGCAGGTAGTTATTTTTTCTCAGTTCCCACAGTATGAAAGGAAGAAACAAACAGTGCAAAACATGTTGCTGCTGTTATCTTATATTCCCTAAAGTTCAAAAAGAGTATTTAATCATCAGTGGAGGTCTGGGCTCAACACAGGATTAAATGCTCAAACACAGCCTAGCTTCAAACTGGACCGTCTTGTGGCTGAGAGATGCGAACTCGGGCGCCTGCGGAGGAGGGCGCAGATCCCGGGCTGGTGGGCCCTCGCCAGCTGGGGAGCACGGGTGCCAACTGAAGGAAACACGGAAAAGGCAGCAGGGGTTGCTGCTCTAGGGGCCCAGTATGGCCAGATCTTCTCACTTTTCAAGATAATCCAGCAGGTTTTAATGCAAATCTCTAGCACTTTTTAACGTTAGCAATTCATTCTAAAAACTTAAAAAATATATTCTATAAACCAAAGATGACATGGCTATGGCTTGATATGGTGCCCAGCAGCCTGTTTGTGAACTCTGCAGGGGAAGGGGGACAGGAAATGATTCCAGTGGGTTCTAGGCCCTCATCTTCCACTCACTGACTGCTTTCTGAGGTGGTCACTTCACTTCCCAGTCACTTGGCACCAACATCCAGTCAGCTGCTGACGTTACTGGGTTCAAGACCTAACTAGTACCACACTATAGACCTGCCTTGTCACTTTCACTGACCACTGCAGGCTCCAGCGTCCTCTCCTGTAAAATGCAGAGAGGAATACGTCCCAACTCATGGGGCTATTATGGTTCAGTGAGATACCGCAGCGAAATGCCTAACTCCAGAGTAAGCACTGGGTGACACCTGTCAGCTGTTGTCATCTGTAGGCTTGGCCCCTCCATCCTCGCCATCTATTTGCAGTGAATTGGCAGTCCTGTTCACTAGGACTTCTGAAACCTTCTCCAATCTATCCTCTGGTTTTTGCCCCCACTTTCTCTGCCTTAGTTCATGGCCTTGACCTCTTTATCTTGAAGTGTTCATTCTAATGATCTGATGATCTCATCTCCCGCTTTACTGAGCACCTACTCAGCGTCCCACTCTGACTCATCCTCATGCGGCACCCACCTGAGTCCATCTCTCAGCCTGGCAGGCAATGTAAAGTGAAGATTTCATGATGTCACTCTTCTTGTCATCTACAGGGCAAAGGCTAACTTCCTTCAACCTGCATTCAAGGCTGTCCCCAAGCCCTCTCCTGAGGAAGCCATGCAGTCCCCGGTCATTGTCAGCAATCTTCTTCTTTCCCCTGAGAATGTTTCTTCCTGTCCTCACCCAGGCTGACCGCTTCTCACCATTCTTCCCACTAGTCAGCCCCAAGCAGTCAACTCCATGAGGAAGCTTTCTCTGAATGACCCCCTAACCAGCCTCATGGCCAGGCCCTCCCTTTTCCACAGCTCCACCATACTTAGTACCCAGCACCCTCCTAGGCCACCTCACACTGCATGGACATCTATCTGTAGAGATGTCTATCTCAACAAGAGATAGGAGGCCAAGGGCAAGAACCTGGTCCTACACACCTGTTGCGTTCCCAGATGGCACATAGTTAGTGTTTAGTGTTTGCAGAATGAATTAACGGGACCAGCAGAGGGGGCATTTGACAAAACCCAAATAATAATGTCATTTTTAACACATCTCGTGGCAAGAAACAGGGATCTTTGGGACTATCCAAAGAAAGACTAGGATACTGGAAATATATAAAATCACTCAGAAGTCCTCAATTCCCTCAAATGTGTTAATTTTGGTTAATTTTAGCAAAAAAGGATATTACATATACAAAGTTCTAGCTATGTAGATGATTGAAAATATCTGCACTTACAAGGTGGCTGCCATCTGTTGTAGTGTCTCAATCTTCATTTTTTTGTTTCCATGGCCTCAGTGGAATGAATCTGGTATCCCAGGAGAAAGTGTAATCCAGCCAAAGAATAAGTCTGGTTATTCAGTTCATGACTTATATGCAGTCTGAGAGACCCATACAACTGTCTTGACCTCATGCCTGTGTAGGCAGCCCGTAAGAGAGGCAATGATTTCTTCGTGCCCGGAGAATCACCAGAGGAGCCTCGTAGTAGATGATCCTGGGAAGGCAGAGACCTGGGAGAGAAGATAAACACTGAATTTTGGCACTGATGTTCCTAAAAACTTGCCACTGAAGCACTCATTCAACCAGCTTCATTGACTAGATGGAAGGGCTGTTACCCAGCCTCAGTCCCCACCCCCTGGGCGGGATTGCAGGCCTTGTTCTGACAGGCTGGGAACCGAGTAGCAGGGCTCATCTAGTAGGAACAGAGCGGGGGGGGGGGGCAGTTCATGAAAGTGGTTTTCTGGACCTTCTGGGATCAGGCTGCCTGGGCTCAGGGCGTGGCCTGGCAGTTTCTAGATGGTAGAGCTTACAGAGTAATAGTTTCTATCTCAGAGAGCTGTTGGGAGGATTAAATGACAGAGAGCATTTAAAGTGCTTAGCGTGGTACCTATGAAATTATTCAGATTATTATAAGAATCCAGAACTCTCAGCTGTCATCACTTGCCAAGAAGATCCTCCCACTGGGTCTGAGCCTTCGGTGGCTTATCTTTTCAACTCTGCCTACACCTTATATCTCTACTTTACTGTCCAATGGTGGGATCAGAGTTCCTAGAGAAGAGAAGAAAGTAAGCTGTAAACTTCAGACCAATAACTAAGCAGAAATAACAGAGGCAAGAGGCAAATAACAGAAATAACAAGAGGCAATAGCAGAGGCAAGAAGAAAGCACACTACATGCACAGATCACCTGCTCGCATGCAATGGCTCAAGCATCAAGATGGACGTGGATTCTCCATGACCAAGCATGAAGGAAGAAAACAAAGGGGCAGGACTTCGAACTGCGGAGGGAGAATTCTATACCTAGACACGCCTCCAGTGTGGAATCAAGACATTTTCAGGCACTTGAGGCTTCAAAAAATGTGAGGTATTCTAAGGAACAGGGTTAAATGATAACATCTCTTTAGATGTTAAATGATACTGACACAGGTAAAGTCACCGAATGTGACTTCAATTCATACCACAAGTACACGCTGAGTGCCCACTATGTGTTGGTTGGACAGTGGACTAGACTAGGTAACCCAACAGGAAGGCACACACGGATTCCCTCATGCAGCTTCTGTTCTAGAGGGAAAATGGATAATAAGCAATGACAGAAGGGAAGCTTGGAGTTAGAAGGTGGTAAGAGCTACAGAGAAAGAAACCAGGACCTATAGCTCCAACTCCAAGTACATAAAAACTATAGTGGTTAGAAGAATGAACTAAATCTAGACACAATCAGGTAAATAAAAAATGTGGGACATCTATAAGCAAATAGGCTTGAATTCTTTCAAAAAGTCAAAGCTGTTAAAAATGAAATTAGAGGAGATTAATATAGATTGAAAAGAATTAAGAAGCACATTCAGCATATGAGATGCTGGGCCAAGGGAAAGGTTATAAAAGATGTTTTGGGGACATCGAAAGAAATTGTAATATAGATTGAATATTAAATAATATTAGGGACTTATTCTTTTTTTTTAAAAGAGATTACTTATTTATTTGACATAGAGAAAGAGAGAGCACAAGCAGGGGGAGTAGGAGAGGGAGAAGGGTGCTCTTTGCTGAGCAGGAAGCCTGATGTGGGGCTCGATCAGGACCTGAGCTGGAGGCAGGTGCTTAACTACCTGAGCCACCCAGATGCCCCTAGGAAATTATTCTTAATTTTTAATTAATGTGCTCAGGCATTATCTATATGGAGGAGAATGTCTTAATTCTTAGGAGATATGTGCTGAACTACATGCGAATAAAGTAAATAGAGCAAACCGTTATCAGCTGCTCAATCTTGGTAAAGAATATTTAGTTGCTTGTTGCTCTACTTTCAATTTTTCTGTATATTTTTAAATGTCCGATATAAAAAGTTGGATAAAAAGGAAGAGAGAGGATCAGAAAAAGAAAGCATAGGGGCACCTGGGTGGCTCAGTGGGTTGGGGCCTCTGCCTTCGGCTCAGGTCATGGTCCCGGGGGTCCTGGGATTGAGCCCCGCCTCAGGCACTCTGCTCAGCAGGGAACCTGCTTCCCCCTCTTTCTCTGCCTGCCTCTCTGCCTAATTGTGATCTCTCTGTGTTGAATAAATAAATACAATCTTAAAAAAAAAAAAAAAGAAAGCATAGACTACTTTTTTTTTTTTTTAAGATTTTATTTATTTATTTGTCATAGAGAGAGAAGCGAGAGCAAGCACAGGCAGACAGAGTGACAGGCAGAGGCAGAAGAAGCAGGCTCCCCGCCAAGCAAGGAGCCCAATGTGGGACTCGATCCCACGACCCTGGGATCATGACCTGAGCCGAAGGCAGCCACTTAACCAACTGAGCCACCCAGGCGTCCCAACATAGACTACTTTTTAAGAGGAATTCCGCTGTAAAGGGAATGTATTAATTTCCTAGCTGTTGTAACAAATTACCACAAACTGCATGGCTAAAAAAACCAGAAATTTATTTTCTCTGGAGAATAAACTTCTGGAGGCCAAAAGTCCAAAATCAAGGTATTGGCCAAGGCTATGCACACTCCCTACAGAGGCTCTAGGGAAGAATCCATTATTTGTCCTTCCAACTTCTGGGGGCTTCTGACACTCCTTGACTTAGGGCCGAACCATTGCAGCCTCTACCTCTGGGGTCACATGGCCTCCGCATCTGCTGGGTGTCTGAGCTCCTTTGTCTCTTATAAGGACACTTGTGATCGCATTTAGCGTTCACCCAGATTAGCCAGAATAAACTCTCCCTCTCAAGATCTTTTTAAGTCAATCACATTTTTTGCCTTGTAAGGTGATATTCACTCTTTTGCCATATGACATAATATGGAGAGGTTCCTGGGACTAGGAAGTGAGTATATCTTCAGTGGGGGCCACACTTGTGCATACCACTGGGAGCAAGAAAAATGGGGCAGTAGCTAGAGGTGAATACGGCCAAGAGACCACATTCTTTTTCAAATCACAAATGAAAGCAATCATGGCATGTTTATAAGAAATGATGTAGCAGTTTGCTGTACACTGAAGTTTATCTGTTCACTTTGCTCGTTGTTTTCACAGAGGAAAATTCACAAAGGAAAGAGCAAGTTACCTTCAAGATGAAAAATCAGAGTTACACTTGAGAAATCAATCAAAAACAATCAAAATGTAATGGAGGGGGCTTTTTGTCAAACATGGTAGATTGAACACACATATATGTTTATCTCCAAACCCCACCAAGATGAAAATAAAAGGATAAATATAATACAAAATAAAAAGATATGAAGACCATCAATTAACAAGCCCCACCTGCGCACACAGAGTAAGATCAAACATTTTAGGAAAACTTCCAACACACACACACACACACACACACACACACACACACACAGTCCAGAAAAGGGGGAGTAGAATTCAGAGGAAGTAATATGAAAAAGCAGAACACTTAAAAACTGAAAAATTCTTCCTTGGAGATCTAAAACAACATGTACACAAAACAAAAAACAGAAATGCAATACATAAAAAAAGAAGCAATCAGTGAATAAGAGAGTTGAAATAAAAAAAAAAAAACCTCAGTAGAAAGGATAACAAGATAAAGTTAATGAAATTGTACAGAGAGTAGAATTAAAAAAGAGGGACACAAGTAGAAAAAAAGACAAGGGCTCTAACTCGGGCTCCAGTGTCCTGTAGAACCTAGAAAACCGGAGGAGAGGGCAGGGTGAGTCATTAGAGTGGTAGAAAACAGGTAATTTACATAGGGAAGAAAAACAGGTCATATTCATAGGATAAAAAAAAAATTATTAAAAGAACAAAACTGAAGTTATAAACAGCAACATTCAGAAGTTAGAAAAGAGGGGCGCCTGGGTGGCTCAGTGGGTTAAAGCCTCTGCTTTCAGCTTATGATCCCAGGGTCGTGGGATCGAGCCCTGCATCGGGCTCTCTGCTCAGCGGGGAGTCTGCTTCCTCCTCTCTCTCTGCCTACTTGTGATCTCTGTCTGTCAAATAAATAAATAAAATCTTTTTTGAAAAAAAGTTAGAAAAGAGTAGGGCAATGCCTTTACAATTCTAAGGGGAAAATATCTCCCACCTAGAAGTCTCGTAACAGCTAAGCTTCGTAGCTCTTCATCCCCATCCCCTCCTGGCAGACTCAGATGCTCTCCCTTCCTCTCTCATATTTACCCCTTCATCGTCAATAATGTTATGCTTGGCTCTAATTTCTCCTCTCTGACTTGCAACAAATCCATCAAACATGCGAGAAAAGTCAGTATTTTCCGGCAGATAAGGGGTCACAAAGTTTACCTCCCATGGTCTCTTTCTCTGGAAGCTATGAGATGATGTGGTTGGCCAAAATGAAGCTGTAAAACAAGAAAGAGGGAGAAGATCTAAGAGCCAGGCAGTAGGAGATCCAACACAGAGGAACAGAGAGAAGTGTTAAGAAGCCCAGAAAAACAGCAATGGGGCAAGCCTAGAATACAGCCAGTCTACATCAGACCCAGAGAATAAATGACTCAAAGAAGGAAATTGCCAGGGAAAAAATAAAATCGATGAATTATGGTTAGGTTTGACTACATGAACAAAAATGTGGCATGAGGTTTATAGATCTTTTGGAGGCTTTGGGGGAAATGAGCAAAAAGTATGTAGAAAGCAACCAAAAAACATGAGCCTACTATAAATTTTTGTTTTGATATTTATGATATGATGTTTCTACTCCTTAGAAATATTAAAGACCTTATTTTTTTAAGTTGTTATTTACTTATTTGACAGAGAGAGAGGGAGAGAGAGCAAGAGTGCACAAGCAGAGGGAGCTACAGAGGGAAAGGGAGAAGCAGGCTCCCCACTGAGTGGAGAGCCCAACGTGGGGATCGATCCCAGGAGTCTGGGATCTTGACCTGGGCTAAAGGCACTTAACTGACTGAGCCACCCAGATGCCCCAATATTTCAGTATTTTAAAAGTACATGAGGAGGGGCATGTGGGAGGCTCGATCAGTTCAGTGTCTGATTCTTGGTTTCAGCTCAGGTCATGATCTCAGGGTCATGAGATCAAGCACAGCAATGAGCTCCATTCTGGGCATGGAGCCTTCTTAAGATTCTCTCTCTCCCAGGGCGCCTGGGTGACTCAGTGGGTTAAAGCCTCTGCCTTCGGCTCAGGTCATGATCCCAGGTTCCTGGGATCGAGCCCCACACTGGGCTCTCTGCTCTACAGGGAGCCTGCTTCCTCCTCTCTCTCTCTCTGCCTGCCTCTCTGCCTACTTGTGATCTCTGTCTGTCAAATAAATAAACAAAATCTCTTTAAAAAAATCTTTTAAAAAAATTATTCTCTCTCTCCCTCTGCCTCCCATCCACCACTTTCTCTCCCCTCCCCCCAAAAAGTATATAAAGGGAAAAGGGTGAAATATTTCTTTCATCCAAACTATTCATGGCTGCTTTTTGCCACCTCTTACACCCTATCCAAGAGACAAACAGGATCTAAGAGCCCACTTTCTGACGTTGATGCCTTGACTGCAGGCATCTGGGGAGTCTTCTCTCTTCTGTGGAATGAGAGTGCATGATGGATGGCATGGAGACATAGGAGATATAGGACATAGGAGAAAGCCCCAAAGAAGACTGACACAAGGGGAAAAGTCTATGTGATTAGATGAATAACCAATTCAAAGATGGAAACAGTAATAACGCAACAGTTGAGGTAACTTCATATGGAGTCTGAGTAACTCAAATCTGATGTGTGGAGGTGAGGGAAATCCATGGAAATGGTGGGTTATCATGGTGAATCGAGCCCACCATTATTCTGGCTACATTTGGAGGCTAGTTAGAGGGAAGATTCAGGAGGATGGCTTGGTCCAGATATACAGGGTCCTGCGAGAGACCTGTCCCATTCGATTGTAAAATTGTCTTACATGGGAGAGGGGCGTACAGGAAGAGTAAAGGAAATAACTTGCAAACCCAACACACATAATCATTATGATGGGCTTTGACTTCTTACTTTTTTTTTTCCCACTTCTTTCTTTTCTCTTGCCTGTGTCACTTTGGAGCCCCTTGTTTCTCTCCAGGATCATCTCTCGGAAGATTTCTTGGCTCATTCCAGGTTGCATCTTCCTTCACAGCCTTCATTATCTACCCTTTATCCTCTGTCATTCCCCATTTTTCTCACTATGCATTCTTCTCTATCTTATAAACCAATCACACGCTAAATGAAATCCTCTAGCCCCTCCCAAATCCATTTCTCAAACATTTCCCAACAAGCCCGTCAGTCACAGCTCTTCTCCAAGAGAACAATCTCCATATTTCCTCCAGGTAGCAACACATTATCAGATCTTTTTTTTTTTTTTTTTTTCTCCTTGAAATCTTCTCATTCCCCTTGTTCTCATTCTTCTTCATTTCCTTTGGCCCTAGCCTCCACCTCCATCCTCAAAAGCTCTTCATTCCCAGCCTCTCCTTTCTTCTCTTATATTTACTTCTTCACAGTCAGTACCTCTCTGCTTGGCTCTAATTTCTCCTCCTTGACTTTCATCACTTCCGCTGTCTCTGTTTCCTTCGCTAGCTCCACTCCTTCATCGGCCTCACTCATCATCACCTTCATCTGTAACCTCTTTCTCTTCAATAGAAACAGATTCCTCAGGAGGATCATTCACTCCGCCCAAGACATCCTTCTCAACTCCCACTGCTTCCTCAGTCTCTTGTAGCTCATCACTCCCTTCCACCCTTTCAAAAGGATTTTCCATCTCAGCATCGGTAATTTTCCTCTGTTTTTCATCATTAGTCACTTCTAGCTCTCTTTCAGTTGTCTCTTCAGTTACACTCTCCATCCCTGAACCCTCCAGCTTGTCTGCACTTGACAGTTTATCTCCAGTGGATCTCAAATCCTCTCTGCTACTTTCTGGCTTCTCTTCCCTGGAGCCCTCCTTCTCTCCACTTGACCTCAGCTTCTCTTCACTCAGACTCAGCTTCTCACTTGAGGTCAACTTCTCTCCACTCAGCTGCTCTCCACTTGACCTCAGCTGTTCTTCACTTGACCTAGGCTTCTCTCCACTCAGCTGCTCTCCACTCGACCTCAGCTCCTCCTCATTCTGCTCTGGTGTATGTGGTCCGGATCTCAGGTCCTCTCCTCTGATCCCCACCCCACTAAATTTCAACCTCTCTTTAAAGCCAGACCCCCTCCTAGACCCTGCTGTAGTCTCTGCACTCTCAGACTCCGCGCCTATTTTGTCTCGAATTTCTTGTTTCCCCCCCATCTCCTTTGGGCTGTTTTCCCCCAAACCTGCTGGAGCCTGTAATGAACTTGCTACACCGTGCACTAACTTCATATCCGTCCTTTCCGGACTCTGGCCTGACTTTGCTTTCAAGACCACTTTTCCCACATCTTCCGGTCTCCAGTGCTGAGGGTCAAGCTTTGGGTCGCCCACTGGAGGCTTTTGGGTATTTCTACCCAGGAGCTCCATTCTCTTCCCAATCACAATGAGCCCGTTCCAGGGCACCCACACATTTTCTCGCAGCATCTGTGCCCCTCTGCTTCCTCGGTCCAGGTGCGACCACCCGTGGACCCGGGCCCGGCCTCGGGCGCTCCGGCGCCGGGCCTTGCGGCGTCTCCTCAGGACGCTATGCGGCTTGCCCCGCAGACCCCTCATGCCCCAGAGCGGAAATTCTAACGGAACCCCTTTCCCCAAAGACACTACCCCACATCCTTACACCTCGACCACCCTCCCACCCCTCCTCCCTATTCCCCCCACCCCACCCTCCCAGCCTCCCACCCTGCCCACTGGCTCGTCGCTTCGCCCACCGCCCGGAGGGCGCGCGACGGGCCAAGTGCGCACGCGCAGAGCGCGCGAGTCGGTTGGGAGGCACGGCCTGGAGCTGCGGCAGCGACTGACTGCCTGCCTGGGGGCGGGGTGGGGGGGGGCTGCGGACGTGGCTCGACACCACCGTAACCCCAGAACCCCCGACCCCAGGCCCCATGCTGTGGTCCGTTCCCGGCCCTGGGTTACGTGCTTCCCCTTAAAAGCTGGAGCCAAGCAAGGGAACGACAGGCGTGGTAGCCAATGGGGTCGCTCACGGTGAACCTGGTAGCCAATCAAAAGGCGGAGCTGCAGAGGAGCGGGTGGAAACCACGCCCGATTCCAGGTGACTCCTAGCAGGGAGGGGAGCGTGTCAGCTGGTAGGGTCCCGTGCCTCGGGCGAGCTACCGGGGGACGAAGCTGCGGGAGCGCGCGGGCAGTGGCCGGCCGCGGAATACTTGTGTGCTGCGGCCAAGAAGAAGGGTGATGGAAGGGCGGCAAGAGGCTGGGAAGGAGAGCAAGGTAAAGAAAGGATGCGAATCCCCTCCCCCCCGCCTCACTCCACGATACCCAGTGATGCCCAATCAGGGAGTGGGACGTGTGTGCCTGTGTTCGCGCGCACGCGTGAGCTAGAGAGACCTGAGCAAGGGAGGGGGGCGCCACTGTGGCACCTGCATGGGGCATGGTGAGGATGGCAAAGGGGGCAGGGTTTACCTTTGTCATGACAGATGGAAAGGGACCTGTCACTGCCACTCCTCCCCCTCCGCCGGACCAGCTCACGATTATGGCCTAATAGGGAAGAAGAGGAAGGAGGGATGTCAGGGTTGGGAAGAGTACCCTTCTCCTTTGCCAAGGGAGCGGGGGAGGGATCCAGTACAGCACTAACGGCTTCATTTGTGTACCTGTGTTCATATAATCGTAAGATCATTAATTCTTCATTTTTTCCTCTTGACTTCATTCAACAAATAGTTATTGAGCATCATTGGGCTCACAGAGGTGCACACTTTTCAGAACTGGACGCGTGTGCATAGTGGGCGGTGGCCGAGGATAAGGATGGAGTAGCTGTGGTCCATCCTTGAAATCCCATCTCCCTCAGCGGTTACCAAACAGTACAGGCTACAGCAGAGATACTAAGGCAGCAGGAGGGGACAGGAGACTTAGGGCCCCATTGTACCAATGAGTCAGATTGTGTGTGTGTGTGTGTGTGTGTGTGTGTGTGTAGGGGGCAGGTTGCAGTTGGACAAAGGGGAAGGCTGCCCTGGGGATATCAGAGAAGCCAAGTGAGGAGTGGGGTTCAAGGGAGTTTGGAGAGGTGAGGGGGCTGACAGACACAAAGTATAGAGCAAAAAATACCCATTTCAATGTTTATGTTCATATTCATGGCTAAATTAATTAATATACATAAAATGCTTAGATCAGTACCTGGCCTATAGGAAGCTCAAGTGTAAGTGTTAGCTGTTATGTTGTTGGTGTTGTTTTGTTGTTGTTACTGTTATCATATGGGATATTTACTAGGCTATCAAACCGATGGGTCCATCCCCAAACTTTGTAGGTACCAGACTCTCTGAAAGTGCAGTATTAGATCCTGTCCTCTAGAATAAGCATTACTTTCTCTAAGAGTCTCCTTTAAATAGAAAGAAATGGAAAGAATACTAAATGAAGATGTAAATAAAAATATACGGGACGCCTGGGTGGCTCAGTTGGTTAAGCAGCTGCCTTCGGCTCAGGTCATGATCCCAGCGTCCTGGGATCGAGTCCCACATCGGGCTCCTTGCTCCGCGGGGAGCCTGCTTCTCCCTCTGACTCTGCCTTCCACTCTGTCTGCCTGTGCTCTCTCTCGCTCGCTCTCTCTCTGACAAATAAATAAATAAAATCTTTAAAAAAATAATAATAAAAAATATATAATAGAAGAGAAAATGAAATAATATAAAAATACTTGACTAATCTAACAGAAGACAAGGAAAAAAAGAATAAAGCAACAAAAAAAAAAGATGAGAAAAAGAAAAAAAAAACAAAAAGCAAGATAGTAGGTTTATAGTTTATGTTAATAATTATAGTAATTATGAATAGACCAAACACTCCAGTTAAAAACATATTCAGAGGGTGCCTGGCTGGTTCAGTTGGTAGAACATACAAATTTTGATCTCAGGGTTGAGACTTGGAGCCCCACCTGGAGTGTAAGGTTACTTAAAAAAAAATTGAGACTGGACTTTTTTTCAGATTGGATTTAAAAAAAAAAAAAAATAGGCTTCATGCCCAACATGGAGCCCAGAGTGGAACTTGAACTCACAACCCCAGATCAAGACCAGAGCTGAGACCAAGATTCTGATACCACCCAGGCGCCCCTCAGATTGGATTTTTAAAAGACAACTATATTCTGTCAAATGACACATACTTTTAGGGGTGCCTGGGTGTCTGAGTCGGTTAAGTGTCTGACTCTTGATTTCAGCTCTGGTCGTGATTTCATGGATGGTGGGATGGCTCTGGGCTCCATGCTCAGCAGGGAATCTGCTTAAGATGCTCTCTCCTCTCCCTCTGTACCCCCCCAACATGTATACTCTCTCTAAAATAAATAAATAACTCTTTTTTTTTTGTAAGAGGCATACTTTAACTGTAAGGACCCAGAAGAATGCTGGCATAGCTATATTAATTTCAGACGAAGTAGACTGTGAGATAAGAAGTATTAGAAATAAAGAGGGACATTTTTTAATGGTTAAAGTGTCAGTTCAACAGGAAGATATAACAGTCCTAAATTGGGGCACCTGGGTGGCTTGGTGGGTTAAAGCCTCTGCCTTCGGCTCAGGTCATGATCCCAGGGTCATGGGATCAAGCCCCGCATCGGGCTCTCTGCTCAGCAGGGAGCCTGCTTCCTCTTCTCTCTCTGCCCACCCCTCTGTCTACTTGTGATCTCTGTCTGTCAAATAAATAAATAAAATCTTTAAAAGGAAAATAAATTGACTTTCTAAAAAAAAAAAAAGATCCTAAATTTATACGTAACTAATAGCATCATTTCAAAATGTGCAAAGGAAAAGATGACAGAATTAGAAAGAGAAATAGCTCACAATTACAACTAGAGGTGTAACACAACTCTCTCAACTGTAGAACAAGCAGACCAAAAAAAAATCAGTAAGGATTTTGAAGATTTAAAATATCATAATTTAAAAAAAATTACCATGATTGGGGCACCTGGGTGGCTCCGTCAGTTAAGCATCTACCTTTGGCTCAGGTCATGATACCAGGGTCCTGGGATCCAGCCCGCCTGGGGCTCCTTGTCCAGTGGGGAGCCTGCTTCTCCATCTCCCTCTCCCTGCTACTCCCCCTGCTTGTGCTCTCTCTCTCTGTGTCAAATAAATAAATAAAATAATAAAATACCATGATTAATCAATTTGATCTAATTGGTTTAATTAAAGCTCTGTACCCAACAGCTGGCGGAAACACATTCTTTTTGAGTGCACTTGAAAAATTCACCAAAATACATTATGTGTGGGCGCCTGGGTGGCTCAGTGGGTTAAGCCGCTGCCTTCTGCTCGGGTCATGGTCTCAGGGTCCTGGGATCGAGTCCCGCATCAGGCTCTCTGCTCAGCGGGGAGCCTGCTTCCTCCTCTCTCTCTCTGCCTGCCTCTCTGCCTACTTGTGATCTCTCTCTGTCAAATAAATAAATAAAATCTTAAAAAAAAATACATTATGTGTTGGGCTATATTGCAAGTATCAAGTTTTGAAACTTTGAAATCATAGAATGAGATCTCTGTCCTGGTAGAATTAATGGGGAATCAAAGCAAAAAGATAACTAGATTCCAAAATACTTGGAAAGTAAGCAACGTGCTTCTAAGTAACTCATAGGTCAAAGAAGAAATGACAATGAAAATTAGAAAAATTTTTAAAGAAATGGTTTTGAAAATATGATAATCAAAACTGGAGATACAGCTGAAGAAGTACCCTGGGGGGAAACTTATACCTCCAAATGCATATTTTAGAAAAAAAAGAAAGATTGAAAAAAGTCAGTGATCTACATTTCTTTTTTTGTTTTTTTAAAAAAAGATTTTATTTATTCATTTGACAGAAGAGATCACAAGTAGGCAGAGAGCCAGGCAGAGAGAGAGAGGGAAGCAGGCTCCCTGCTGAGCAGAGAGCTCAATGCAGGGCTCGATTCCAGGACCCTGAGATCATGACCTGAGCCAAAGGCAGAGGCTTAACCCACTGAGCCACCCAGGCACCCCTTGTTTTGTTTTTGAAAGATTTTATTTGTCAGAGAGAGAGAGCACAAGCAGGGGGAGTGGCAGGCAGAGGGAGAAGCAGGCTCCCTGCTGAGCCAGGAGCCCAAGGTGAGACTCCATCTGAGGAAGGACTGTGGGATCATGATCTGATCCAAAGGCAGAGACTTAACCAACTGAGGCACCCAGGCATCACAATGATCTACATTTTAATCTTAAGAAACTAGAAAAAGAAGAACAAGTTAAACTCCAAGAAAGTAAAAGGAAGGAAATAATAAAGAGCAGAAATCAATTAATAGAAGATAAATATAAATGTACAGAAATACAACAATGCCAAAAATAGTTTTTTGAAAATATTTTAAAAATAATAAGCATTTAGAAAGACTGATGAGAGAGAGAAAGAGCGAGACTGAGAGGGAGGAAGGGAGAAAATATTAATTACCAATATCAGGAATGATAAAGTACATATTGATAAAGATGTTTCAGTCATTAAAAAGACAGTAAGAGGGGCACCACCTGGGTAGCTCAGTCAATTAAGGTTAAGTGTCTGCCTTGCCTCAGGTCTTGATCCCAGGGTCCTGGGATTGAGACCCGCATGGGGCTCACTGCTCAGTGGGGAGCCTGCTTCTCCATCAGCCTCTGCCCCTCCCCCCACTCATCTTTCTCTCTCTCTCTCTCCCGCTCTCTCTCAAATAAATAAAATTTTAATAAATAAAGTATTTAAGAAAAAGCTTATGCCAACAAATGAGAGAATTTAAACAAAATGGACAAACTACTTGAAAAAATGCAACTTTCCAAACCTGAAACAAGAAGTAGAGAATTTCAATAGTCCTATATTTATTATAGGAAGTAAATTTATAATTAAAAACTTTTCTAAAAATACCTCTCTAAGCAATAAAATTCCACGTGTGTATTGTTTGAAGCCTTAAAGGAAAGCTAGTAACATTCTTATGTAAGTTATTCCAAAAACAGAAATAGAAAGCACAATTCAACTTATTTTAGGAGGGCAATATAGCCTCAATACAAAAACCTGTCAGGAAGAGGTACATGATGGTGATAACTGAACAACACCATGAATATCCTTAATATCAATAAACTGTACACTTTAAAATGGTTAAAATGGTAAATTTTGTGTTATGCATGTTTTACCACAAAAAATCCTATCAAAAACATTAAAAGAGAGGAAAAATACAGTTTAATTTGTCTTGTGAACATAAATGGAAAAATCGCAAACAAAATGTCATCAAGTTGAATAAGCAGTATATAAAAATATGATACTTCAGGGCACCTGGGGAGCTCACTTGGTTAAGCATCCAGCTCTTGATTTCAGCTTAAGTCATGATCTCAGGGTCATGGCGTTGAGCCCTGCATTGGACTCCACACTCAGCACAGAGTCTGCTTGTCCCCCTCCCTTTGCCTCTCCCCACAATCACTTGCTTGCATGGGCTCTCTCTCTCTCTCTCAAATAAATAAGTAAATAAAATCTTAAAAAAAAAAAAAAAAAAAAAGAAACCAAAAAACAAAAAGGTAATACTTCATGATGAAGGCCTTGTTCCAGGAATGCAGGGTGGTACAATATATGATGATCAATCAATGAAATTCAGGACATTACAGAATGACAAGAAAACCCATTTGATATCTCAATAAAGGGAGGAAACATAGATAAAAATCTTACCAAACTAGGCATAGAAGGGAGTCTCATTAATCTGATTCAGGATTAATCATTTTTAGGATTTTTTTTAAAGATTTTATTTATTTATTTATTTATTTTAGAGAGAAAGAGATTACAAGTAGGCAGAGAGGCAGGCAGAGAGAGAGGGGGAAGCAAGCTCCCTGCTGAGCAGAGAGCTCAATGCGGGGCTTGATTCCAGGACCCTGAGATCATGACCTGAGCCAAAGGCAGAGGCTTAACCCACTGAGCCACCCAGGTGCCCCAGGATTACATTTTAAATGCATTCCCTCTGAGATCAGGAACAAGTCAAGGATTTCCTTTCTCACATATCACCATTTCTGCATTGTACTAGAGGTCCTAGCAAATGCAATAAAGCAAGAAAAAGAAATAAAAGGTATAAAGTTTGGAAAGGAAAAACTAAAACTGTCATTATTTTATATTATAGGATTTTATCTGGAGGAAACCCAAAATAATCTACAAACTATTTAAAGTAGTAAGTAAATATAGCAAGGTTCTTGGACATAAAGTAAATATAGAAAAATCAATTGTGTGTTTCTACATACTAGCAATAAATAACTAGGGAATGAATCTTTTAAAAACATTTCAAATAGGGGCGTCTGGGTGGCTCAATGGGTTAAAGCCCCTGCCTTCGGCTCAGGTCATGATCCCAGGGTCCTGGGATCGAGCCCCACGTTGGGTTCTCTGCTTGGCAGGTAGCCTGCTTCCCTCCTCTCTCTGCCTGCTTTTCTGCCTCCTTGTGATCTCTGTCTGTCAAATAAATAAATAAAATCTTTTTTTAAAAAGTCTATTTAAAAAAGTGAAATATTTCAAATAGCAACAACAATAAAAAAAATCATAAAATACCTAGGAATAAATCTAACAAAGATGTGCAAACCCTTTACAGAGAACACTACAAAACATTACTGAGAAACATTAAAGAAGATTTAAATAATTGGAAATATATTTCATGTTGATGGATTGGAAGATTCAAAATTATAAAAATGTCTATCCTTCCCAAAGTGACCTATAGATTCAATTTAATCTCAATCAAAATCCTGGCAAATTTTTTGGGTGTAAATTAACAAGCTGAGTCTACAACTAAACAGAAATGCAAAAATCTATAATAGCCAGAATGATTTTGAAAAAGAACATGTTTGTTAATTCTATCTGATTTCAAGTTTGTCAATTATAGTAATCAAGACAGTGTGAAAATATCAAAAGTACAGATGTATGGATCAGAGAAACAGAACAGATAGTACAAAACCTATAACACTTATGAAGTCAATTTATTTTCTACCAAAAAAAGATTTGTACCAGAGCAAGTCAATACTCAAAAGTTAGGTTTTTTTTTAACAAATAGTGCTAAAATGACTGGCTGTTATATGACAAAAATGAGTCATAACCCATACCTTACATTGTATACAAGTGAAGTGAAGGTGGATCATAGACCTAATTATAAAAGCTTACACTATTAATTTCTAGAAGAAAAAAAAAATAGGAGAATATCTTCATGACCTGGGGGTTGGCAAAATTTTCTTCAAGGGTATGCAAAAATCCTGCATCATAAAAGAAAAGAGCTTGTAAAATTATAGGTCATTAAGAGAGAAAAGGCAACCCAAAGAAGAGGAGTTACTGACAACACGTAACTGACAAAGGACTTGTCTCCAGGATATATAAAGAGTCCCTACAAATCAATGAGAAAAAGACAATCCAATTTTTATGAGAAGGGAGGGGAGGGGCACAAGACTTGAATAGGCACTTTACAAAAGATCTCTAAACAGGTGATGGATACATAAAATGGTATTCAACATCATTCCTCACCAGGGAATACAAGTTAAGCCACAATCCGCAAATACCCTGCCCCCACCAGTATGGCTAACATGAAAAAGACTAACAATTCTCAGTACTGGCAAGGGTGTGGTGCCACTGGAATTTTCATACAATGCTGGCAGGAATATAAATTTGTACAATCACCTTGAGAAACTGGTAGTGTCTGCGAAAGATTTAAACACATGCCTGCCCCATAGAAGACACATGGAAGAATGTTCAAGGCAGTTTTATCCATAATAGGCCAGCCTTGAAATAATCTAAATGACTACCAACAGTAGAGAGCGAGGGGACATGAGCGGTGGGCTGGTGACAGTCTATGTACTGGTGAGCCATGCTTGAAGGTACAGTGGCTTCTTCCTTCACTGGGTACAGTGGTATAGACTGAGTAGGTGTTTAATAACGGTGTGTGGAAAAGCTCAATGCAAGAATGAACTCGTAGTCTGGGGGCTCACTGGTTGGGATGCCTGAATTCAGTAACCAGCGGGGGAAGAGGTGAGCTGGTAGCTGAGAAAGCACTTGGGGTTTGGGATTTGAGAAACTGGGTTCAAATCTGGCCCAGCCACTGCTGATTTGGGACAACTTATTTCACCTCTCTGGTGCTCTCTGCAGAGCAGGGAGAAGCCGGCCTGCTTCTGAGGAAGGAAGTGTGGGAAAGTGTTGTAGTGATTGTAGAACCCCGAGCAGTGACTCCCCAGGATCCCTCTAGCTGGTGACCCCAGGGCATTGAAGAGGCAATGCTGCTGAGGCAGGCTGTGCAGGAGGACCCGGAGTCCGCTGTGAGGATGCGGTCAGGGGCTGTGGTCAGTCGTGTCAGAAACCTCCCCTCCCCGGCAGCCCTCCTCCGTATCAGTGGACCTGCAGGGAGACAGTACCTTGCAGGTGGAGATCTCTGATGCCGTGAGCGAGCGCGACAAGGTGAAATTCACCGTTCAGACCAAGGTGAGGCTGCCAGAGGAGCGAAGGGGAGTTGAAGCGGCGGCCTCGGGAGCTCGAGGAGCCCGCTTCCCTCGGTCTCACTTGCCTTGGGGGTGAGGGCCAGATGCCAACGTCAACTCTGGGCCCTGTTCCTCAACCTGACTCCTGCCCCCTGCCTCTCCGAGAAAGCAGGCATCTTGCCTCCTCTCCAGTTGCCTTTTGCCTCTGGCCCCGAGTCCTAACCATCCCCTGTCCGTCATCCCGACGGAAATCATGGATGGCTGAGCCACGGAGGCCCACCTTGGGCCTCACCTGGGATGTGGGATTGGGGAAGCCCGAGAGTGGGTGCCCAGAATGCCCGGCAGGTCCAGGGTTTGGGGGGGAGGAGAGACACTTCAGACATGCTTCCTGGCTTCCAGAGCTGCCTCCCTCACTTCGCCCAGACGGAGTTCTCAGTCGTGCGACAGCATGAGGAGTTCATCTGGCTACACGACGCCTATGTGGAAAACGAGGAGTACGCCGGCCTCATCGTGAGGAAGGGCCGGGCGGGCTGGGGCCATGAGGGGCAGGTCTGGGTGCTTGGGTGGGCATGGAAGACTGAGCGATGCCTCTGGGGGTGGGTGATGGCCTTCTCAGCCATGAGAGACCTGCCCACTCTGTCCCTCCTTCGAGCAGATTCCCCCAGCCCCTCCAAGGCCAGACTTCGAGGCTTCGAGGGAAAAGCTGCAGAAGTTGGGTGAGGGGGACAGCTCCATCACGCGGGAAGAATTTGCCAAAATGAAGCAGGAGCTAGAGGCGTGAGTGCTACCTCCTTTCCTTGAGCTCCAGGCCCAGCCCTGTCCTGAGAGTCCCCGGATTTCATCCCCTGTGGTTAGTTAGAGACCCTGACCTCTGACCCCAGGGCTCCTGAGGGGAAGGGGGCGGGATGATCAGAGCCAAGGAGGGTCCTTGAGCTGCCTGCTGATTTCCGCAGGGAGTACCTAGCTCTCTTTAAGAAGACAGTTGCAATGCACGAGGTCTTTCTGCAACGCCTTGCGGCCCACCCGACCCTGCGTCGAGACCACAACTTCTTTGTCTTTTTGGAATATGGCCAGGATGTGAGCTGAGCCAGAGCACACCCTTGGGTCACCCTTGGGGGTTGGGCGGGGAGGGCGTTAGGTGGGTTCAAGCCTCATTCTCATCAGCTCCAAGAGTGACTTGTGAGCCTGGGGTGCGAGGTGCGAGCGCCCACCCCAGCACCATACTCTCCCCTGTGTGCCTCAGCTGAGTGTCCGAGGAAAGAATAGGAAGGAGCTTCTTGGGGGATTTCTGAGGAATATCGTGAAGTCTGCAGATGAAGCCCTCATCACCAGCATGTCAGGGCTCAAGGTGACCCCTGGGACCCCTCTGCGGATTCAACCCAGGGCTTCAAGTCCACAGCAAACACTGAGGCCCAGGGTGGCTGCGGGAGGGAAACCACCGGTGGGGCACAGCCTAGAGGGAAATCGTGCTGCCCCTGCGAGTCCATGGCCACCATGTTCCTGCTGACTCAGTGTAAGCGGCTCCTGTCTGGCTCTCTTAGGAGGTGGATGACTTCTTTGAGCACGAGAGGACCTTCCTGCTGGAGTACCACACCCGCATCCGGGACGCCTGCCTGCGGGCAGACCGTGTCATGCACTCCCACAAGTGTACGCAGGGCCCAAGGGGCCCTGGGTTCCCTGCCCCTTCCCCCTGGCATGCCTACTCCCTATGGGGAGAGAAGAGAGCAGGAAACATCCCGTGTCTCTCCAAGACACAAACACTGATGCTGGGGCTTGATGTGCAGACCGAGGGGGTCTGATGGAGGGCTGTTCCCCAACAGGCCTGGCAGACGATTTTATCCCTATCTCTGCTGCACTGAACAGTCTGGGAACACAGGAAGTCAACCAGCTAAAGACGTGAGGACTCCCTCTTGCCCTTCCTGCCCGTCTATGCCTGTAATACCGTGCCTGCCCGCGAGGGGTCACTGTGGAAACGCCCTATCAGCGTAGGTGGGAGGTGAAGTTCCTGCTGGGATTTGGGAAAGACGCCAGGGAGATTTCCCCACTGCAGGGCATCTGCAAGGGCAGCGCTAAGGGCAGCGCTAAGGGCAGCGCTAAGGGCAGGGAGGCTTTAAGCAACACCCTCTTAAGAATCCTGCCCTAACTCTTCCCCACTGCCTCCTAGGAGTTTCCTCAAATTGGCAGAGCTCTTTGAACGACTAAGGGTGAGTCCTGCCTTGTGTATTGGAAGGGCACCCAATCAATGATCCTTTGCAGGGACTAAATAGCCTCCTCCTAGAAAAGGACAAAGCTCGAGGATCATTTCGGAACATTTGGTGATAACTTGGGCCAGTGATACCCTGGACTCACCCTCAGTCAAACCCTAGTTTAATGAGCTGGAGAGGAGACAGGGATCTGGTCTGAAGTGTGCGTGGGGTGGTGGGGGTGGGAAGCAGGCCTGGCAAGCCATGTACAAGGATGGGCCACGTGCCTCTGGGAGGTTGCCCCGCATTGCCAGCATCCTGCCCCAGACACACACTTCCTGAACTCTCCTCCAAGAGTCAACGGCAGTGTGCCAGTCTTTCTAAGACTCTGCTGGATCATATCTCCTCCCTGCACAGGGACCTTCGGGGACCCTGCCCTTCCAGAAACTGCCCCAAACACAAAGCCCAAAGTCCTTAGTTTGCTTTTTAGGCCTTTGGGATCCAGCCACTGCCATCTGAGCACTGCCACTGACCTCATGGTTCCCTGAACACGTACGAGGCTTGCACACCTGCAGAGCCTTTGGCTGTTGTCTGATTCCTACTCAGCCCCCAAGATCCGGATCAGATGCCACTCCTCAGTCAAGTTTTCCCTGGCCTGCTCCCCTGAACATCAGGGTTTGACCTGGAGTGGTCATCAAGTGACTCTGTTGGCTGTTGAGAGGAGCAGCAGCACCTCATCCCTTAGCTGCTCCTCTGCAAGCTCCCTCCCCAGCCTCCAAACTTCCTGATACAGAAGCTGGAGGGCCGAGTGGCATCTGATGAGGACCTCAAGCTATCAGACATGCTGAGATACTACATGCGAGACTCACAGGCAGCCAAGGTAAGATATGTCCCCAGCACAAACGTTGGGGCTGGAGGACAGCAGGACTGGACCAACAGGGGAGGGCAGGCAGACGAGGCCATGGGCATCGACGATCCTGTGCCCCTGCTGGCCCCAGGACCTGCTGTACCGGCGGCTGCGAGCCCTGGCTGACTATGAGAATGCCAACAAGGCACTGGACAAGGCACGCACTAGGAACCGGGAGGTGCGGACTGCCGAGAGCCACCAGCAGCTGTGCTGCCAACGCTTTGAACGCCTCTCTGACTCAGCCAAGCAGGGTAAGCCCCATGGCCCCAGAGGCCCTGCCACTGGGCTTCCTACTCTGCCAGGGTCCCCATTTTTCCTCCCTTCCCTCCAGAGCTCATGGATTTCAAGTCCCGCCGCGTCTCCTCCTTCCGCAAGAACCTCATAGAGCTGGCAGAGCTGGAGCTCAAACACGCCAAGGTGAGCCCTCCACCCTCACTGTGCTCTCTTGCCACCTCCCTCCCAGACCTCTAGGTTCTTACCAAGTACTGGCAAGCATGTATTGGGGGCAGGTGGTCTGGGAGCCCCCCGTGGACTTTCGGGGTCGTTTCATCTTGGACCAGGACCCTTCCCTTCCCATCGTTAATATGCCCTCAATAAACGGCAGCTGTTGTTGCTGAGGACAAGAATGCAAGAGGGAGGGGGGTAGGACTTACAAGTGTGGGAAGAACGCCCCTTCTATCATGAAGCAGGGTGGCAGTGGTGGGGGACATCAAGGTCCTCTCTCCTATGCAGGCCAGCACCCTGCTTCTCCGGAACACCCTTATCGCCCTCAAGGGGGAGCCTTAGAGCAGCTACAGCCTACTTCAGGGCCTTTAGTGGCAAGAGTCCCCCGCCCCCCCATTTCCCTCAACCTACCACCTCCCCCACCACAGCAACCACTAGCCAGGCCCCACGATCTCCCAGGGCAAGCCCATGCCCCACTCCCACCCAAAAGGGCCAGGTCCTGCAAGAGGAAGCTAGGGCATCATGGGTACCATACTTGGCCACAGGTAAGAACCCCGACCTCAGGGAGGCCAGGGGTCTGGACCTCCCTCCACTCCTGGGAGTCTGGGGGACAGCCCCAGCCCACCCCGTCTCCAATCTTCCCTCCCCCCAACCCCCCCACCCCGAGTTCATTTGTCTCCAGCCTGTTCACAAATAAAAGCTTGCTTTTTGTAGCAAGGAAGCCTGCTTAGTCCTTACTTCCCACAGCTCCAGGGCCCACCAGGAATGTAACCAGGGCACTATGGACACCAGACCCTGGGCACCCCACCCCACCCCCACCAGTGCCAAAAGTAACTACCCTTCCTGCTTCCCACTTGAAGAGACACTGGCAAACTCCAGAGAACTAAGGAACCAGCTTTAACAGGCTTTTTCCTTTTCCCCCCAGTTTGGGTGTGTGTGTGCATGTAATAAGCCTGCATTCCCACCCTTAGGGTGAGATTTATAGGATACCTTTACCTCCCAGGCTGGTGAAAACCCAAAGTACATATCAGAGAGCCTGCAGCAATGCTAGCAAAAGGCTTGGGGCTCCAGCCAACACCCTCTTGGTTAAACACAGGGAGGTGGGGCCCAGGAGACTTGGGTCTGAAGTCCCGGGATCCACCTGGCCTGGCCCCACCCCGGACTCCAGTCACATCTCCAGAAGGCTAAATGCTCAACTTGGCTTCTGACTCACAGCAGCCACTGAACCCAGCCCTCATAGATGAGTCAGCCATCCAAGTCAGAGGAAAACCAGAGAGAACCTTGAAGACAGAACAGCTCAAGAGGCACTTTGTAACTCGCAATCTCACAGCCCACACTAGGCAGGCCTGAGCCTGGGGTTGAATAGGCCTCACTGCCCGGCTGCCCACCCAGGGAAGAGGCTACAGGAGAGTGTTCAGGTATGAAGGCCATTCTGCCCGAAGGGCTCCTGCAGACGGCAGCAGACACACCCCAGTTCATTGAAGTCCCCAACAGTCAGTTTGGGCCCAACCAGTGATACCCCCTATGAGTGAGAACTGTCAGAGGACAGCTCAGCCAGGTGCTGCGACCAAATGAAGGGGGTGGCTGGAGGCTGGGTCTAGAGAAGAGACACTGCTCATTATCTCAGCATACCTTCCCCGGCAAGGTCCCTTGGGCCCCAACCCTGAAACAAACATCCCATTAGTGAGCCTTTTTATTGTTGTGTGTGTTGTTTTTTTTTTTTAATTGAAGGTCCCTTACTGGTCCTGCTTCCACGGGTGGCCAAGACCAGGGGAAAAGGGGAGGGGAACCAGGCGGCGCAAGGAGGGGTCATCTCCACAACATTCCATTTATACACAGAACTAAACAGACAAGCACGGAGTCACTATTGCGGTTAGAAGTTGGCAGCATGGGAAAAGGGAGGAACAGGTGGGGAATTGGGGTGTCGTTAAAAAAAATACAGGCCCCCCCCAAACTGGGGTGCCTGGGGGGAACTTGGTCTGCTTCAACCCAAGAGGAATCAGAAGATCAAAAGCGGTTTGGGAAGGCCAGAACCGTCAGGGAATAGAGGGAAGAGGAAGGTCCAGGGGGTGAGGGGGGCTGTTTGGCAACTGGGGTGAAGGGATTGCCCTCCCCCTGCTGGGATCCCCCCAGCCCCTCCGGTCTGGCAGGAAGGGGGCAGACTGCAACCCCCATGGGCAGGGTCTGGGGCTGCCAGATGCTCCAGGCAGGGGGCTGGAGGGGGCTCACAAAGGCTTGCCCTCCAGGGAGATGACGGCACTGCCCCCCAGTTTCTCTGCCAGGGTGCAGCGGTCCTTGACCTCCTCGTAGCAGTTTGCTTGTAATTCATGCTTGATCCCTGTGAGGAAGAAAGGGAGCATCTGTGAGCAGGATGCGTTGGGGGAGGGGAAGTTGGGGCTGGGAAGGAGCCAATCAGAACAGATGGAAGGGACAAGGTTACCTTCCAGCAGGCAGGGAAGAGGAGGGGAGAGGCATCTCATATACCATGCCTTTCACCCTGCTCTGCAGCCAAAGCCTGGATGAAAAGATACATGGCATCCATGCTGGCCCTTACCCGTCAGCTTTTTCTTGATGGCATCCTTGGAGCTGGCATAAATCATTTTGCTCTTGAGGGGTGCAGACTCAGGTGCCCTGGAGGGAAACAACAGAGAATATGCAACAAACTTCTCTCTCCAAGTCTGGAAGTACCCTCAAGTGAGAGGGGACTTCAAGCACTCGGGCTTTGCTCAAGTTCCCTACTGACCAGTGTTTGTTCCAAGCCCCCCCAACACACAGAGGTCCCCATGCTGAGAAAGCAGGGTGAGCCAGAGCTAGGGAGGCCACAGAAAGAAGCGCCTGCAGGGAAGCTCACCAGAAGATAAACACCAGGTCCTCCTTCTTGCTCTCCTTGGTCTCATAGGTTGCGTCGTAGAGGGCATAGCGGCAGTCCTTGTCTGGCAGCATCTTGACAAAGGTGGCGTACGGGTCATCTACAGTCTGGCCCACATCACCCACCAGGATCTCCTTGCCCTCCTCCAAGATGATGTTCTTCTTGTCCTCGCTCAGGCAGAAGAGCACCGCCTTCTTGCGCTTCTTCACTTCCTCTGGTGTCGAGGACTTGCGCACCTTCATGTCATTGAACACTTTGATGACGCCATCAGAGACCGCCACGCCGGAGGCCTAGGGGATGAGCCACATACACTTCAGAAAGTAAAGACTTTGGGGGGCACCTGGGTGGCTCAGTGGGTTAAAGCCTCTGCCTTCAGCTCAGGTCATGATCCCAGAGTCCTGGGATGGAGCCCAGCATCCCACTTCCTGCTCAGCAGGGAGCCTGCTTCCCTTCCTCTACCTGCCTCTCTGCCTACTTGTGATCTCCGTCAAGTAAATAAATAAAATCTTAAAAAAAAAAAAAAAAAAAAAGGAAAGACTTTGGGACTCCCCCTAAAAAGATCTTAAGATCTCCTTTGCAATCTTGAGAGATCTACCTCAGATACCAACAAGTCCTCAACTAAGAGATCATTACTCCTTCCCAAGACAAGTATCACAAAGCCACCGTCCAAGGACCAAATGAGACAACAGAACGGCAGCCCTACAAGAAACCTTTTATCATCTAATTCAACATCACTCCTCCTCACCCAACATCTTATAGTCCAGAAACCAAGAACCTGTAAGCAGCAGAACCTCGGCTTTGACGTGAGCCCAGAATTAAAAGAATCTACAGGCTCCTTTCTTACAGTACTCCATCTCAGCTTTTCGATAATAGTCCTGACTCAAAACTTCACAGACAGGAAAGGGAGACCCAGGCACCCAGGTTAGAGCCACCTCTTCTGGAGAGAGAACGAGGACCCCCCAACAATGGTAGACAGGACACCAATGAGTTTAACAGTTCTCGTTAAGTCCATCAGAACTAGTAGTGCAGTTGTTCACAAACCATCCTCTTTGCTGGGATCATCTTCAACCAAAGCAAGAATCACAGTCCCTAATTAAAACACTAACCCATTAACTCCCCGTCCTCCGGGGAAAATGTAGGACCCGAAGATCGCTTGACATAAGTTAGCAGGTCAAAACCAAATACCCGCGGTCCCCAAGAGCTCTTTAAACGTCTACTCTGGGTCGTGTTGGGGGGGGGGGGCACCCTAGCCTGGAGGGGGGCTGCTGTCCACAGTGAAATCTGCTGCGCCCCCCGCGCCCGGAACTGCAGAGGAAGCCGGCCACGTGACCAGCCGCTTCCGGAGTAGGCGGGGAAAAGCGCTGGCCCGGCCAGGCCCCCTCCGGGAGAAAGCAGTACCCGAAGGCAGGAGCACCCCCAGGGCCTCAACCCCGAGGAATCGCCTTTTCCGACAGGCCTATCAGCCCCCTCCGCAGCCGGCCGGAGCCTGGACAAGTTACACAACCTTCAGTTCTCGTAGCCCTGGGGCCGAACACAGGGGGCGGGGTGGTTTCCGGGCGGTGCCTGCCTGGGTCACTTCCCTAAACTCGGCTCCACCCTCAGGCCCCATCCGGGAAAGACGAAGGCCCCGCTTGTCCAGGGCTTCGGGCCCAGCGGCGGGGCCTGAGCGTGTGCGCACGCGCCGGCGGACCGTGCCGTTCCAGCCTCTGCCGAATGTACAGAGCGGAGAACCCAGATGGCTTTGTGGGCTCCCACGCAGGGCCGTGATCTCCGCGGTGCAAACCCGTGGCTCCGGGTCGCGCGGCGCAAACCCCTAATCCCCAGCGTCAGCACCCGGACCCCTCCGCCCCCGCATCCCCTTGGCCCTCCGCCCCCGCCCCTCCTGGGCGCAGACATCCCTGCCACCTGCTCTCTACAGACCCGCCAGCCGAGGGAGGGTGACGCGGAGACAGGAACAGCCCTTGGGTGGGGCGCGCGCGCCGAGACCGCTCGCGCGCTTTTCCTTCGCCGCCCCCGGGCCGGGTTCCGACGTCGCGTGCTCCCGTCGAACGCGCGACCCCGTGAACCGACTTGGTTCAGCGCGCGCCAGCGGCTGCTCCGCGAGGGGCGGGCGCGCGCGCGCGCCGCGGAACCCCCTCCCCCACAGCCGGTGTCCGCGCGGGCGCAGCAGAGCGGTGGGGGAGGGGAAGGGAGTCCAGGGGGCGCGCGAACGACGGCCGAGCCAGCCCTCCCCAGCGTCCGCGGGCGCGCACGCGCGTCCCAACACCGCCCGCCCCTCAGCCCGAGACCCTCATCCCGCCCGGGGCGCTGGGGGGAGGGGGTGCCGACGTCGCTCCACCGTTCCCTCCCCCGCGCGCGGACGACCGATTCGCAGCCGCCTCCCCTCAGTCGCCATGGCCTGCTGCTCACCATGTTTCCGGAAGCGAAAAGGAGATAGCAAGGAGAGTCAGGAGAGATGAGAGCCGCTGCAGCTGCTGCCGGGATCCGACTGAACGCGGCCTCTCCCGGCCCCTTCCGTTTAGTATGAGCCGCACAATGAGGGGCGGGGCGGGCTTCCGGCGCTCCCCCCACGGGCCGACGGGAAATGAAGTCCGAGGGTCCTGCGCCGTCCTCGGGCTCACTGGGTAAGAGAGTCTTTTTCGCCAGCCGGCCTCCCAGCGCCACATTACATGCTGGGAAACGTAGTCCGAGACCGCCGAGAGGGACTGGGGTTATGGCACGGAGAGCGCGCCCATTGGTCGAATTTTCCAAGAAACGCTCCGCTGAGCAAAGGCCCCCCGCGCTAGGTAATGTGACCCGAAAATGAGCTCTCGACCCCGCCGCTCGTTACCTGCGGCGGAACTGTTTCCTAAAATCCATCTTGGCAGGTTATGGTCTGAAATTTTCTAAATTGAAGCAACTGTTTATTGGCCTGGAATCCTGTCCTAGATACAGCAAGGAGAATCGCAAGTGTAAAGCGTCGTCAACCTCCATATGCACCTTTTATATGCAAACCCACTGGTCTCCTGAGAAAAGGCCATATGCAACTTAAATAAAATTAGAATAAGAGAAAACACACAAGAGAAAGGCTACAAGGAAGTCTTTGAAAATAGAGCTTTGTCCTTGTTTTAAAGACGTCTGGCAAGTTAACGAAACAAAGGGAGAAGGGCAGGGGATCGTGCGATCAATTTAAAGATCGTGTGCCTTTTACTAGAGAGAGTGAAAAGAAAACATATATTAAACCAGATTTGCATCACGTTCTCGAGTGGTAAGCTAGGCATACAGTTAACTTAAAACCCGGAAAAATTAAGACACAGCTCTGTATTAGCCTGAGTTTCAAAAAAAGAAACGGGTGGGGACTACGGGAAGTTTTCGTTGGCCTCGAACGACGACCTTAGGCCTTAGTCTTAGGCTCTGCGGAAAGACTACAGAGTGGCAAACAGGGTAACTAAGGGTATCGATCCCATCAGCAGAATAAAGAGTGTTAATGAAGAGCTGGAAGCCTGGTCTTCAAGACCGGGAGTGGGGCACCTCGCAGGGCATGCCGGGGATTGTAGTCAGGGACATCCCGCTGCACCGCCCACCAACCGAGTTCCCGGGAGCCCCAGGTGGAGGCCGCCGCCCGATCCCCAGCCCGGTAAGCGACCCTGCCAGAAAAGGAGACTGTCTCCACTTTTTTCAAGCCTCGGAGTTTCCAAGAGTAACGAGGAGGGGGACACAGACACTTCGGAGTTACCCTGGAGACACGCTCCCGCCCGCCCCTAGCCACGGGATGCCCTAGATGTCCTTATTAGGACAAGAGACTAGAGGGGGTGGGGCCAACCCGAACGCCCGACGGAGGCTCCTTATAAGGCAGCCTCGGGAGGGAGGCGAGAGTTCGGAGCTGGCTGGGAGGGTGGGGGGAGCCGGGTTCGCGGTTGGGCGGAGTCTGAAGGGGCGGGCCTGGGGCTGTGGTGCCCGCCTCTCCACTCCTCGAAGGCCTGACCCCAGCTCCTCGCGACTTCCGTAAAACAGCTGGGGGAGAACTTAACTCCCTGGAGAGATCCTCGAGCCGTACCTGTCCCTCAACTTGGGACCCTTCTGCATAATCCTAAACATAAACCTCCTTAAGGGTCTCCCGCCTCCAATGAGTCACAAAAATGACCTATGTGTTCTCCCTTTCAACCTTCGTTCTGGCTCTTACCTCCAGTCTGCTCCCCTGAATCTAACCACGTACCCATCTCGGGCCGCCCCCTTCCCCCGCCTTGAGGCCCAGCACCTCCTATATGTCCCCCTTCTACTTGTCCTCTGTTCCCCTCCGTCCTCCTAGCTTTGGCTTTCCCTGAATGTCCCCGACTTCGCTCCCCTCCTCCACTGCTAGATCTCCACGCCTCGCTCTCCCCACCCCCCCTGGGGATCTCGTTTTCTTCGGAGGGTCCTTAGCTCCTCCTACATTACCTTTGTATCTTCATCCCCAGTACTGCTTTCTGGATGTCCGTCCTATAAATATACCTGCACTCATTTGCACCCCGCCCCGGCCCCCACCTCTTGGGCTTTTCAGAAGCTCAGTCCCTCTCCAGCATCCCCGGCAAAGGTGGGACTGAAACTTGACAGCTTCAGGTTCCTCGGTGTTAAGCACCACCCCCAGCCAGCCCTCCCAGCCACACCGGGGCGCTGTCGGCCTTTCTGTCTCCGCACAAAGAGGACACCCCGCCCCCCCACCCCGCCACCCCAGCTCTCGGAACTGGGTTGGGAGGAAGGGGAGGGACAAGGCTGGGGGCGGGAGGGTATGGGTGGGGCCCGTCCTTTGACTGGTTTGGGACGGGAGGGGCGAGGGGGTGAAAGGCCGCAGAGAAAGCGCTGGGCACCGAGCGCTTAGAGTAGTGCGGGGGCGGGGAGGGCAGCAGGAGGCTCTTCTCTAGTTAGTGCCCCGCATGGGGCCACGTGATTGGAGAGGTCCCGCCCTCACCCTCCCGAGTCAGGTGTTCGAATCCCGTCTCCAGAACTGGCGGCGTCCCGGTCGGGTCTGCGCGAGGCGCCAGAGGACCCTCCCTGAGGCTCATGGCAGCGCCGGTCCGCTTGGGCCGGAAACGCCCGCTGCCCGTTTGCCCCAACCCGCTCTTCGTACGCTGGCTAACCGAATGGCGGGACGAGGCAGCCAGTAGGGGCCGCCGCACGCAATTCGTGTTTCAAAAGGTGGGTCCGGGCTCGAGGCGGACAGGTGCGGGCTGGTGCGGGCAGGTGCGGGCAGGTGCGGGCAGGTGCGGGCGGAGCCAGACAGCGAGGCCCGCCTTGACCCGGTACGGTACCCCTGCCCCGGCCAGGCGCTGCGCTCGCTCCGGCGGTACCCACTGCCTCTGCGCAGCGGCAAGGAAGCTAAGATCCTGCAGCACTTCGGAGACAGACTCTGCCATATGCTGGACCAGCGGCTGCAGCAGCACGAAGCATCCGGCGGTAAGCGCTAGAGTCAGGGCCGGTGGTCCCCTGAGCCTCCCCTAGGCGTAGGCTCCGTAACCACCTGGGTTAGCTTCAGGTTCTTCACTCCTGTCCAAGTTGCTGTTTGACCTCAGGTTAGTAGCTGGCTAGCAGAACCTCACCCCTCTCGCCTGCTACATGAGCTGGCAGCGTCCCAGACCTTCTCTCCTGCTGGGTTCCGTGGCATTGACTCTCTTCCGTTGCTGCAGGTGACCATGCCCCGACTTCATCTGGAGATAAGAGTCCAGCCCGGGAAGGACCCTTTGCCACAGTCCAGGATGCTTCCATGCCAGTGAGACGTGGGCAAGGGGAGTGAAAAGGAAAGTGGGAGCACCAGGAGTTAGATTGTCTGGCTGGGGGAACTTCAGGCCTGGGTCCACCTCTGTCACCAGTGATGCCTGGCCTTTGGCAAATGACTTACTCTGGTGCTTAGTTCTCTTCTCTGTAGCTGGAAATACTGAATGATAATAGAGTCAGGTGAGAGTTCCAGAATCAGACTATTTAGGCCAAGCCCAGTAAGTCATGACAATTGCTATTATTGGTTTTCTTGCCTTACCATCTCTGTTCCCCAGCCAATGGTAAAACTGAGGCTGGGTCAGACAGATTACACGCCCACCCCCCACCCCCCGCTCCAACCGTTCCACCATCTCATCCCAGCCTTACAAGTCCTCCCATCATCTGACCCAATTTCCAGACAGGGAAACTGAGGGGCAGCTGAGGGACTCATTCGGGGCCGTGTAGCCTGCTGAGACAGGCCTGAACCTCGGCCCTGCCAGGGATGCAGTCCACAATGGCTGATTGGTTTCCATGTTCAAAGCCACGGTGATTCTTTCAGCTTCCAGCCCAGCCCAAAGCAGGGGGCTCAGGCAGCTACTGGCCGGCTCGGCACTCAGGCGCCCGTGAGATCCTACTGCTGCTCTACAGGGATCTCCTGGTGAGCCCGTGGCTGGCCCGGGAGGCAGGAGCACCCAGGCACTGGGGCCTGAGGCTCCTGGAGGAGGTCGGCCCTAATACTGCACCTACCTATCTTAGCACCCTAGCGCCTAGCACTTATCTGGATTACATTTCTGCCTTGATTACAGAATCCTAGTGGCCACGGCTTCCTAGCCAAGGAGGAGCTGCTGCAGGGGTGTACCCAGAAAGCCCCCAGGGTGAGCCCTGAGCAGGGAAAGGATGGAGCTGAGTGGCAATGGGTTAGACCCTAAGCCCACCAGGGACTTCCCTTCTTGGGAGCAGGCGGTGGCTTGGGGCCCAGGGAGGTGGACTTATGGTACCGCCAGGAGCTTTCTAAGGGTCTCTCTTCCCCTATGGACAGGTGGCCCCTGGGAGTACTCGACCCTGGCCAGCCCTCCGCTCCCTCCTGCACAGAAACCTCGTTCTTAGGACACACCGGCCAGCCAGGTGGGGTCGACTACAGGGGGAGACAGGAGGTGTGTGTTGGGCGTGGGGTGGGGGGAACATGGATGAAGTTCTGAGCGGGGCACTGCCGTCACCCAGCAAATCGCAGGCCTTGTGCTGTTGAGTTGGGTGTGGGAAAGGAGGGCCTTACTTGCAGGAGCCCGTCTCGTGGGAGTACCAAGAGGACCCGAGAGACCAGGCACTAGGCAGCGGGGAGGAGAGGGTGCCACAGGTTTTACTGGAAGAGCGGAACGCCTTTGCTGAGGACCCAGCATTTGGACACGTCTTAGAATTTAGTGGGGGAGAGATGCAAGGCAGCACTCTGGAGAGGAGGGACAGGGTGTCTGAGATGTGCTTGTTGTAGACCGAGAGACGTCCCTGGGCAGGTCCCAAGAAGGCTATCTGAGGAATGAGAACACAGCCCGGGGAGTGACTTGCTTGGGCAGGGGTCGCCAGGGCTGGTGGGACCAGCCAGGCTGGGGGCAGGCAGGAGGACGGGCCAGGTGTGAGTGAAGAAGGCAGATCTGTGTTCATCAGGTACTCGCTGACGGCGGAGGGTCTGGAGCTCGCCCGGAAGCTGGCTGAGTCAGAGGGCCTGAGCTCACTGGACAGTCCTATCAGGCCAGAGGAGCCCCCTGGGGAGGAGCCAGAAGTGCCAGGAACGGCCTCTGCTGAACTGTGAGGAGGAGGGGGAAGGGGGGGGGCCCTAGGGGGCGGCAGAGTCTCCCAGAAACAAGGCCAGCCCTCTCCCCATCATCTCCAGCTGAGCTGCCGCACCCACTTGGTTGCGGGGGGTGGCGGTGTGGGGGGGCTGCCTGGCGCCGGTGTCCTGGCCTCAGGCACGCCGACGCCCCCCTCCCCCTTGTAGTGGCGCCAGTGAAGGGAGTGTCCAGCAGCCACCCCTGGAGCTTGAGCCTGGAGAGTACAGGGTGCTGTTGTGTGTGGACACCGGCGAAGCCAAGGGGTGAGGGGGCTGGGGGCGGAGGAGCAAAGGAGGCGATGCTGGGGGAGCGGGTGGCAGGGGCCCGCCCTAATCTAGGCCGCCTGTCTCACAACTCCAGGGCGGGGCACAGGCCACAGCTGCTCCTCGAGCTACAGCGTCTGCGTGTGCCCTACATGGTGCGCAAGCTGCACGTCGGGGACTTCGTGTGGGTGGCTCAAGAGACCAGGCCCAGAGACCCAGGTAGGGGTGTGGACCGAAGGGCAGGTATCCAAGGCAGGGCCCTGAGGGGTCGGGGTGTGCGGGGATATGAGCCTCCGGAACCCTTCTTGGTCTCCTGGCAGCAAGACCCGGGGAGCTCGTCCTGGACCACATCGTGGAGCGCAAGCGGCTGGATGACTTGTGTAACAGCATCATTGATGGCCGCTTCCGTGAGCAGAAGGTTCCTAGAACGGCCTCGCCGTGCCCCCCATTCCCTCTCGGCTCCAGGGCCCCTCCGAAGCCCAGGGGTGTCTGGCTTCAAGGCAGAGCTCCCATAGCCATTACCCCCATTAGAGATGCACCCAGCCAGCTCCAAGATCAGAGCTCTCGGGCCCCTGTGGGCACACAGTAGGGGCGCAGGGTGACTGGGCTGGACTGAGGGACATATTCCAGAGCCCTTGGGCGGCCAGCGCCCACGGTCCAGGATAAACAAGACCCAGACCTCCAGGAGTGGAAGCAAAGCGGCTCAGTCTGGGTACTGGCTGCTGGGCTGGTCGCACAGAGAGGCCGTGTGTGGACCGAGAGCGTGCGAGAATGCCCGTCATTCAGAGATGATGGGAGGCTCTTCCTGACAACGGTAACAGCGTGAGCAAAGGTGGAGGCCCCGAGACAGGCAGAAAAGCTAGGGAAGACAAAGAGGTGGACTGGTGACGATTTTGAGTGTGACATGATTGACAGCTGGCACCTGACCCGCCCCCCCCCATCTTGTCTCCCTCCCCAGTTCCGGTTAAAGCGCTGTGGCCTGGGCCACCGAGTGTACCTGGTAGAGGAGTATGGCTCGGCGGGCCACCTCAGCCTTCCCGAGAGCACACTGCTGCAGGCTGTCACCAACACTCAGGTGAGCCCGGAGGGCCAGGCCAGGTTGGCGGGGACCCCATAGTCCGCGGCTCCAGCAGGGAAGCCCCTTCCTCTCCTGGGTGGGCTCCTCTCTTCCAGGTCATCGATGGCTTCTTTGTGAAGCGCACAGCAGACCTCAAGGAATCGGCTGCCTACCTGGCCCTGTTGACCCGGGGCCTCCAGAGACTGTACCAGGTGAGCGGTTGCCCCTGTCCCTGTCCCCCCAAGTACTTGGGCCCTGGGCTCCCCTGAGGAAGTGAAGTGAGCAAGATGCCTGGTGTTCGGGCTGGCCCATTGAGGCCTAGGATTGGGCAAGGACTGGCCGGGGGGGTCCCCTAGAGCTGGCCGGGCCTCACTTCCCTCTCCCCTCAGGGCCGTACCCTCAGCAGTCGCCCCTGGGGAGCCTCCGAGGCCTCTGAATCAAGGCCGGGGCCCTCCCCAAATCCTCTGTGCTCACTCCTCACCTTCAGTGACTTCAACGCAGGTGCCATCAAGAACAAGGTACTGCCTCGGCCCACTCCTCCTCATGTGGCCCAGCCCCAGGCCACTCCTGACACGGTCCTCCCCGCTCCTAGGCGCAGTCTGTGCGCGAGGTCTTCGCCCGGCAGCTGATGCAGGTGCGCGGAGTGAGTGGGGAGAAGGCGGCAGCCATAGTGGACAAGTACAGCACCCCCGCCAGGTAGGCCCCCCGCAGAGCTCGTGGGGGGCGGGGGTCCTCCACCCCTGCCCTACCTGGCTCTACCCGTGCCTCGTGGCGGGGTCTGGCTGTGCCAGGGCTGGACAGACCCAGAGAGGGACAGACCCAACTGAGTTCCCGGAGATCAGGTGGTAAGGCAGACTGAACCCGCTAGGACCAGACCATATCCCAGGCCCCTAGGGGAGGCTCCAGGAGGGATGGACACCTTCTGCCGGGTGCAGCAGAGGCGGCTTCTAGAGGAGGGGTTTGGGCCATGAAGATGGGGCCAAGTGAGAACATTTGCAGCTCCATGAAGGGAGGGTGAGCTGGACGGAAGAGGGCCTTGAATGCCAGACTCAGGAAGTATGGCAGCAGTCCCGACTCCTTCTGTCTGGCTCCCACGATGGTGGCCTAGCTGCCCGGAGCAGGCCATCTCTCCCCTATTGTCAAGCTTTAGAAACTCAAACACCCAACCCCACCCCCAGCCTATTGGCCGCCTATGACGCCTGTGCCACCCCCAAGGAACAGGAGATGCTGCTGAGCACCATCAAGTGTGGCCAACTGCAGAGGTGACAGCAAGGAAAAGAACCCGGGGGAGGGGTTAGGGCTGGGGTGCTCTGGCCCATGGCCTGACCATCCCCTGCTTCTTTGTGCAGGAATCTGGGGCCTGCTCTGAGCAGGACCTTGTCCCAGCTCTATTGCTGCTACGGCCCCCTCACCTGAGCTATGCCACGAGGTCGACTCTGCCTGCCCACGCACACCCCCCCCCCACCTTCACAGGCTAGCCAGCTTTTTAATCCGAATCTGTTTGGCCACAATAAAAATATAAGTATTTGCAGCTTTCTGTATTATGGAGATGATGCTGGGCCCCACAGGCCTCGTGAAGTATCCAGGCAGGAACTGGGGAGACCAGCAGGTCCACTGGTTTTTAAACTGAGCTCCTTGGGACCCTGGGGTTCCCTGGGGGAGCACTAAGACTACCAGGGAGATGGAGTCAGTGAGGCGTTGCAACTTTGAATCTAGTTTATGTCGGTCAGAGTTCCCCGATCAAATAACATTTCCTTCAATAACAGGTTCTGTATTTTGGAAAAGAAATGTCTGGAAAGTGCTCATGGCCTAACTGCCTCATTTTATGGATTGGAAAACTGAGGCACCGGAAGCTACTAGGGTTTAGCCAAATTGATAGTTTGAGGCCATGCTGGGAGTAAAACCCAAGGCCTCCATTGTCTACAGTGGGGTTTCCCAGGTCCCCCTCAAACCAGTCAAACCCCAATTCCTGGGCTGGGTCCTGAAGTCTGCAGCCTTATTACCTCCCTTCTCACAATGTGCATGGTCGGCCAATCCCGGCCTTGGGGATGCAGTTCCCAGCTCCTATCTGTGGGGCCCCCTGAGCCTGAACAGAGACATTCCCCCCTGCTTTGGGTGACTGGCCCGCCTCCCACAGCCGGGCCCCTTCCCCCATCCGGGGTTCACTATGGTGTTCCCCACCCACCTCAGCCACCAGGACTCCTTCTTTCTCCCTTTATTGCCTTTCTCTTTCTACTCTTCACAACAGCATCTGCCCTTGCAGCGAGCACAGACATCTCTGAGCCCCAGGCTCTCCGGCTGCAGGAAGCCTCTCCCTCCCTGAGGGTCCCCCCCACCCACTCCTCAGAAAGTGTAGGCCCCCACGAAGACGGTGAGTCTCAGTACAGAACTGGCCCGGTAGCTCATGAGGGAGTTCATGGTGACCATCTCGAGGTCCAGCACGTACTCCCGGGGGCCCGTCACAGGCCGGGCGAGGACCAGCATGGCGCTGACATTGTTGATTTGCTGCAGGGCACAGTGGGTGGGGGGGACATGTAGATCACGTCAATCTACACGCCTGTCCTGGCATCACCTCCCTGCCCCATATCTTGAACCCACAAGCAGATGGCTGTGAAGGAGAGAGCCGGTCAGGCCGTGATCTCAGGCTCCCATCCGGCTCTGTGATACCCATGACATCTTGGCTCTGGTGCACCCAGGCTCCCACCCTCAGAAATCTCCCACTGGTGCTCTTCCCGCCCTTTCCATCTAGTTCTTTTGTCTGACCAAAGCCAAGGCCAGATGAAAGACTCTTGGGAGTGATGGGGCCTTTGGTGACCTGGAGCAGGCGACTTCCCTTCAGAGCGTCCAGTTTCATAAAGAGAAAACAAGGACTGATACCAGATAAACCCTCAGACCCCTCTCATTGTGAATCAGGCCTGGACCCCTCCTGCCTAACAGTTCCACCAGCAGCCAGCTGGGTTCTTGGACCCCAGACCCCACATCAACCCCTGCTGCCTCTCTCTCCAAGGCCCAGCTCCATTTGCTTGCCTTCCCCAGACACTGCTTTGTCTGTTACTTGGACAGGCATGTGCCTTGTCCCAATGGCATGTCCCATGCCAGTGCCTTGTTCTAAGGGTGAAGAAATTGAGGTCACATAGAGAAACCAGTGCAGGGACTCAAACCCCAGTGTCCAAGTGTCTGGTCAGAACTGCATTTAACAACCTGTAGTTTGTACTGAGGGAATTTAGAATACCCCTACCTTTCTACAGAAATTCCACCTCCTGGGGGGATGTGGGGGCTTTGAGAGAAGAGGCGGGGCATGGTGCTATAGCGGACTCTTTCACTTAAGGTTGCCTGGAATTCAGTTTTGGATTATGCATGTTAGTTGATGGGTGCCGTTAGGGGAAAGCCTTACCCTAATGTAGAAGTCCCCCTGCGAGTTTCCTGCACGGATCTGAAAGGCATTGTAGGCACCAGGGTAGACAGAGGTCGCTTGGATCTGGAACACATCCGCGGGCACACTGCGCTCCGAGGTGATGCTCATGTAGCGGTGCACGATGGAGGAGGGCTGCTCCCGGCACAGAGGGTTGGAGGCCGGACAGAGGCAGCGACTAGAGGCCCCAAAATGGGGACACGAATGAGGTCCCAGCCCATATCCCAAATCTGGTCCCACCCTACAAACAGGGATCCCCCAAAGGATCCTCCCACTCTTGTCAGAACAGTTTGCATGGTTTACTCATGAAGAACTACAATTCCCATAGACCCCTGAGGCACCAGCCAGGCCAAACGGTGGCCTGTCTGCCGCAGAGCCCTCTGGGCGTTGCAGTTTTCAAAGCGGGGCGGGGGGTGTCTGGCATCGCAATGACTCACTTGTCAGACACCTGGACGTAGGGCTCCACGCAGCGGTTGGTGTCCACGCAGCGGTAACCCCCGTGAAAGTTGACACAGGTTTGGGCCTCAGAGCACTGGTGTGCACCCGACTCACACTCATCAATGTCTGTGTCCGGGGAAAGGGGGCTGGAACCCAGATGTCGGGCCAGCAGCCCCTGATACCACCCTACCCGCCCCACTAGGGCCACCCATACCTTGGCAGAGGCGCGTGGCCAGCAGCTGATAGCCCTGCGGGCAGTGGCAGGAGAAGCGGCCAGGCTCATTGACACAGCGGTACTGGCAGAGGTAACTGGAGTAACTGCACTCATCGATATCTGAGGGACAGTGTGGATGAGGGCTCTGGACCAAGGGCAGTCCTCCCCGTTCAGTCCCACCAAGGTTTATACAGAGAGCCCGGCCCTGTGTTGGGCTCGGTATGGAAAGACGGAGGGGTGGTGAGACAAAACCTTCAAAGCTCAGTACGGGGACAGAGGAGCCAAAGAAGGCTCTGCCCAGACTGCCCGGCTCCCAGAGCTCTTTGCCCCAGCACTGCCGGTCAGTCCTGAATGGAAGCACTAGAGGCTTGGCTTTAAGTCCTGACCGAGTCTGGGGAACCTCAATGTCCCTGTCAATAAAATGAGTGGGTTAGACTGGATGTGCCTTGAGGGCCCAGCCTGTGACAGTTTCCAGTAACTTGCCAAATTCCTGCAACCCACAACCAGCCTAAGCACACAGTCCCTCCCACCCACCACGAGCTCACAGGCAGGAACCACGGGTCCTGTTCTGGGTCCCCTCATGCGGCCTAGCACCGAGCCAGGCACCAGTGGGGCCCATACAGCAGCAAAGCATAACATAAACAGGGTACCTGGATGGCTGACAAGGACTGAGGAGTCCAGAGAGGACCCCTGGTGCCACCTCACCCTAGCTGTGTGACCTTGGCCGAGTCATTTAACTTCTCTTCATTGAAGGACTTTATACTTATGATTTTTTTTAGCAACCCTCCCCCCAAACCTCGGGGGAGACACTACTGTCCTCGTTTTGCCGAGGAAGGAAAAACTCATACTTTCATCATAGGATCACTGGCAGGATTAAACAAGGCCAAGTATGTAAGGGAAATGGGCTGCACATGGAAGGTTCTCAACAAATGGTAGTTCACTTTAAAACATTGTGGCTTGGGGCCTGATGAAGCCTGTCTTGTTATGTCCCGCCTCATCCTCAAGACAACCCACTTCACAGAAAAAAAATAGGCTCAAAAGAGTGGCGGACCCTAGTCCAGGATATGAATGCGTGTCCACTTGACTCCCAAAGAGGGGAGCACCCACATCCTTTGTCAGCCTCCCCACTGAGCTCCCGTGCTCCCTCGTGCTCCTCCCCACCCCGTGCCTTCCCCCCCACCCCCCCCCCCCCCCACAAGGCTGGGAGTTCTGGTAGGCCGGTGTGCATGTACCGGCCAATCAGCCAGGCACAGAATACAGAGGAGGTATGTGGGTGTGGAAGAGACAGGACAGGGAGGTATCAAATGGAGGGCTGTGAAGCAGGAAAAGAAACACAGCACGACACGGCCTGGGAGCCCCATGGAGGAACCCCACGGAGGACGGTGCGGGGAGCTCTCACCATTGCAGGAGAAGCCGTCCCTATGTAGCTCATAGCCCTGGTTGCAGCGACACAGGAAGGTCCCATAGGAATTGAAGCAGCGTTGCTCACACGGAGCCCCCATGTCACACTCGTTCACATCTGGGGGTTCAGGGGCAAAAAAAACCAGGAGGGGTGGAAGCCAAGGAGCTGCCCAGAGTGCCCACTTTCCCCAGGCTGGTCAGAAAGAGAGCTCCGGCGCCCCCGCCCCGCCCGGCCCAGGGATGGAGGAGCCTAGCCTGGCCCAGCCTCACCTACACAGGAGCGGTTGTTGGGTCCCAGCTGGAAGCCCGGCTCGCACTGGCAGCGGAAGGAGCCGGGCAGGTTGACGCAGCGGTGCTGGCAGTAGCGGTAGCGGCACTCGTCTATATCTAGGAGGGAGGTCGGGGGAGGGGGCAGAGGGCACCGGGCAGCCAGGACTCACCCAGTCCCGTGACCAGTGATGGGAAGGCAGAGATGGCAGGGGATGAGGGCCAAGCCTGACGGTGGGGCGGCGCAGGGGGTCTGGTGCTAGTGTGAGAGCTGGGCCAAGGGCATGGGGTAGGGACTAGAGATGCTCTTTCCGGACTCACCCACACATTCAGGCCCAATCTTGCGGTAGCCGTCGGGGCAGGTGCACTGGTAGGAGCCGGGCAGGTTATGGCAATCCTGGCTGGGGCGGCAGTCGTGCAAAGCCTGGGCACACTCGTCCACGTCTGTAGGAGACACCACTCAGCCCCTGCCCAGGAGCCCGTGCACCACCCAACATGACAGACACCTCCTCACGGGGAGGACACAGATTGGGGACCGTCCGTCAGCCTGGGAGCCACCAGGAGAGGATCCTGCCCGGACTCCCAGGAGTGCTGACTCCAGGGCCTTCCTCCAAGGCTCATGGCAGCCGGGGACGGGGTCCAGATCAGGAAGAGGGGTAGGGAGCAGAAGCTGAGGAGGACAGCTCTGGCAGTGGGTCTCCAGCAACTGAGAAGGGGGCTCCAGGTGCTCGCTGGAGCAATGGGACAGGAGCTGGGATCACCGGTGGCAGGCCGCACATGAAGTGAGGATCCGGAGGGCAATCCGGTTAGCCCCTGCCCGTGAGCAAGGGAGCAACTGTGGTCTGAGTCGTTAAGATGCAGTGATGCTTGGTGGGAGGACTGAAAGCCCTGGAGCCAAGGGGACCCTCACTCACCCACACAGCGCTCTTGCTCATCAGGTTCGTAGCCTGGTAGGCAGGGGTTGGGGTGTTCAGCGGGAGGCACTGGTGGTGGCGGTCCCTCGCCATGCAGGTCATTGATGACGGCAGCTGAGCGGGGCAGGCACAAGTAGCCCCCATAGTGGTTGATGCATTTCATCTCCCCCTTGCAGGCCTCAGGGATGGTCAGGCACTCGTTGACATCTGCAGAGAGGGGCCTGCTGGGTACAGCCAGTCTCTCGGGCTGGCTGCGAAGTGGGTGGCAGGCAGGAGCCCAGCTCGGCCTTCTATAAGCTGTGTGGCCCAGGCAAGGCCTTTCCTCTCTCAGCTGAGGTAGTCTGCTCAGGACCCCTCCCCGAGGCCTGCTTGCTCCCATAGGCACCCCCATACTCTTGTCCCTAAGAGGGTCTCTACTCCTCCCCAAAGCCCTGGCCCTGGCTCAGCCCGAGTGACATGCAGGCCTCTTTACCCCCACCCCACAGACACTGCCCTCCCAGGACATGATAGGAAAGTAGTCAGAGGTATCCAAGACCCAGCGTCTCTGGCCAACTGAGGGGTGGGGGCAGGGTGTCCTGGGTTTCTCGGAGAGGGAGGGGCCTACATGGCTTCTCCACTTCTAGCTGAGCTGGCCCCCAGAGAATCAGTGCTGGCCTCTGCCAAGCCAAGCTGGGCAGAGGACAGGTCAGGGCTCCCAGATGCGGTTCTTGGAACTAAGGTGCCAATCCCTTTCCCAGTTCCTGGTGGTGGGTCAGTCCCCCAAACGTACTCACCCCGGCAGTGCTGGCTGTCGGGGTCCCACTCATAGCCATCTGTGCATTCCTACAAAGGGACCAGAGATGACCAGCAGATATCCCCAGTCCCCTTCAAATGATCGGGCCAGGATCAAGGGCCTGAGCCTGGACACCCTCCCAGCCTGCTTCAAACAATGGCCCTCAGCCGATTCACCAAGCAGGGGAGGGGAGTCTTCCCCGGCAGTAACCACCCCGGGATCCTGGTCTCTGTGGCCCTACCCAGCCCATCCCAGGCCAGCGGCCCCACTGTCCCCACCGTGTAGCTGTCGGGCTCCTCCGAATCCTGGGGAGACGCTGCCCCCAAAAGCAGCAGCAACAGCGCCCAGAGCAGTAGAGACCCGGGGAGGCAGGAGGCGAAGGGGAGCATCCTGGGGCTGGGAGGTGGTGGTGGTGGAGGAGTAGTGGGGGAAGGGGGGGTCAGGGCGCTTCTGCCACGCACCTCCCCCACATTCCCCGTACCAGGACTCAGAACCCTGGCCCCAGCCGCCTCCCGCTCGGGACCGGGCTTGGGGTCCCTGAGCTTCCCAGGGCCAAGGGCCCACTCCTCCCGCAGGCCGGGAATCGGGGCCCACCCGTCCCGAGCCGCCCCGCCCCCGCCCGGTCCCCCAGTGGCGCCGGCCGAGGAGCGCGGGCCTCTCGGCTCTGCGCTGACGCCGACTCCACCGAGACTGCCGCTCGCGCCCTCCCCACACGGACCGCCACTCACTTGAGCCCGCGACGCCCCCGCGGCCCGCGTCTCCGGCGGCTCGGTGGTTCGGGCAGTGCCTGCGGACAGACGGACGGGCGGACGGCGCAGCTCCCTGGACGCGCGGCCCCAGGAAGCGCCCCCCGCCCGTCCGCCCGCCCGCCCGCCCGCCGCGGCGCGGCCCACCCCGGCGCCTCCGCCCGCCCCTCGGCGGATTCCTGAGCCCGCGCCAGGGGGAGGGACCCCGACCCCCCGCTTCTCCGCCCCCGGCCAGCCGCAGGCCCCCACCCGGTCCCCCGCGGCGCTGCCCGGAGCCGCCTCCCGGCGCAGGGCCAGGGTCCCCCTAGCTCCCCATCCTGGGGGTATGGCCTTGATGCCAGGGCCCCAGACTCATCTGCGAGCCTCTAGGCCCTCACTTTGCGCACCCCACTCTATCATCCTGCGCACCTGGACCCAACCTATTCTGGGCTCCTAGAATTCCACCCTGGGCAACCACGTGTTAATGCTGGGGCCTCCACACACTCGGCGCCTCCCAGAATGTCATCCTGGGCACTTGGACCCCACCTAATCCTGGGGCTTCCAGATCCTCGCCCTCCGCCCCCCACAATTTTATTCTGCGCACCGGGACGGTCACTCTGGGACTATCGAAATTTCATTCAGGGTCCCCACACCCTCGCCCGAGACAAGACGCTCCCAGGCCCAAAACTGTCCAACTCTCTCCCTTCTCGCCTCCATCCCTAGGGCTGTCAGCCAGGTGGTCCCTTCACTGGAAGACGGGCTTCCTCCCAACAGTCGGTCCGCGAAACTACAACAGTTTGGGAACGGGGTCCGCAGTTCCCTTTTGGCCCAGAATGAATGGAAGCCCCGGAGAAGGCAGGCAGGGCTGAGCTTGCGCGTACAGGACGCCAGGGTCGGGTGCCAGTGCCCTACCCGCCCTCCTCCCAAACGGGTCCCCACCCCCACCCCCCAACCTCGGGGTGTCTGCCTTCTCTCTCACGCAGAAGGCGCGCCTTTCGGGGAGGAGTTTGGGCGGAGTTGGCTCCCAGGAAGGGGCGGGGCCTCTCCCTGCCCACGTCTCAGGGCGGGGCCAGACGGGAAAGGGCCGCGGGTCCCGGGATCTCCTGCCTGAGGGCAGACGAAGTGCGGGAACTGCTGAGCGGTCTCTTCCGTTTCCCATCCTTGTTTATCTTCACGGTCGCCCCCAGGGCAGCTCCACCCAGGGAGAGGGTGTACTGCTGGGGGCACATGGGTCCTAAGGTCTAGCCCTTGGGGTTCAAGGTAAATCGGAGAGTGCACGCCCCTCCCTCCCCAGATCCTGGGGGCCAGGGGGACTAGGGTGCTAAAAAATAATAGCTCTTTAAAACCAAAAAGATAGTCAATAACAAGTGTTGGCGAGGATATGGCGAAATTGGAGCCCTAGTACACTGTGGGTGGGAATAGTCCTCTTTGAAACAGTTTAGCAGGACCTCAAAATGTTACCGTACATGACCCAGAAATTTCACTCTTCTTTATATACCCAAGGGAAATGAAAACATATGTCCACTGGAAAAGATCCATATACATCATTCATAGCAACACTGTTCGTAAGAAGCAAAATGTAGAAACAATCTAATGTCCATTAATTGATGAATGGATAAAAATATGGCAATGTGATGGAATATTATTCAGCCATAAAAAGGAATGAAGTACTGATGTGTGCCTAAATGAGGATGAATCTTGAAAACATTACCCTAGGTGGAAGAAGCCAGACACAAACAACGTCATATTCCACTTATAGGACACATCTAGAATAGACAAACCTAGGAGACCAATTAGATTAGTGTTTGCCAGGGGAAGGGGGGGGACTAGAGGGCGGCTCCCAATGGACATGGGGTTTCTTGTAGAGTGATGAAAATACTCTGAAATCAGATGGTGGTGAGGATTGTCCAGTTGTGCAAATACACTAAAACTACTGAATTGTATCAAGTTTTTTTTTTTTTTTTAATTTACTTAAGTTATCTCACATGGGGCTCAAACTCACAACCTCAAGATCACAATTGTGTGCTCTTTGAGCTCCAGTGAATTGCATACTTTTGTTTTTTTTAAGAGATTTTATTTATTTACTTGAGAGAGAGAAGGGAGAGGGTCAGAGGGAGAAGCAGACTCCCTGCTGAGCAGGGAGCCCGATGTGGGACTCCATCCTGGGACTCCAGGATCATGACCTGAGCTGAAGGTGGTTGCTTTACCAGCTGAGCCACCCAGGCGCCCGAATTGTATACTTTTAAAAGGCTGAATTTTATGTCCTGTAAATTATGTTCCAATAAAGCTGTTAATTTAAAAAAATATAGTAAAAATAATAGTTCTTGGTTGTCAAGGTGTAACCTTCCCAGGTACCAGCATGCATCTCATGAAATCCTCCTGCCAAGCCAGGGAAGGGGTGCTGTTATCACCCTGTTTCATGGGTGAAAGAGGCTGAGATTTGTCCAGGAACAGCCAGAGTGCTAAGGACAGGACCTGAACTCAAGTCACTCTGCTTCCAAGACTCCCCGGGCTCTCTGCCCAGGACCCACCATTTGAATACCTCTTCTGTGTCAGCCGGGGTCAAAGGTGCCCACAGTCGTTCCTCGCCAAAGGAACTGTTGCCACTTAGAGATGAGGTGGTGAGGCCCGGAGGGGAATGACTGGGTACACAGTTGGCAACTCCATTTTTGAGTCTTGGCACTGTCAGGCAGGAGTACGCCCACCACTTGGCATTGCCTCCTTGCAGTGCTCCCCCTGACCTCCAGGACCTTGACTTTCCCTGTCCTCATCCCTTCTGCACTCAGTCTGGCCCCTCAGGCCCACCCGACCCCCTCACCCCCATTGCCATACTGTGAGAAGAACGAGGAACAGGACGAGGCGGTGGCTGGCACTCACTGTGCCCCAGACCCTGAACTTTCCTACTGAAAACCCGTGACAACCCAGGCACCTGGGTGGTTCAGATAGTTAAGCATCTGCCTTTGGCTCAGGTCATGATCCCAGGATCGAGTCTCATGCTGTCTCCTAGCTCAGCGGGGAGCCTGCTTCTCCTTTTCTCTCTGCCCCCGGCTCCCCCTACTTGTGCTGTCAAATAAATAAAAAAATCACAAAAAAAAAAACCCTAAACAAAACAAAACAACCATGACAACCAATTGTGAGGTCTACAAACACACATCAAGGCTGCTCCGGACTCAGGGCTGGCCTGGGTGCTGTGGACGCAGGTGCGTCAGATGCGTCTACTGTGGCTGAGACGCAGAAACCAAGTGGGCAGAGGCACAGAAGGGGCTCGAGGGGCCGCAGGTTCCACCAGAGGACAGGGAGCAGGGTAGGCTTCTTGGAGGATGACCCTTGAACTGATTAGGAGTGCTTCCCCCAGGGGGCAATGACAACCCTTCAGCCCCACCCAGGGTTAGAGGCCTGAGGGCCCCCATAGCCCCTGGACTTCACGACACTGACAGCCACACATGGCAACTGCTCACTTTGGATCTGTCTATTCCTGTTTCCTTAAGGACTGACTGATTCATCTCGGTATCCCTAGACTTGCCCAGGTCAGGGCGGGCAGACGGGCTCTGCTGACTGAAGAACAAGGCATAGTGGGCAACAGGTGGGCTGAGGGCGGTAGAGGACAAAAGCCTAAAGGCCGGAGGCAGATCTTGTGATCCAGGGGTCCACCTCCCTCTCGCAACCTGGTTTCTCCGTGGCGGTTTCTCCAGCTCCGCCCTCTCAGCCCCTCCAGCTTGGTTAGCACAGCTTCCTGCTCCCCGCACTCTCTCGCCTACAGCACAATGGCCTACACCATGGCACCAACCGTCTACCTCTCCTGTCTCCTGGCCCTGTTGGTGGCAGGCCTGGCTCAACACATCAAGGACTCCCTCTGGCAGAAGGTAAGTGCCACTCTCCATGCTTCCTATGCTCCTCCCTCTGCAAGGCTCCCACCTGGGGCTCACCCTCTCAGAAACAACTGGCTTTATTCCCATTTCTCAGAAAGAGCAACTGAGGCTGGAGAGGGGACTGACATGATGCCATGGGGCCCGAGCTAACACAGGGGGACAGAGCAGGCTGAGCAACTGGTCCCCTAGCCCGAGCCCTGAAAGGCTGGAAGGCAAGGTCTGGTTCCAGCAATGACTCCTCCACCTGCTCTCTACCAACCACCCCACACCGTCCCCTTGGTTCCTTCTCAGGACCTAGATCCCAACATGCTGAAGCTGGAACAGGTCTTCGAGTTGTTCCGCGCCCAGTACAACCGGAGTTACTCAAACCCCAAAGGTATCCCGGGGCATGTACTTGCCCAGTTTACCCCCTCCCCTTCTCCCATTTAATAGATGAGGAAACCAAGATTCAGGGTGGGGAATGGGCTGGGCCAAAGCCATTCAGCAAGACAACTGGCAGGGCTAGGGGTATCCTCCCTGGTTTCCTAAATGCACAGAGGGCCATGATCATTCTTTGCTATGAAGTTGGAGGGCAGGAAGCACCTGCTGGGGTCTACCCCAGTCCCAGAGAATCGCCCACTTCCACAGCCATTTTCTTGTCACTCCACGCAGCAGGCCAACTACCGTCTACTCATGAGTTCATTCAGAAACACCAAAGATACTCCTCTTGTCCTCAAGCTGGGGACTCACTCTCCATATCCATGAGGTCCCAGCCCTGCTCCTGCCTTCTGGGTCTCATATTCATGGTGGTGGTGGTTTGTGGGGGGGTCTGGGCGGAAGTTCCAGCCCAGGCTGCCCATGCCATGGACCCATAACCCCCTCTCCTTCCCCACCTTCATCAAGTTCCAGCTCAGACCCTGCCGTCAGAGGTGTGGGGCAGGTGTGGGAGGGGGCAGAGGACGACCTGGCAGGAAGCCAGTCTGACCACCTTTCCCTTCTGAGTCACTCTGCCTTCAGACCCTTTACTTGTCTTCCATGTGGGTGGGCAAAGATGTCCCCTTAACTGCCTCTGGGGAAAACCCAACCCTAGAGGGGCTGAGGAGCCACTTCCTTGGCCCAGTTGTCTGCAGCGGGGCCTGCAGTGGCCACAAGAAAGGAGCCAGTGTTCACCTGGGTGGGTGTGAGTGGGAGGGTGCTCAGCCAGCAGCCACTTCCTGCCTCTGGGGGCTTGGGAGGCTGCCGAGAACCATCACCTTTTGCTCCAGAGTATGCTCATCGCCTGGAGATCTTTGCACACAACCTGGCCCAGGCTCAGAAGATGGAGGTAGAAGACTTGGCCACGGCCGAGTTCGGGATGACTCCATTCAGTGACCTCACAGGTATTGGATGCTTCCTGGACCCTAGGTGGTAGGTGGGTAGGCAGAGACTTCTCCGGGGATACTGGCTGATGCACAGGGCTGAACTTCAGCTTTCACTTCCCAGAGAGAGGGACTCTGAGGACCAGAGGCCTGCTGGCTTGCCCCAAATCACAAAAGCAGGGTCTGAGTCCTAGTCCAGCTCAGGGTGGAGGCAGCAAGTGCTGGGGGATGTGTCCCAGGGAGAAACTTGGCTTCTCTCTGGGCCTTGATACCCTCTTAGGCGCCTGCCTCCCTGGGTGTTATGGGGACTCAAATAACCCCGAGTGTGGATGGCTGGAGCGGGAAAGGCACCGTATGGGGGAAAGGGGTCAACACTGTGACCCTGGTGGCCCTGTCCAACCCCCAGAGGAGGAGTTTGAGCAGCTCCATGGGCACCAGAAGATAACACCTGGAGAGACTCCTGCTGTGGGCAGAAAAGTGGGGTCTGAAGTGGTGATGGAGTCCGTACCCCCTAGCTGCGACTGGCGCAAGTTGAAGGGCGTCAAGTCACCCATCAAGGAGCAGGTATCTACCCCCATCTGGCCCAGTCTAGCCTCTTTGGCACGGGAGCGGGGGGTTGCAGGGGTGAGGGGAGAGGCCCGGACACTTTCCCACTGGCCCCCTCCCGGCTAGGGAAACTGCAACTGCTGCTGGGCCATGGCCGCTGCGGGCAACATCGAGGCCCTGTGGAGCATCAGATACAACCAGTCTGTGCAGGTCTCCGTGCAGGGTATGGCTGAAAGAGGGGGGCATGTGATGGGGGGAGAATGGGGGTGCAGTGAGCCCACGCCATCCTGTCTTGCGCCAGAGCTGCTCGACTGCAACCGCTGTGGGGACGGCTGCAAGGGTGGCTTCGTCTGGGACGCGTTCGTAACGGTCCTCAACAACAGTGAGTGCCTCTCTAGGCAGCTTTTGGGGGCAGAGGTGGGGCTGGCGGGGGAGGGATGTTCAGGCCCTGAGCCTCCGCCCTGGCCTTGCTTATCTCCAGGTGGGCTGGCCAGCGAAAAGGACTACCCATTCCGGGGGAGCCTCAAACGCCATAAGTGTCTGGCCAGTAACTACAAGAAGGTGGCCTGGATCCAGGACTTCATCATGCTGCAGAACAATGAGCAGAGTGCGGGGGGGGGGGGGGGCGGGGGGGGGGGGGGGGAGGGGGGGGGGGG
>NC_081557.1:5910181-5930962 GCF_022355385.1 Mustela nigripes | reverse complement strand
GCCGCCGCCGCCGCCGCCGCCGCCGCCGCCACCGCCGCCGCCGCCGCGCTCGGGCTCGAGCTCCGCGCACTCCCTGCGCGGCCGCCGAGCCGAGCGGACGCCCTCGGGGCCGCGCCGCAGCCCTCTGCGCTCCCCCCTATCATGCCCCGGGCCCGGGCCCGGGCCGCGCAAACACCCAGGACACCATGCCCGAGGGCGGCGGAGGCGACAGCGGGGAGGTGCCCGCGTTCATCCCGGACGGCGAGCCGCTGCGGGAGGAGGTACCGGCGCTGTGTGCTGGGGGGCCGGAGCCAGGGCTAGAGCGGGGTGAGGGGGACTACGGAAGGGGCAAACACCGGGACAGGGGGTGAGGAGGGAAGTCCCCAAACCCCAGTTGCCAATGACGTCATTAGGGTAGCTGGCGTCTGGCGAGCGGAGGGGCTCGCGTGGGGGTTGAGGTGGGGGGGGTGACTGGGAAGGGAGGAGGGGGCGACTACTGCCCCGGACGCCCCTTCGTCCCTCCTCGCCCTCCTGTGACGTCAACGCCTGGCCCCTGCGCGCCCTCATTCCGCAGCGCTGCCCCTCACCCCCAAGGCCCGGGGGTCAGGCCCCCCGCCCAGCCCAGCCCAGCGGCTCACGAGGTGCCCGGGCGACGCCTGCAATGCAGCAGCAGTAGCCGGGAGTTGGGGGGAGGGAGCGGAGGGAGGAGGGGAAAGAGGAAAGGATGCGGCCTCTGGTACCCCTTCTCCCTCTCCCCGCGATGAGGCCCGAGGGCCCATCCTTCAGGGTGGGACCCCTCCAGACTGGCCTCTCACCAGAGCTAGCCAAGGAAAGGGTCTGCAGAAGTGTGGGGCCCTGCGCCCGTTGTGGGGGTGATAGGTGGCCAGTGGGTCTGTGTATGTGTTTGGATGGATGTAGCGTGCTTGTGGGTGTGTGAATGCTAGTCCATGCTCCCCACACCTTGGGTGAGCCAAAGTCAGGTGATGGTCTGGTGGGTGCTTCGCCTGGGTGATGTAGGGATGTGTGAGCGTGTTCTGTCGTGGATGGGTCTCTCCTGTAGAGTCTAGGGTGTGATTTCAGGTTGCAGTAGGGGTGGGGTTGGAGGCTGTGCACGCGCTCAGGCGAGGCTCTGGTGTGGACCTGGGTTTCAGTGAATTTGTAACGGGTATATGCGCCTGTGTGTGCGTCCTGTGCTGGGTGGGTCTGTGTGCGCGTGTGCGTGGTGGTGGGGGTTGCGAGTGCAGGCACCTGTGCGCCATGTTATGATTGGGTGGGCACCCATGAAGGTCCGGGATCTGGGCTGAGCCGGCCGTGTGCACATCGGTGGTAGGTAGGTCTGTGATTAACATGGGCTGGAGGGTGGGTGTGTGGGTGTATGCCTCTGACTGGACCTGTGGGTCATGGTGGGGATGTTTTCATGTGGTGGGTGACCAGGGATAGGGTACACTGCCCTGGGCTGGGCTGGGGGCATTTCCTCTCCTCTGGGGTCTCTCAAGACCTGGTGGTCCTGGGGTTGAAGAGGTGGCCCCTTAACTTTTCCTTCTCCATCTCTTCCCCACTCCTTCCCCCATTTCTGTCTCTATGGGGACGCTAGAGGTGAGGTGGGGGCCAGGCTGGAGGGGAGGCCAAACCCTCTGGGCCAAGAGTGGCCCCTGCTGCCCAGCAGCTGTGTTCCGCCCCCGCCGTCACAGCACAGATGGGGAGCGGAGGACGCCGCTCCATCTGCTCCCCCGACTCACACCTCCTCCGTTCCCAGCTCTTCCTCTTTCTCGCTTACTTAAAAGCTTCTCCCAAGTCTCTAAGTGGAACCAAGGGACGAGAGGGAGTCTCAGGGCAACAGCAATAATATTTATTGCCATGGCCAGACCCCGTGCCGAGATGGCTACACATAAGATCTTGTTGAAACCTCACAAAAGCCCCAGTTTACAGATGAGGAGACTGAGGTCCAGAGAGGATGGGGGAGCTGTCCAAGTCGCCCAGTAAGTGGGAGAGCCAGCACCCCGAGTCCTGGGCTGTGGGGCTCTAAAGCCCATGGTCTTCATCCACAGGCCCCCTGCCACTCTGGTCTCCTGTACCAACACGTCCAGGAATCAAGGCCCAGAGAGGGGAGCAATATGGCCAAGACCACACAGCAAATTAGGGGCAGAGCTGGGACCAGAGCTCCATTTTCTCAATAGCCAGTCAGGGGGCCCTTCCTTCCTCTTGGCAGAGATGGGTCTGTTTTGTCCTGGGTGGCCTTGACTGAGCGATGATGGGGCGCAGTAGAGGACAGGATCCGGAGCAGAGAGGCCCCAGTTTGAATCCTGCAGCCCTACTGCAGGAGAGCCTGAAGGGTGAGGTTTGGGGCAAGAGGCTCTGTCCCTCAGACCCTCTGTTTCCCCCTCCATGGAGTGGGGAACCTGCCCCAGCTCCTTCCCAGGGCTCAGGCAGAGGGGCAGTTGTGACGGATGACCTGTCCTGACCCGCGCCTCTCCCCTCTCTGCCCGCCCTGCAGCAGCGGCCCTTGAAACAGTCCCTGGGAAGCTCCCTGTGCCGAGAGTCGCACTGGAAGTGCCTGCTCCTCACGCTGCTCATCCATGCCTGCGGCGCCGTGGTGGCCTGGTGTCGCCTGGCCACCGTGCCCAGGCTGGTCCTGGGGCCTGAGGCAGCTCTGGCCCGAGGGGCCGGGGTCCCCCCGCCCACCTACCCCGCCAGCCCCTGCTCCGACGGCTACCTGTACATCCCGCTGGCCTTCGTCTCCCTCCTCTACCTCCTCTACCTGGCCGAGTGCTGGCACTGCCACGTGCGCTCCTGCCAGGCCCCGCGCACTGACGCGGGCACGGTGCTGGCGCTGATCCGCCGGCTGCAGCAGGCGCCGCCGTGCGTCTGGTGGAAGGCCACCAGCTACCACTACGTGCGCCGCACGCGCCAGATCACCCGCTACCGGAACGGCGACGCCTACACCACCACGCAGGTCTACCACGAGCGGGCCGACAGCCGCACGGCGCGCGGCGAGTTCGACTACTCGGCCCACGGCGTCCGCGACGTCTCCAAGGAGCTGGTGGGCCTGGCCGAGCACGCGGCCACGCGGCTGCGCTTCACCAAGTGCTTCAGCTTCGGCAGCGCCGAGGCCGAGGCCTCGTACCTCACCCAGAGGGCCCGCTTCTTCAGCGCCAACGAGGGCCTGGACGACTACCTGGAGGCCCGCGAGGGCATGCACCTGAAGGACGTGGACTTCCGCGAGTCCCTCATGGTCTTCGCGGACCCCCGCAGCCCGCCCTGGTACGCCCGCGCCTGGGTCTTCTGGCTGGTGTCGGCGGCCACGCTGTCCTGGCCGCTGCGCGTCGTGGCCGCCTACGGCACGGCCCACGTGCACTACCAGGTGGAGAAGCTGTTCGGGGCCAGCTCGCCGCCCCCCGGCGCCGTGCCCAGCGGGCCCCCGCTCTCCCGCGTGGCCACGGTGGACTTCACCGAGCTGGAGTGGCACATCTGCTCCAACCGGCAGCTGGTGCCCAGCTACTCGGAGGCCGTGGTCATGGGCGCCGGCTCGGGCGCCTACCTCCGGGGCTGCCAGCGCTGCCGCCGCTCCCTCAGCAGCAACTCGCTGCCCCCGGCCCGGCCCAGCGGGCCCCGCCTGCCTTTCAGCCGCAGCCGCCTGTCCCTGGGAGCTGGGGGTCGGGCCACGCCAGGGGTCTTCCGAAGCCTGAGCGGGGGGCCACTGGGGCGCCGTGGAGAGGACACAGAGCCCCTGGAAAGCCCCCCGTGCTACGAGGACGCCCTTTACTTCCCGGTGCTCATCGTCCACGGTGACAGCGGCTGCCAGGGGGATGGGCAGGGGGCACTCTGAGACCCACGTCGCCTCCCGGAGCGGCCTCCTCCCCACCACCCTGCCACGGCCTTCAATGCCTGAGCAGCTGTTGTCCTAGACGGAGGGGAAAACAGACCAGCACATGAGGCGGGGGGTCGGGTGGGTAAAGTCCTTAAACAGACTGAAGCGCAGTGACCTAGGGTCATTTTGGGGGTAAAGGGACAGCACTGGAGTTGAGTCCGTGGACTGTCCCAACACCGCCCCTGCCACCACCATGACGTTCCACCCCCTGCAGTGGCTGGTGATCCAGCTTAGGCCCCTCTCAGGTTGGGCAGTGGGTGGCGGGGATGCTTCCAGAAAGCCTGACGGAGGAAGAGTCCTGGGGACAGCTGTTGCATGCAGCCGAGGGCTGCCTCTAGGCTCTTCCCTGCACGGCTGAGGCCACACTGGGAGCCCTCGAGCAACCCAGAAGCACAAATTGGTGGTTTGGGGCCATGCCTGGCCGGGCCAGCCTCCATGAAGCTGAGGAGCTGGCCGTGGCTACTGGCCCCAAGTCCCCGTCCTCCTCCCCTGACACGCCCCTCCCTGCCTGCCCCCTGGTCTTTGCTCAGGGCCAGTCCCCAGTCAGACCCTGCGGCACAGCCCCTGTACTGGAAGCCAGGTTCTTGGAGCAGAGCCTTGTCCCCCGTGGCCCCCTGTTTTTCCCCGGTGTGCCCTCCCCCAACATCCAGCTCCCCTGTGACCTGGGGTTCCTTCTCAGGGCCCCACCTTGATCCCACAACTCCTGGCCTCTGCTCTTGTGCCCCCCAAGGTCACCTCTGCCTCTATCAGCCACCCACACGCTCCCCCAGGCTTTGCCCTCTCATTGCGCCCCCAGACTTCTCCGCTCTTCACCTTCCTGATGACCCACGGGGCCCGGGCCACAGGGCATCTGAGGGACTTTGGCCTTGGCCACAGCCTCTTGGACGATGCACCTGCTCTGCCACGGGGGCCCCTGCTTCTCCCACCGGTGGGGCCCAGCCCAGTGGACACCAGCCCTCCTCCAGGGAGGAGAGAGGAGTCCCCTTCCAACTGGGCTTTCCACCACCTCTCAGGGGCCAGTGGGGGAGGGAGGAGGTGGAGAAGATGCAGATAAAATAAAAAGGTATGAAATGGAAGGTCTTCTCACGTGCATTCCTACGGGGTGTGTCCAAGGACACTACATGTGCAATGGGCCACCCAGGGTCAGTGATTCAATGCTTGGTTCTGGAAGGGGATGCTGGGTTGGGCTCCAGTGCTCCCAGGAACAGGGTAAGCTGAGAGGGAACCCCCAACCCTGCTCAGCTGAGGGCCAAGACCCAGGTTTGAGTTGCTCTGAGCAGCTGACTCCCACGGGCCAACTGGTATCTGGATCACTTTTAACGCATCGTCTAAGTGGTCCATCTTCCAGCCCGGAGGGGGTTTTCATTCCATGGCTAGGCAGGCTGAGGACCAAAAGATCAGAGTGGAAGGAAAGAGATATGGTCTGTGGTGCCAGTTCAGTGCCCCCGATGGCTACTGGTGTTCGGGGGAGGGGGTGCTGAGCCGGGGGGAGGACACAGGGTGGGAAGCAGCCAGCCCCACGCCAGCACATGGGATCTGAAGACCGGGAACAAGGGCGAAGGAAGGGCCTCGCTTACTCTTGGCAATGGCATCTTCCCATGTACGGCTGTGCAGGATGTTCACTGTGCCAGGGCACCCGGCTGAAGGGCACGTGTGGGTGGAAGCCAACCTGTGGGTGGCTCCTCCAGCCCCGGCTTGGAGCTGCACCCTCCTGCACCAAGGCACCCTTCTCTAATCTGTGCAAAAGCGCCAGAAGGACTAGTGGCTCTAGAAAGGTCCTGGGAAGGGGTGGGATTCACCCGAGCAGAGACAGGGCAGAGGGGTTTCTGGGCCATGAGAGCTGTCCACACAAAGGCCTGGATGCAAGGCATGAAGCAAGGCGTGAAGAGGAGGGAGAAGCCAACAGCCGTGAAACAGCTGGTAAGACCTTCAATACCAGACCTCAGAAATTGTCTGTAAGCTGGGGCAATCTGGATCCACAAACGTGGTTGTGCAGGTTAGTGACGAGGTCAGGACCCCCTCTTAGAATTTTAGGCAAAGTCCAGCTGCCTGCTGGCCATGTGGGGAGGGAGGTGTTAGACCAAAGCTTTCCCTGGACATCGCTGCCTCGCTTCTTTGGAAGTGAAGTTGGCTCTTTGTTCAGAAGCAACTTGAAAAAACCATGGTACCCAAGCATTTAAGGAGGCTGCAGGGACAGTGTGTGTGTGTGTGTGTGTGTGTGTGTGTGTGTGTGTGTGTGTTGGAGGCTGGGGGGACGTGGTTCACTGGATCCAACTTCTGCCCATGGAGAAGGTCTCCTTTTTCCATATTCCTGCACTAACAGCACAGTCACGAACTCCCTGCTAGCTATGATCCACTATGCTCTCCTTCTTAACAGCAGAACCCCAGTTTTACTTCAGATGGCAATGAGCCCAGCTAATAGGCAACATTTCTAGCCTCCCCTGCATATATAGTGTGACAGTGTGACTCAATTTTAGGATATGAGATACAAGCAGAAGGTGTTGGAAAGGATTTTTAAGACAGCTCCATGAAATAGAAATAGTATCCGTGAAGGCTAGTTCTGTCCTCTTGTTTCATCCTGTATTCAGCCTGGAATGCAGATGTGATGGTTGGAGCTCCAGCAGCAATGTTGGATCAGGATGTGATCTTGAGAATTGTACTCCTGTGCTGAGGCTAGCAGAACAACAAGATAAAATACCCTGGGCTTCTGATGACATCATAGGAGGTTCCATATCATCCTAGGGTTGCCTACTTCCAGATTCTCAATAAAAAGGAGAAATAAACTTCCAGTTTGTTTTAAGCTACTGTTTCCGCCCCCCGCCTTGTTTCTATTACTGGCATCCTATGTTAATTATCTACTACCACATAACAAATTACCCCAAAACTTAGTGGCTTAAAACATTAATAATCATTATTATCCCTCCTGGTTTCTGTGGGTCAAGAATTCAGACAGGGCAAACAGGGATGGTTTAAACTCTGCTTTGGGACATCTAGGGCCTCTGCTGGAAGGTTCTAAAGCCAGGGGAAGAATCATCTGAAGTCTCATTAATTCATATGTTGGGCAGTTGGTGCTGACTGATGGCTGAGGGCCTAACTAGGTCTGTTGACTGGGACACCCAAAGAGACCTCTCCCCATGTAGCTTGGGCTCCCTCGTAACATGGTGGCTGGTTCCAAGGACAAGTGTATCATGAGGGTAAAAGCTGTTATTGTCCATTATGATCTAGTCTTAGAAGCCACGCATGCCACTTCTACCCCTTTCTGTTGGTCAAGTTTATTAAGAAAATCTACCCAGTTTCTAGGGGAGGAAATAGAAGACCCACATCACAGCGGGAGTTTGTCAACATCACATTGTACAATTGGGATGCCAGATAGGAGATACCCTGGTGATTATCTTCAAAAAGGCAATCAGGGGCACCTGGGTGGCTCAGTGGGTTAAAGCCTCTGCCTTCAGCTCAGGTCATGATCCCAGAGTCCTGGGATCGAGCCCCACATCAGACTCTCTGCTCAGCGGGAAGCCTGCTTCCTCCTCTCTCTCTGCCTGCATCTCTGCCTACTTGTGATCTTTGTCTGTCAAATAAATAAATAAAATATTTTTTTTTAAAAAAAGGCAATCAGCCACTGAGCCAAATGCCAGACCTAACTGACAGACATCTACAGAGTGGTCTACAATATGAACACCAACCCTTTCATGATGTTGGTTTGAGAGAAGGTGGTGACATGACAGATGTGGGCCAACTGCGGACAGAACGACCTGCTCAGGTCATTTACTGGGGCCCTCTGACCCAGGATAGCTTAAATATGGCCCCCAATTCTTCACAGCCTTCCCTCAAGAGATGGCATCTATCTAGCCACTCTTTAAATCCGGGATGGCTTCGTGACTTGCTTTGACCAATAGAACATGGTGGATGTGATGTTTGCACCTGGAGAGGTTGGGTCTTGAGAGGCCTTGCAACTTCTACCCTTGGTGTCTTGGAGCCCCGAGACCACCAAGCTGTGGTCAGCCTCGCCTCCTGGTGGATGATAGGTTGTGTGCAAGAAGACTAGGGCCCCCAGTCAAGAGCTAGTTATTACCATCAGCTTCCAGATATGGTAATGGGGCCATCTTGGATATGTTCGACCCAACTGAATCACAGATCACCATAGACAGCCACAAGAATGATCCTGGGTGCAACTAGCAGAAGAATCACCGGGCTGTTCCCAGACCAAATTGTTGACCTCCAGATTGGTGAGAAATAAGAAATCCTTGTCGTTTTATGACACTGAGCTTAGAGGCAGTGAGATGCGGGCACTGGAGAGCTGACACAAGGCCCCTCTTTCCTAACAAAGTCCCAGCCACAGGGACCTGGTGCCTGATCCTACAACAGGGCCAGCTCCTTCCTGCCTCAAAGCCTTGGCACATTCTGTCCCACCTCCCGGAGCTCTCTTCCTTCCCCTCACTCTTCCCTTGCTCCTCTCACCCCTGGGGGCTTGGCTTGTGTGTGAGTCCTGATGGTCTAAATCCATCCCCCACCAACCCCACTGCTATCCTTGCACTAATTTCTATGTAAGTGTGTACAAGTGCATTATTTGCTCTTCTATTAGCACTAAAGCTCTGGGAGGCAGGTGGTCCCAGATGTAGACCTTTGAGTTGGACAAAGTCTGCCAGTATGACCTGAGTGGCCCTGGGCAAGTCACTTACTCTTTCTGCTTCAGTCTTCTCAGCTCAAATGGGGGATAATAATCAAATCTACTGACTTCAGAGGGTTGTCATAAGGACTGAGTGAGATCATATAATACCATGCCTAACACAGGGCCCCACTATAGTCAGCGGTCAATACCTTTAGCTGTAATCGTCATCAGTACTAGTATTATTATCAGTACTAGTATCATTACTAACTATGAACAGACACTCCAAATGACAGACACATGCTTCGCCAGTAGTCAGCACAAAATTACAGGCACCGCGCCTGCCACACGATAGACGTCCAGGCGGTATGTGCTAAGTGAATGACCGACACCTCCGACATCCAGGGTTACTGTGTCCTGAGGGCGGAGTCATAGACCCACTCAGCCCAGAGCCCAGACCAGCCACAGGAGCCTTTGCCTTACTCAGCCTCGTTTGAGGTGGAGACTTACAATCCCAAGGACATGAATGCACCCAAGAAGGGCCCCTGGGGAAACGCAAGCAGCCTTCCCAGCCAGAGCACACCTGAAGTTTTGCGTCTCCCCCATGAATTGAGGCCCAGGACCCCTGCCCCTCAGAGAGCTTCACCCAGCTCGCTGGCCCCTGCCTTTTCCATGAGTTTTATCCTCTCTCTTATATCACCCGTGCTGCCAATCTCTTCTCCGAAGCTCCCGAGAGAAGTCATCGCTGAGGTGGCCGGAGTGTTTCTGGAAAGCATGTGAGGAGGGTCAGGCATCCAGCCCGAAACTGGACACATCCTTGAGTCAGGGCGGGCACAGAGTGCTATTGCCCTGCTGGGTGAAGGCTCCTAGAAGTCAGATTCCACAGAAAGAAAGAAAGCCAGACCGGCCAGCTTGATAAGGGCACACGATGGGCCAGAGGCCATAAGTCCGGCATCTGCTCCAAAGAGGAGTTTCTGTCCAGAACGTCAGCTGAGGCCCAGATCAAATGGTTTTCAGTAACCCGGGGTCCTACTTTGAAAGACAGGCGTGTTTTTCTTCTCTTTGACTGCTATTTTTGAAACTTGTAAGATGAAAGAGACCAAAATAAAAATACTGAATTCTTTCAGGAGAAGAATTTCAAAGAATTTTTTTTTTTTAATTTCACAGAGAGCGAGCGAGCACAAGCAGGCAGAGTGGCAGCCAAAGGATGAGGGAGAAGCAGGCTTCCCGATGAGCAGGGAGCCTAATGCAGGGCTCAATCCCAGGACCCGAGATCATGACCTAAATCAAAGGCAGACGCTCAACCGACTGAGCCACCCAGGCACCCCTCAGTAGAAGAATTTCAATGTATGTGTTGTAAAAGCACAATATGCAGGGCGCCTGGGTGTTTCAGTGGTTTAAGCCTCTGCCTTTGGCTCAGGTCATGATCCCAGGGTCCTGGGATCGAGCCCTGCATCAGGCTCTCTGCTCAGCGGGGAGCCTGCTTCCCCCACTCTCTCTCTGCCTGCCTCTCTGTCTACTTGTGAACTCTGTCAACTAAATAAATAAAATACTTAAAAAAATAAAAGCACAACATGCTTCTCCCTCTTCCCCTGCCCCCGCTCATGCGCACTCACTCTCGCTCTCTCACGAATAAATAAATAAATTAAATCTTCAAAAAAAAAAGTAAACTTGGGTGCCCAGGTGGCTTAGTTGGTTAATGCCTGCCTTAGTTGGTTAAATCACAATCAACTCAGATTGTGATCCTAGGGTCCTGGGATTGAGCCCCATGATGGGCTCCCTGCTCATGGAGAGAGCCTGCTTCTCCCTCTCCCTCTGCAGCTCCCCCTGCTTGTACTCTCTCACGCTCTGTCAAATAAATGAAATATTTTTTTAAAAATAACAAAGGTAAGGACCTTGAAGTGTGAAGATAATTGTAAAATATCCAGGTGCAGCATCCATTTCAACCAGCCTTTTGGGGGCTCCTTTGATCAGCCTGTTTTCAGAGGCCACAGAGAGTGGAGAATCGCTGGGGGCTGGCAAAGCACCAGTCTGTGGACCCGGCAGCTCATGGGTGGGATAGATTTTTTCCTCCAAGCCTTACAATTCTTCCCTACATAGTATTCCAAAGGAAGTCTGACTCTTCATAGTGTGGGTCAGTGTTAGGTCCAGGCTAGAGGGAACCCTCTGGAAAAAGCTGCCACCAGATGTCCGTGTTAGAGCAAGAAAACTGACCTTTCCCTGAGCACCCCCTAAGACAATCCATGTGTCAAGATCTGAATAGTTCCGGGATGCCTGGGTGGCTCAGTGGGTTAAAGCCTTTGCCTTTGGCTCAGGTCATAGTCTCAGGGTCCTGGGATCGAGCCCTGCATTGGGCTCTCTGCTCGGCAGGGAGCCTGCTTCCTCCGCTCTCTCTGCCTGCCTCTCTGACTACTTGTGATCTCTGTCAAACAAATAAATAAAATCTTTAAAAAAAAAAGAAGATCTGAATAGTTCCTTTCGGCCGCCTGGTAGGGCAGCCCCAAATTTCAGGTTTGCATGCTCTTTGCCTCCCTGGCTTCCATCACCCATCCTAGATGTGTCGTCGCCTTCCCAGTCTGACTTCTGCATGCCTCCCACAGGCCCATATCAGTTTCTGTTTTCACCCTCTCATCAGCCACCATGGGGTCAACCTCGCAGTGAAGTAAAGAAAGGGGAGAGGGGAAGGGGTGTAGACATCCCCAATCCCGAACCTTCCTCCCTGCTCTCCAAGTGGATCCAGCTGTCTAACAAGACCCTTCCTTCGACGTAGGGCCTGCCACACTGCAGCAAACTCCCAGGAGGCCACAAAATACTATAAAACTTTGAGAGAAATACTGGACATCTCTCAGACGGCTAGCTCGAGGCAGTTCACAGTTTCACCACTGTATTGCACACGTTCCTTTTGATAACATAATGTCTCTGTGAATCTGGGGTTTTGGCAGCTGCCACCAGCAAAAGCAAGTACTATTGGGAGAGTCCGTGTGTGACAGGAAATGAAAGTGGCGCTGTCCAATCTGGTTCCAAGTTTTGAGAAATTGTGCAGTGCGCAACAGGCACACATATCCCACTAGCAAGTGATTGTGGTTACTTAAGAATAAAAATATTCTTCCATCTTTCAGTGTATGTGTATTATTCTTTCAAATAACTACTGAGGTATTAAACTATAAGTACCTCTTTGGGATGCCTGGGTGGCTCAGTCTGTTAAACGTTGGACTCTTGATTTTTGGGTCAGGTCCTGATCTGAGTCAGGAGATCGAGCACCACACTGGGGCTTCCCAGGGAGAAATCCTTGAACTCACCAAAACCATGCTAAAGGCTGGCCACAGCTGGATGCCCTAAAACTGAGCCTAGACTGGACCCCTCATCTGGACCCCTCACCCGGATCTCATAAAGTCACGAGTAATGCCTTGTGTAACCAGCATTATCAAAGCACAAGGGGAGTGTATGTCTTGCAGGCTCCTCGGTGAAAGCAAGCTCCCCGGGTTGAGGTCGACCCCATGGGGCTTTTTCTGTAGACCTATATAGCTGGAAATGCCTCATAAAATAGATGTAGATGTGTGGCTTCCTTTATTCACAGAACTATGTGTTAGATCTATGTGAAAGAACTACAAGACATCGATCTAGAAGCTGCACGGAAGGCCTGTCAAATATTTCATTATCTTCTTAAAAATATTTTTTATTTGGGGCGCCTGGGTGGTTCAGTGGGTTAAAGCCTCTGCCTTCAGCAGGACCCTGGGATCCAGCCCTGCATCGGGCTCTCTGCTCAGCAGGGAGCCTGCTTCCCTTCCTCTCTCTCTGCCTGCCTCTCTGCCTACTTGTGATCTCTGTCTGCTAAATAAATAAATAAAATCTTAAAAAACACACACACACATTTTTTTATTTAAGAGACAGAGAGAGCATGCATGCATGAGTAGGGGGAGGGGCAAAGGGAGAGAATCTTCTAGCAGACTTCCAGGAGAGCCCAGAGCTGGCACAGGCGGAGACGGGGGACAGGCGGAGAGGCAGAGAGGAGGGACAGAGGTCTTCCCTGGGGGCTCGATCCCACAACACATGAGACTCTGATCTTGAGCTGGAACCAAGAGCTCAACACTTAACGGACAGAGCCACCTAGGTGCCCTGCAGTCAAATACCTTCAATCTTAGTTATTGGCATATCCCAATAATCTGTACAATTCCAGAGTGTGATAGTTCAGGGATGAATATGATTGACATTATTCATGCTTAGAGAGTGTCTGGAATAGAGAACCAGAAAGAACCACCTACTCTGCCCCCGAATGTGGTCCTAAAGTAAAGAAATTGGATTCCAAAGATTACAGGTACAGAATTTCTTAAGTATGTCCATATTCAAGTGGAGATCAAAGAAGCCCACCATGAAGGATTGTGGACTGGGGCCCCTGGGTGGCTGAGTTGGTGAAGCCACTGTCTTTGAGTCAGGTCATAACCCTGAAGTCCCAGGATCAAGTCCCACATCAGGCTCCCTTCTCCCTCTGACCTTCCCCCCTCTCATGCTCTCTCTCTCAAATAAATAGATAAATAAATAAATAAAATCATTTAAAAAGGATTGTGGACTGACACCGACAACTGTGGATTAAACAGTTCTTTTTAAATGATTATTTTGAAGATTATGATTCTGACTTGGGAGGAACTAAAGTGATTGGGTGTGGAAGGAATCACATAAAATTCCTTAAGTAAAAATGTATTGACCAGGGCGCCTGGGTGGCTCAGTGGGTTAAAGCCTCTGTCTTCAGCTCAGGTCATGACCCCAGGGTCCTGGGATCGAGCCACGCATCAGTCTCTCTGCTCAGCGGGGAGCCTGCTTCCTCCTCTCTCTCTGCCTGTCTCTCTGCCTACTTGTGACCTCTGTCTGTCAAATAAATAAATAAAATCTTTTTTAAAAAAGTATTGACCAAAACAAACAAACAAACAAACAAACAAAAGCCAAGTTCCCTGGAAGGTGTGCATTTCCTAATCTGAGACGTGGCTATTATTATGGACTGATTCTGCTCTAGGGGTGAAGATCATGGAATCCATCTGGGTTCAAACCTCCACTTACTAACTTGATCAAGTGGGGTGGGTGGGTTGACCCAAGGCACTCAGGCAAGCGCCTTCAGCTTCCTCATCTGCAAATCATGGCGAGAGTGGCCCTCACTGCAAGGTCCTTCTTGACCTCAAGTGGGTAAAGACATGCAAAGCCCTTAGAACAGGATGAGGCAGACGATTATTTTCATTACGATTTAGCCCTGAACCCTACTCCCGTTGTTCATAGTCCCCAGGACGCCAGAACTGGAAATCTCATCTGGAAAGCATCTCATTCCCCAGGCTTTGAGTTGCGGGCAGGGGAGGAGGGTGCGGTGGGGGGATGGGGGTGGGCGCTCCACCACCAAATGTCTAAAGCAGGAAGTGAAGGGTGTCCAGCGCGGTGCTGGTACCTACTGGAGCTCAGTAGATGTTAGTGCTGCCCGTCTTCAACCTTAGCTCCCCAGTCTGCCCCAGTAATGTTTGAAAACATTCCATTGCGCCCCTGACACCGAACTCTGGAGTGTCCTTGGCTCCTGGAACCCCCGTCTAGTGTGGGAGTGAGCAGGGGAATATTTTCAAACGTAGTGATGACACTGCGAGTGTCAGCTTCTACAGGAGGGTCTGTGAGCCCAAACCCACTCCCTCCTGCTAAAGGCACCCCTCTAAAGAAGGTGTCCACACTTTGGAGAACTAGCTGGGGGAGGGGAGGATCCAGCCTTAAGGATTCAGGTAAGAGTCTGTGCTTTCAGCCCTGGGAAACAGGATTCGTGGGTAGGGGACAGCGAAAGTCCCCCCAGCTGCTGTAAAGACTGGCGGGGGGCCGCTTCAGCTCACAGAGGCCCCCTTGGGGTCTTCCAAATACGACAGAGGGCCCATGCGAGTGGATGTGCTGTTTTTCCTGCGAGCAAATATTTGCCGAAGCAGCCAAAATCGGAATAATACAAACATTTAATGAATTAAGCAAGTATTTATTGAGCCCGAATGTGCTTTGGGAGACGGGCCGGTGGCTGCAAGCCCGGGCGCCGAAGGCAGGTGGCGCCAAAGGCCCATTCCTTCACATCGCCCGTCGGGCTCTCGACCTCTTCCCGGAGCTCCCTCCAGAGAACCTGCAATCTAGACGACCGGAAACCGTGTACTCACGGGAGGGAGACGGGGTGCCAGGACCGGGTTCAGGGGCATCCTGGTCAGGGACAAGGAGTTCGGATCCACACTATTCTGAGCAAATTCAGAAGGCGGTCAGCGACTTTGGGAGTCTCGGGCCCCGGAAAGCCGAGAAGGCGGAACCTACAGGTAGGCGTGGCTATGCATTCACAGTAGGTGGAGCCTGAGAGAAGAGGTTAGGTTAGGCTCTCTGCGTGGGCGGATGCTTTTGTGCCACGCCCCCGACCTGGGGCGCTCTGGGTAGGCGGGACTTAAGGGATAGGCAGGGGTGGAGCTTGTGGGTATTCTCAGTGGGCGGACCCGAGGACCCTGTAGGTGGGCCATCACCTCGGTGAGAAGGGAAAGTGTTAGCTGGACGTGGGCGGAGCTCTTTCCCAAGGGAGGCGGGCCTGGAGCCCGCCCTACGATTTGGGCCGCTATGAATGGGCGGGACTTGCAACTGGGGGCGGAGCCTGAAGAGGAGCTAAAGGGGAACCCGTTAGCTCCTGGAAGACGGAGTTCGCAGCTCTCCTGGACAGAGAAAGGGTTTCTGCGCGATCCCCTGCACTCGTGAGCTGAGTCTCCGGCTCCGCGGAGGGGCGGAGCTTGTGGTTCTGTTAGGCGGGGCACACAACGCGGCGTGAGAGGAAACTGTTCGTACTTTCTGGAAGCGGGAACCAATAACTGCCAGTCTGTGCGAGCCGCCCTAAGGGGGCGGGGCTTATGAACCCCCTGGTGGGCGGGGCCATTGTTACTGCCTCGGCCGGGGCGGAGCTGATAGAGAGGAGGGGAGGGGCAATAGTTCTTGGAGAATCTCTGAGCTGGCAGGGGGCGTGGCTGGTGGCTTTGGTGGGCGGTGCTTCGGAAGAACTCCCGAGGGGCACGTTGACAGTAGTGGGTGGGCGTGGCTCGTAGCTAGGAGGGATCTGTCGGACTGTGTCGGCATCTGCCTACAGGCGACGTTCGCGCCTGGATGAGGAGGGGTCTGAGGGTCGGTGGGCGGAGCCCAAGACACAGCTCCGGGTCTGGGCAGAGCCCAGCCTGGGCGCAGGCGGGGTTTCTGCCTTGGGAGGCAGTCTGTTTAGGCCCGCACGCAGCTCCGCATCTGTTGCTCATTACGGGATGACAAAGAGCCGGCTCTGGGCCCCCTTCCCCACGCCCATCCCCTCCCTCCGACAGCAGTGCATTTAACTCCTTGCTGCCCTGACGGCGCTCTGGATACCCTGCTCAGGGTCCCAGGAGGGAGCTCCAGTCTGTGCCATCCTGGCAGGCTTTGTTTCCCGCCCCAGGTTGCTCCCACACCTACTTCTCAGACTCAGGCCTCTAGGCCACCCCGCGACTCCACTCTCCTGCATCGAATCTCTCCAGCGGCATTGCTGAGGTTAAACGCTTGGGCAGGATCTGGCGGGGGCGTCTGGTTTGAGTTAGGGGAACATGAGAGCGGGGGCCGGGGGCGGTGCATAGCGTTCCCTCCACCCCCTCCACAGCGCCCCGTTCGTCCCCAGTTCTGACCCCTCCTCTACCGGTCCCCTGCGGCCCGGCCGAGGTCCAGGCCCTGGGGCTAGAGGATGGCATAGGGCACCCAGTAGGGAAGGGGCCTCTAGGCCACCCCTCCTCTCCTGTCTGGGTGGTCGTGGTGGTTCTGCTCCGTCCTAATTAGAGGCCCCTTCGAGATTGCAACTGAAAAAATTACAGAGGCAGTGGGAACCGGAGCCTTACCCCCCCCACCCCCCACCCCCTGCCGCGGCGCAGGTCCCTCCTCTCCCCATCCCCAAGGCAGTGAGCCCAGGATGAGAAGAGTTTGCCAGGTTCCTGCAGGCTGTGATCTTTGACCATCCCCTTCTGGTTTCATGGGACACCTCAGCATTGAGCAACTTGCCCAAGCTCTGGTCTCCCGGGTTTTCTCTGTCCCAGCACCACCCGCATGGAGAAGGGCAAAATGCGGCTGAAGCCTTGCTCAGAAGCCTGCCAGGGGAGCTGGATACGGGATGTCTCCCCCACGTTCTGCGCTCTCCACATCCCAGCCTGCTAGGCAGTGACTCCCACCTCCTCCGCAGAGCAGGGAGGACGGGCTCCTTCAGAGCACCTATAACCCAGCGGAGTGGAGAGCTGGACCCCAGCTGCCAACTTCTGGGCGGCCTGTGGGGATGGGATGGCAAGTACCAGAAGACAGTTAGAAGCTCACCCTTCACTCCCCAGAACTGCCAGACCCAGAGCTTAACTTTGACTCCTAAATCCCAGTTTGGCTGCCGTTGATCAGAAGCCCTCGTTCTAGAACGCTCCCCCATTTTTAGCCCCACTTTCTTGGAGTTTTGCTAAAAAGAAAAAACAAATATGAAACTCTCTCCATGCCAAAACTCCCACTCCCGGGCTAGCTGTGTGACCTTGGGCAAGGCTCTGCCCTCTCTGGGCTCCTGTTTACCAGAGAATCTCTGAAGCATACCCTCCTTTAAGGTGTCTTACCTTATTTCCTTGGGGCTCACACAAGCTGAAGGAAGGTCCCCTCTTTTTTGCTGAGTCCTCCCAGGCCCTCCCCTCAGACATCAATGGGGGTCAGGAACTTTGGGTGAGGTTGGCACCCCGTTTATTGAAGAAGACCCCAGCACCCACCCCCTGAGGTCCTGGGAGCCTTGGCGTCTCCTCTGCCGTGAGTGCTGGGTCGGGGAGCGGAATCCCCAAGAGTCTAGTCTGGTAGTTGACCGAGAGAGGAGCCTGGCTGGGCCCGGGGGAGCAGGAAGCCCTCTGTCCGGCTGGGCAGCCCCCGTGGGTCCCTGGTGCAGCCTGGGCCATGTGTCCAATGCACGCACCTTCCCCCCCACCCCGCAGAGGGGGTGCTGCGCCCCATCACACGCTGGTTCTGCAGGTCTGCACCCCTGTGAGGCTGCCCCGGTGGGGCATTGGTTCTGTTGGGCCCTTGCTCCCGGCGTGGGTGACCCAGCGATAGCAGTCGGTAACTCGCTTGTTGGGTGCGTGGGGACCACAGCGAGTGCAGTATACGATGCCCAATGCGAGTAGGACCACCAAGAAGACACATGTGGGTACTAGGAGTGCCACCAGCAGCCACCGGTCATCCCTCCGGCTGTGGCCTGCCGGACTGGAGTCTCCCAGGGCTGTCGGGGCTGCTGTGGGGGCTGCTGAGGGCAGCCATGGGGCCACCTTAGCATCCCAGGCACTCTCCCTTGGGACTTGTGGGGGCTTGGAATGGGGGTGTGTAGGGCTGGTGAATGAGGTCTGGTTAGTGGGGCTCTGGGGGGGCTCTGAGATGAGGGTAGTGTGGGGGGCTGGCGGCTGGGGGGCAGGAGACCCAGGAACTTGATGGGCAGGGAGCACAGGGGATCTGGAGGTAGTGGTCAGAGGGGGCTGGACAGTCGAGGTAATGGGAAGGTGGGTGGCCTGGGCTTGGAGGACCGGGACATCTGGGGTGACAAGGGATTGACGGCCCCCAGAAGTGGTGCCCAGAGGAGTGTGGTTAGCAGGGATCTGAAGCACATGAGCGGTGGTCTGGGTATCAGTGGCCCGGGTGTCTGGAAACACAGAGGACAGTTCAGGATATTTGGCTGAGATAATTGGGGGCTGGTGAGCCGGGGCCTGTGCTGGGCGAGTGGCAGAGATAATGGGGGGTTGGTAGGCAGAGGGCAAATCTGGATGGTTGGCTGAGATCATGGGGAACTGGTGGTTAGGAGGCAAAACTGGATGCCTAGCAGGGATCATGGGGGGCTCGGGGGCAGGGGCCCAGGGTGGGCGTGTGGCAGAGATGATAGGGGGCCGGTGGGCAGAAGGCAGTGTGGGGCGTGTGGCAGAGACCACCACGGGTCGGGTGACAGAGAGCACCGAGGAGTGGTAGGGGACCCTGGGAGCACTAAGCGGGGGTGGCCAGGTGGGGTCCAGGTAGGGCATCGGATGATCTCCCTCCTCCGGGAAACTAGGTCTGTAGGCCAGGCCAAAGTCAGGCGGCTGCGTGGCCTCCATCCACGGCACCCCAGGCACCTCCGTCCAGCTGCCATCAAAGGTAGCCCAGGCCTCATGTTCATCCTCTTCGTCCTCCCCGTCGTCAAGCAGCTCGTCCCCTAGGTCCTGGGCAGTGTGGGCTCCCATGGCTCCAGCCGGGCTGCAGCTGATGCCGTCAGCCTCGAGCTCGTGGCCCTCCCTGCAGTAGCACTCAAAACCACCGACGTAGTTGACACACATTTGCTGGCACACGCCAGCAATCTGGCACTCATCTGTGTCCACGCAGCGGTGCGGTTCGTCCTCGGCCGGTCGGAAACCCAGGCGACAATGACAGCTATAGCCCTGCGGCCCGCCGGGCTCACACTGCTGTTCACATGGAGCCTGGGCACAGGGGTCCTCGCAGCTCTGCCCGTCTGCCGCCAGCCGGAAGCCCTCAGTGCAGCGACAGGACACGCGGCCGTCCACCTCCTCTACGCATTCGTGTTCGCAGCCCCCGTTGTCCGGGCCGCAGCCGGGTGCCGGGCACAAGGGCCCGGCCCGAGACCAGCCCACGCCACCATCGGGCTGCTTCACGCAGAGCAGGGACGTTTCTCTGCCAGCCTGGCACGGCACAGCCGCCACGGAGCCGAAGGGCAGCCACTCAAACTCGGTGGACACCAGGTGGAAGGGTGTGGTGTAGACCACCGGGCCTGCCTGGCCCGCCTCGTCCGGCAACGCGGGGCAGGAGCCCTCGAAGCCGAACTGGCACAGGTAGCCGTCGACGGCCAGTGTGCACGAGCCCTCAAGCCAGCGATGCTCGCCGCTTGCCTCAAGGGCGGCGCAGCGCTGGGCTGGGCAGGGCCCTTCTGTGGCCGGCTGGGCCCAGTTGGTGAAGGCCGTGTCCTGGTCTCCCGTGGTCCACGTGAAGCCACGCAGCGGGCGCTGGGGTTGGCACTGGCGGGCCTGCCGCTGCAGGCCGATCCACAGCAGCTGGCTGGCCGGGCCCGAACCCACCAGGCTGTCCACACGCTGGGCCTCCTCGGGGGTCCGCGGCGTGGCCAGGTCACCCCCCAGCTCGCGGCAGGCCCGCCAAGCCTCCAAGAAGGTGCGGCGCCGAGGGAAGAGCGCGTAGCAGCTGCTGGGGCCGCAGATGGCCCGGGGCTCGGCCGCCCAGGGGGCCTGGCCCAGCGTGGGCACTGCGGCCGCCCAGGCCAGCAGCAGGCGCAGCAGCATCGCGATGCCCCCCGACTGGCCCGGGGCCGGCTCTCGGCCGTTCTTGACAGGGGGAGGGACCGGGGCCTCTGGCAGGCGGGCCGGGGGCGGGCCTGGGCCGGGCTCAGGCCTTGTAAGGAGTGGGTTGGGGCCGCTGCCAGCTCCCTGCTCCCGCTCCCCCGGGGCCGCTGGAGCAGGAAGCAGTCGGGCGGGGGGCAGAGGAGGGGGGTGCCGGAGGGGCGGGCGGGGGGAGGCACCGCTAGCCCGCTGGGAGTCGGGGAGAGGAGGCTGGTAGACCCTCAGAAGGTGCCGGCAGTCGGGGCTCCTGGCGGTGGGCTGAGGTCCCTTCCCAGAGACTCACCCCAGATCCTGTCTGGACACACCAACCTCATCGTACTTGTGAACTGTCTCAGGGCCCAGCGGCTCGTCATACATGTGGAAACGTGCTCTGACTCATGGCCTTCGCATCACACACGTGTGTGTGTGTGTGTGTGTGTGTGTGTGTGTGTGAGCGCTCGGCTCCCCACGTAAGGGCACTCTCTTGATACTGTCCTGTCGTCCCAGACTCGTACACGCTCTGACACGCTAACCCCCCCGTGGATGCACATCCTCAAGTGGTGTGGGGTCCTTGTGGGGTTCTCCGTGACCTCACACGAGACACCCCTTACATTCATGTGCGGCCCCTGAACGGAACCCGTCTTGATCACACAGGCGTCGCACAGGGGCATCATGCACCCTCATTCATGAACGAAACTCCTGCCTCAACCTCCCCCCACCCCCAAGCTTCCTGGCTCCAGCTGGACCGGGTTGGGGGGAGGGGGAGGGGCAGGGGGCTGCCCTCCCTTCACCTCTGCTCAGCCTGGGGCCCTGGGAACCTGGGCTTAGAGGGGGAGGAGGCAGCCCCCAAACAGGAAATGCTTCTCTGGGCTCCTGCTGCACAAGGGCAGGGTGCGTGGGGGAGGGGGCAGGCTAGAGCCAGGCTGCACTGCGGGGGGGGGGGGGGGGGGGGGGGGGGGGGGGGGGGGGGGGGG
>NC_081557.1:5899773-5910081 GCF_022355385.1 Mustela nigripes | reverse complement strand
GGGGGGGGGGGGGGGGGGGGGGGGGGGGGGGGGGGGAGCAGGGCTGGCTGGGAGGGGAACGGCTGAGGAGAAGCCATGTATGGGCGTGAAGCTCACAATGTCACATCCATGTGTGTGTGACACAGGCATCACATGTGTGGAGCCTTCCCTGCAGGCTGCTGCGTGGGCCTGGCCAGGGTCCCTCCGCCCGCCCCTCTTGGAGGCCTCTGGAGGCATGTGCACTGAGCCCATCATCCAGGATGGTCCCTGGGGAGCGGGCTCTCAGATTAACCCATGAACACCCTCTCCACTCTTAGCAGAAGTTTGATCCGGGGGGGGGGGGGGGGGGGCGGGGGGGGGGGGGCGGGGACATGGAAGAGAGGATCTGCCCCTCAGTGCTCTGCCCCTGATGTGCTGTGTGACTGCTGGGAAGTCGCCGACCCTCTCTGGGTCTCCGTTGGTCTTATCTACAAAATGGGGTAATGGGTCAGGGCCTTTTAGCTGAGCAAGGCTGTTGTATCACAGCTCATGGTGTTTGAAAATGTGCTTTGTCAGCAGCAAGGCAGGAGGCTAATGTTCCTTAGTCTTCTGAGCAAATCTTCTGGGCTGGGGGTGGGGACCAGAGCAGTTTTGCTAATCACCTTACGGTGCCGGTGCCGGGGCTGGCCCTGCAGACTCAGCCAGTCCCCCTGAGAACCAGGGCTCTTGAAATGCTTGCTACATCCCTGGCAGTACCTTCTTTTAAGGTCTACATCTGTGAAATCTATAGAATTATCCCCCTTCTCGTGAGAGGAAGGTCAATATGGGGCAGTGCATCCTGCCCTTGGCTCAGGCCCAGAGCCTTGAGATCATCCTCTTCCCCCCACACTCCACATCCAGTCTCTCAGCAGATCCTGTTGACTTCACCTTCGGGATAGAGCCGCAATCGGACTGCTTCTTTTTTTTTTTTTTTTTTTTTTTAAACATTTTATTTATTTGTTTGATAGTGAGAAAGAGAGAGAGAGAGCACACTCTCCGTAGGGGGAGCAGCAGGCAGAGGGAGAAGCAGGCCCTCTGCTGAGCAGGGAGCCCGATGCGGGGCTTGATCCCAGGACCCTGGAATCATGACCTGAGCCGAAGGCAGACACCTAACGACTGAGCCACCCAGGCGCCCCAATCGGACTGCTTCTTGCCACCGTTTTTGCCCCCCGCCTCTGGCCCGCGCCACGGGCCCCTTCCATCCAGATTCTTGCAACAGCCTCTCCTCTGGTCTCTGTCTTGCCTTCCCCATCCTGCCAAGAGGGATCCCTTTAAAACCCAAGACAGATCTGGTTACTCCCCTGCTCAGAACCTCTGGGCCTCCATCTCACTGAGAAGACAGGCCAACATCTTGGCCATGGCCTTCAGGGTGATGTGGTCTGCGCCCCCCCCCGATTTCTTACCCCACTCTCACTCACCCCTCTGCTCCAACTACTCTGGCCTCGAAGCTGTATGTGAAACTCACCAGGTCCAAGCCCACCTCTTGTAGGGACTGCCTTGTGCATTGTAAGAGTTTAGCAGAAAGCCTGGTTTCCTCCTAGAGGCCAGTAGCATCCCTCCAGTTGTGACCATCAAAAGTGTCTCAAGAGCTTGCTGAATGTTAGTTATGCCCTCTGTGGAGACTCTTGCCCTAGGAGACTGTGGGCCCCATGAGGGCATCATCATTGTCTCGTTCCCTACTGTATCCCCAGAGCCTGGAAAGTTCCTGGCCCATCGATGCTGCTCAGTAGGGTTTGTCGAACAAACGAATGAGTGAATGAATGAATGAGACTCAGATAAATGAAGAACCTGGCCCAGGGCCCTGCTGGGGGAATCCAGGATGCTCTCCGGAGCCAAAGCCCACCTAGTCCCCACACCTCCCCAGCCTTCCCCAGAAGTCAGACCATTTCAGAGCAGGGAGATCCCTGGAAAGCAGCAAACCTTTTTGCGGGTAGGGACACTGAGGCCCAGGGAGTCTCCAAGCTCATCTGTGGCAGGGCTGGGACTAGAACCGAGGCTGTCTGATTCTCGTTCCAATTCTCTTTTGGCTGCGGTGCCCTGAGGAGCTCTCAAGCGTGGTCGGAGAGCTGGGCACAGCATCGGGAGGTGAGGACAGAGGAAGGCCTGACAGCAAGAAGGCACCGCCTAGACAGAGCGCTGGGGTGGGCAGCTCCAGATGCCTTTGGAGACTACAAAGGACCCCACTGGAGTGAGGGGCTTCTGGAGGGACCATCGGTAGTGAGGAGGGAATGTCAGAAAGCGGGGAGCAGCCCAGCTTGGAAGGCAATCAGCTACCCCTAAAACACTTGCCTCTGTCGCGGGGACCCAGGGAAGGAGGCATGATGGGAGTTCCCTGGGGCTGGTGTGTGGTGGGTGGAGGGGGGACTGGAGGTTGTTGCAATAGTCTGGGAGAGGGGCGGGAGCTGGCTGGAGAACCGGGCCGCAGGGCGGGCCGGGCTGGGGGAGGCAGCCTCTGGAGGCTCCTCAGGGGCTGGCCAGAGCCGGATCCAAGGGTGTGGCGGGCCCAGTCATGATTCGGGCAATGGCCCGTGCTGGGGCGTCTGAGGGGAGGCTGCGAGCCGTCTGGCTGGCGAGTAGGCAGGTCAGATCAGAGGTCAGGACTCCAGCCTCGGTTGGGGTGAGGGGTTGGGGGGCAGGCAAGAGAAGCAGGAGGAAGAGGGTCAAAGGCCAAATTCCAGATGGTTTGTCTGGGCTGACGATGGCTGAGCCAGGAGGGGGCAAGAGTGGAAATGAGCCGGGCACCTCTGACCCCAACAAAGTGAAGGGTTTCGTGGGTAGAGGTTGAGGCTTGGAGCCGCACCTGGGTGCCCAGCATTCCCCTGCTCCCCTGTCCGGATTGAGAGAGTTGGAGTGGAGCAGCCTAGGAACTTCCTTCCCTAGTGGGCACGGGCAGGCAGTGGGCACAACATCGGGGATCCGGGGCTGAGCGGACAGAGAGGGGCTGGTTGCGGGGCTCTTACTCTTTCAGCCAGTAGCGTCCAGCCTGCCTCCTCCTGCTTTTCTCCCAGCACAGAGAAATGCTAACGGATGCAGTCAGCCCTTGGAGGATGGGCGGTGGGTAGAGGGTGCCCGCGTGCGGGAACGCAGGAACGCGCACGTGGACGGCCGGGCGGGGAGGTGGGGAACGGGTGGGTGCCCGGATGGGCGGACAGACGGGTAATGGCTGGGTGGGGGAAGGAGGAAGGGGCTGGCCCGACAGACGGCTAAGTGTACGCGTGTGCGGACGAGAGAAGATGTGGAGAGGCATGGCTGGCCACAGGGATTCAGGCAGAACGGCTGATTCGCAGTGAGCCACACCACGATGGATGGCGGTCTCAGAATGCGACTCGGGACTGTAGGATGGCAGGACCGCTGGGAATGACCACTGGCAGGGATCACGTGTGATGCTCCCTTGGTCTGTCTTCTCGGGTGGGGCCCAAGGCCTCTGCGTCTCCCTCCCAGAGGTGGAGACAGCTCCAGACACCAAGTTTGGGTCTCAGTGTGGGTTCGGAGGCTGCAGTTCTTGGCTCTGACCGTGGCCCTTACGGCAAGAGCGCACCTCCAGACGGCCTTGAAAACAGAAGCCCACTTCCCCAGGAGGAGCCTGGTCTTCCAGCTACTGGGACAAACCAGACAGTGGTTTTGGACGCAATGTGTGGGCCCGTGGGGGCGGGGGTGAAGGCGGCCTGCAGAGGGGTTGGCCTGAAGAGAGCCCAGTGGAGCAGCCAGGATGGGGGTGTTGATCGGATTGGGGGGCGCCCCCTGGGCGGGCGTCCTGGAGCCCTGGCACGCCCGCTGCCGAGCCAGCACATTGCTTTGTGTACAAATCACCTCCTTTTCTCCTTTCTCTTTGGTCCCCATCCCCCCACCTCCCTCCATTTCCAAATTCTTCCCAAACAGCCCCAGCCTTCAGGCAACTGGTGGGCAGGAGGCGCCTGGTCTCCAGTGGGAGCTGCTGGACGGACGGCGGGGAGGTGGGCGAGGTCCCAGGGCAGAAGTGGGGAGGGAGGGCTGTCTGGGGGGAGGGCAGCGACTTTGGTCTCCTTTCCCTCCCCACGTGCTGGGGCCGCACCCTCTGTGCTTCTGGATGGGAGCGCGGGGGCGGGGAGGCGGGTGGCGCTGGGGACTGGACAGGGTGGGAAGGAGAGGCTTGGGGAAGGGGGAGCCCAGGAAGAAGTGGTGTGCCCAGGCCTGGTCCCTGGGGGTAAGGGATTCTGACAGCTGGAGCGGGCTGGAGGGTGGCGTCCCCCACAGAAAGATACTGGGCGTGCTCGTGGGTGTACCTGGGTGTCTGTACATGGCAGTGTGTCCATGAGTGTATGTGCCTGCCCGGGGCTGGCTTTGCTGAAGGCCCATGCAGCTGGGTGATGTGTGCGCATCCCCACGGGCCCACACCTGCTCCCACAGCTGTGAGGGGAGCAACGTATGGTTCCTCTGGATCGCCCAACCTGGGCACAGCTGGGGCCCCAGTCCCTCTCCCGCCAGATGCCTGGCCTGAACATCTGGCCACATCTGCCCGCAACGATGGGCATCTTGGAGCCCAGCGCAGAGCTAGAAGAGCCCAGCCCTGCCCTCTGTTCAGTGTCCTCCCAGCTCGGAGAGGGACAAGGCTGGCCCTGGGTCACAGGGTGGAGGCAGAGCAGGGACTGCCCGAGTCTGGGGTTCCCAGGAGGGACAGCTGCTCCCCTGGCCTCTGCTGTTCCTGTCCTTCCTCTGCTGCTCTTTGGCTGTGGGGGTGGGGACTCTGTGGTCCTTGGGGCATCTGGCAGAAGCCTGCTGCCGAGGGTGACCAACCTGTCACAGTTTGCTGGGGAGCGTTCTGGTCTCAGCACTGCAAATCCTGTCTAGTGGGGACCCCGTTCGCGCCCCAGCAAGTGAGGATGCTCCGTCACTCTGTTGCCAGGATGTTTATTTTTCCATCGCGTCCTTCTCTCTGCTACCCCAGTGTCAGCGTCGCAGTCTGCACCCCCGCACCTGGAAGCTTCCCTTCTCTTCCTGCCCCCTCCCTGCCCCAGGGATCTCTGGAGTCTCACTGGCCTTCGGCACTATTTCTCATCCTCTCCTCCCTCTCTGCAGCCAGGCATCTCCTGCGCTCCTGTCACCCTCTGGGGTCTCTCTGTCTCCTCTCCTGTCCCCAGGATGGCCACCTTGTTGGTTTTTCGGGTCTGTCGCTCTGTTGTCTGCCTACTTCCGTGCCTTCCCTCTCTGCCTCTGCTGCCTGCCCTGTCTCCCAATTGCTGTTCCAGCGTCTCTGGCTCGCCCCCTTCCCTGGGTGGTCCAGGCCTCCCCCCCCCCCCCCCCCCCCGTACGCACCCCCAGGGCTGGCTGGGGTGGGAGCCAGGTCTGGGGGCTGTGACCAGGCCGGGAAGGGGAACCCAAGCAGACATGATATTTATGTTAGGACTTCAAAGCAGAGCAGAGCCTGAGGCAGGCTTGGTGGGGGCTGGTCTGGGTAGGAGAGGGGAGGGGTGGTGAGCCAAAGCCTGATTAAGGTCAGCTTAGGCCCCTCCCTGGTGAGGGTCTCCTTGGTGACACTTATCTCTCCCCCGTGGGACACTGAGATCTAGAGTAGGGACAGAACAGGCTATTTTGGTACCAAGTTCCAAGAAAGGCACTTCCTGCAACCCCGGTCCTGCCTCCAGCCCTATCCTGTCTTCCTGTCACCCTGCAGGAGCGGGTCCTCCGAGCATCAGCCCCTCCGGGGAGGCAGGGGGCTCAGGAGGCGGCAGGAGCCGAGGACTCCATCTCAGCAGGAAAACATCCGTGGCGCTGTGTTCTCTCTGGCAGAAGCCTGGCCTGGCAGGGCAGCGAGGGTCTGTAACCCTGTCAGCCCCGACTGGGCCAGCCGGCTCCCGCCCTTCAGGGTCTCTGGGGTCCAGTACGGCTGCCGGTCTGAAGGCCCCAGGGGCCAAGATGGCCGTGAAGGTCACCCCACCCCTGCCCCCCACCCTTGGCCTAACCCCTGCTAAAGACACCCAGCTGCTGGGGCTGGGAAGGCTTAGGGTCAGGGGCCCAGGCCCGGGGGTGGGGAGGGAGGGAGTGGCCGATTGTCTCATCCTGCGGGCTCAGCTCCGTGTCCTGAGCCCCTCCCAGGGGCCAGACCCTGCAGACACCCCTCAGGCTGGGCCACCCTTCAGGAAGCCCCCTCCCGCACTAGAGGCTTGCTTTGGACCCAAGATGCTTTCCAGTCTGAAGCCAACCCGGGCCCCCAAAGCCCCAGCCCCTGGGTCATTCCCCCCACCCTCGCAGATCCTTCCCGGGGCGCTTCCCGTGAATCACTCAGGCTGGAATCTGATGAGCTCAGGCCGCCCCGCCCGGGACCTCCAGCCTCTGCTTCCCTCCTGGCCAGTGGGGGTGCCACACCCCCCACGGGGGTCTCCTCAGCAACTTCCAGACCCCACCAGGGTCCACCATGGCCTGGAATGGCTGAGTGTGGCAGGGATAGGCCCAGGCTGGAGTGAGATTAGTCGGGATCAGGACTTGGACCTCTTCAGCATGATCAGAAGTGTGAAAGAATGTGTGTGTGTGTGCGCATATGTGTGCACGTGTGTGCGCGCGTGGACACTTCCTATGCCTGTGCAGCGTGAGAAGCAAGCCCACGTGCCGCGACTGAGCAGAGCACTTGGCAGTGCTAGCTGGGTGGGTGTGTGTCACCTAATATGCAGCGCTCGCCATGTCTCCGTGTCAGCCTGTGCCCGTGGATGTGTGTCACCGAGTCACATTCTCAACCTGAGAGGCTGGGAGGGTGACAAGGGAATGTCTCTGAGCTGGCAGATCTACGGATGGCTGTCAGGGTACGGCTCAGAGGAGGAGCCCGTGTGTGTGTGTGTGTGTGTGTGTGTGTGTGTGTGTGTGACGGGGTCCCACCATACAGGGCAGGAGCGGCTAAGTCTCCAGGTGTTTCCAACACTCTGAGTGTTCCTGTTACAGCTGGGGGTGCCCAGGTTCTCTGTACAAGACCGTGGCCCTCAGGGTGTCATAAATTCCATGTGCACCCCCATGAGTCAGGATGCTTGTGTGTGTTAAACTGCGCGCCACGGGGGGCGGGGGGCATGGGTCACAAGACTCCAGCCGGTACCGAATGTTCTGTGCGGACCTGAGGGAGGGTGATGGTGTGGGGCTCAGTGACCGCCTTCTCCCCACCCCTCCCAGGGCCCCTCTTGGGCCACTCCAGAGGCCCTGGCTCCCCGCATCCCCTTCCCAACCTCTGCTGGCAGGACTCCCGTTCGCAGGACGGGCCCAGGGCCCCACTGAGGGGAGGCTTCCCCACGCTGGCACCAGGCCGGGTGCAGGCGGTCGGAGTGCCCAGGGTCCCTGGGTGGCCTCCCGCAGGAACGGGGCCAGCCATGTGCCTGGGAACGGGCGTGCTCGCCCCCTGGCGGCCGCGATGGAGGTTGCGCCGCCCCAGCCGCACAAACTCAGAGGAACTGTTCGGGCGGGCGGCGTCTTACGAATCAATCATTCCACATCCATCTCCTAAGTGCCAGTTCCGGGCCAGGCATTGTTCTGGCCCCCCGAGATTTAGAGGCGAACAAGGCTGACTTGGCTCCGGTCTGGTGGGGAAGACAGACCATAAACTCACACAGAGAGCCGCTGCGACTCTAGGGCTGCTAAGAGCAACGTTTCTGGCCGAGGAAAGGACTTGGCGGCTGCTGGCGAGCCAAACGCCGGCCTTCGCGCCCTGCTCTGCCGCGGTGCCTGCTGGCCAGGTGCGGCTCGTCTCGCCCGACGTCCTCTTCCTGAAGGCCAAGGTGGAAGGCCGCGTGAGGGCGGGGCAGAGTTAGATACCGAGGCACCCAGGGCGCGTTCTTCCTGTCAATCACGCTGTTTTCCATCCACGGGGGGGGGGGGGGGGGGGGGCGGGGGGCGCTTGGTGCTTGGTCCATTCGGGCGCGGTTAATTATTGCTGAGAGGTTAAGTAAATGCGTGCTTCTGTCTTGGAGGAGGGCAGAATCCCGAAGCTCCACGGAAGCTGGGTCCCAGCCCTTTGCCCTGTACTAAATCACTGACCCTGGGCAAGCCTGTTTCCTCATCTGTAAAATGGGAATGAGATCCGTCTTAGACCTGCCTATGCTTGCCTGCCCTGCTCGGAGTCCCCACCTCCGGACGGTGACCCTTGACCGTACTGTTACCTGGCCTCGGCCCCTGACCAAACACGATGTCTTGAGACGAAAATTCAAAAGGCTCAGTAGCGGGAAGGGCCCCATAGGGCTCTGAGCAGGGGAGGAGCTTCTGAATTCCCAGAGCCTGGAAGTGGGACTGAGCACAGTAAAGGGTTAGGAGGGGGCGCCTGGGTGGCTCAGTGGGTTAAAGCCTCTGCCTTTGGCTCAGGTCATGGTCTCAGGGGCCTGGGATCGAGCCCCGCATTGGGCTCGCTGCTCAGCAGGGAGCCTGCTTCCTCCCCTCTTCGTCTACCTGCCTTTCTGCCTACTTGTGATCTCTCTCTGTGTGTCAAATAAATAAATAAATTCTTTAAAAAAGGGGGGGGGTTAGGAGGGGTTTGCAGAGGGCAGCAAGGAAGGGGCTCAGAAGCTTCTGTCAGACCCAGTTCCCGTGAGGCCAGCTCCACATCCAGGTTTCTCTGAGCGCCCCTGGCAACCAGTTGTTCTATGTTTTCCTCTGGAGCTCAACTTGAGACATCCTGTTTGGTTCCCAGAACCCAGGCCCCCCTCCTAACCTCCCAGCTTCCCACCTCACTGCCCTTTACTCTTTTTTCTCAAACTCCAATCAGGGGACAACATTTATTGATCACCGGTGCAGTGCCCAGTGCGGGGCAAGGCACTGGGGGGTGGGGGTGAGACAGGGAGGGGGACATACAAAGGGGGAGACTCCCTGCCAGCAGGAAGCTTGGAGTGGGGGGTGGCAGTGGGGAGGCAAGAGCTGCTGGTGGCTCTAGTGACACACTGGAGAGCGATACGCCCAAATTTGGTGCATCTGTCTCTGGACTGTCGGAAATCCCAATGTCCAGGATTTCTACCTTCCAGTTGTCATGTCTGTCTCACGTGGGGTATGATGTCCCTTTGTGGTCAGCACCTGAGGGAGTACCCCCGAGCCTGGCTGGGGTCCTCCTTCCACCAGGGGACAGTTCTTTCCCAGGGAGTGATTCCTCCGGAGTCTGCCCGAAACCTGGGAGCTGAAGGCTGGCAGCGCTGGGCCCTGCACTGACCCCAGGTTGCCTGGTAGCTGCAGGAGTACAGGGTCTCTGGCCACCTAACTCTCTTCGGGCTTTGGCCCTGGAGACACACTCGCCCCTGGCAATTACCGACTGGCCACTTCCTGGGCCACACGCACCCCACTGTGGTCATCAGTGGCATTTCCTTTGCTCCCATTGGCTCCCTGCCCTGGGCCCCAACTTGGGGTTGTAGGGCCTTTAGGTTTAATTTATTGGTGGCTTAGAAGAAAGGGCACGTATTTGGAGCCTGGCACCCTGGTTCGGGCGGGGAGGCTGTAATGGCCGGCTATGCGATGGGTATCTTAGGAGTCACTTTCTCAAACAGTGTGTAATAAGCCATGCCCAGCCTTCCGCGGAGCTCTTGTGAGGTCCAGAAGAGTTAAGTGCAGAGAAAATGGTTTCCAAGCACCCCTTCTGTTTCGGAAGCCCATCTCCCCTGTCCAAGTCCCCTGGGATGCCAGAGTGCATGGCAGAAAATCCCTCCTTGAGGAAAGACTGGGACCTGGGTGCTCCCTGGGCCAGACCTGATCTCTCGGATCTCCCCCGAGTGGCGGGATGAGAGCCTTCGGTGGATGCACACAACAGACCCTGGGAGGAGTGGTCCGCTAACATCCCACCTCCTACTCTCTCCTTCCTTCTAGCCGGAGCTCTGCTTTGCAGCAAAACCATCCATTTGGCCTCTGGGGGACTTGTGGGAGAAGGCAGGGCACCCTCTCTTTCCAGGACACTGAAGTCTGGAGCTTCTGATCCTCCAGCTGGGCTACGGCTGGCCTGGGCTCTGGGCCCGTGTTGGCTCTGGGCCCGTGACACCCAGGAACAGGTGAAGCCTTTCGCGGCCCTGAAGACAGCAGCTGGGAGGGGCACCTGTTGGGTTTGTCCCCTGTTGGGACATCCAGCACTGACGGCTGCCTGGCCTCCAGCTGGGAGGGAAGGGCGAGAGGCAGAGGGCCTGAGCCCTGGGTCTGGGGTCCCTCAAACCCACTCAGCTTGATTCCAGTATTCTGTAGCGGCCAGGCCAGGCGCCACCCCAGCAGGTGTGATCACGGAGGGAAGTATCGGACGGGGCGGTGGCGGACTCAGGAGTGGCTGGGGTGGGGAAGCCTGCAGGGGTGGGGCTGACGGCTCGGAGAGGCCTTCCCAGCAGGCTCAGCTTCCTGTCT
>NC_081557.1:5784816-5899763 GCF_022355385.1 Mustela nigripes | reverse complement strand
CAAATGACCCTTCTGATCACTTCCGGCTACTCCTCTGCTGCCTGGCTTCCCGCCAAATGACCCTTCTGATCACTTCCGGCTACTCCTCTGCTGCCTGGCTTCCCGCAGCCTCTGGCCCCCCCGGCTGAGCAGGGGCCCCCCTGGCCTGGCCCATCCCTGCCTTGGCCCTCTCAGCACTGGTGTCAGACTCTCCCTGGCTATCCCTAGGACCGGCTTCGACCCCGATGTCCCCATCTCCCTGGCCCCCTTTCTCCAACTCCCCGCCTCCCGCCTCTGGCTCCCGGCTGCCAAACTCCAGTGTAGCCCCAGGCGAGGCCCCCTGGGTCTCAGGCCGCTCTGCCCTGCGGTAGACAAGGTAACTGGTGGCGGGGAGCCTGTGGGCCAGGGCCCCGGGGGGCAGGCGGTGGTAGCCCTGCTCCTTGTACAGGAACAGGCCAAACGTGTCGGGCTGGGTCACTCGGAACTTGGTGGCACAGAGCTGGTTCAGGGTGGCAATCGAGGCCCCTGGAGGCACAGCCAGGGTCTTGGAGGTGCAGCCACTGCTGGGGTCCTGGTGGGCTACTCGGAGGAGGCACTGTGCAGGAAGACAAGCGAAGCCAGAGCTCAGTCCTGCCTGCTCCGTCTCTGGCTATACAGCTTGAGGTCCCAGGGTAGGCTCTGCAGGGACGGGGCGCGGGGTATAAATCCGGGGGTAGAACTGAGTGACGAAAGCTTTTTGGATAAAGGGAGCTGCGGAAAGGTGAGGTCTGCCTTGGCTGGTGGGTTAGAGCTGCAGGAGGATGGCCCCAGCGGCTGTCCAGCGCCTGCCAGCCCTCCTCGGGGCCTCCCCGGGCCCAAGCGCCCATCCTGCATTGGCTCATCTCATCCACACATCGGCCCCAGGAGCCACTTCCCGTTGCCTCCGCTTATAGGTGAGGATAGCCAGGCACACAGCGGCTATGTAAGGTGCCCCACGTCTGCAAACAGAAAGTAGCTGAGGCAGGATGTGAAGCCGACATCTGGCTTCAGGGTCTAAAGTCCTCACCGAGGCTGGGGAGGGTCCCTGGGCTGGATGGAGAGGAGGCTGCGGGGAGCATGGGCGGGGAGCCTCACTCCGGGCGAGGGCAGAGCCCCACGGAGTCGGGGGTCAACGCTAGAAGCCAGGATTTGGGGTGTGAGTTTGCCCCCTGCGTCCCTTTCCCCCTCCGTGTCACGTCTCTGTTTCCTCATCTGTAAAATGGGATAATAATGGTCCTAAGGCCGAGTTTCTTTGAAGCGGCAGGGCTGAGCCCCTAGAGCACACGGAACGTGCCCTCTCGAGGAAGGCGAGGCGTGGAGTCCACACAGGGGGCTGCTTCTCTCCCCTGCTGGGTCTCTCTAGGAAAAGGAGGGGACCGCGCAGGATGATGCCAGAACCCCGACGCCACCCCCACTGCGCCCCTGGCCGGGGCAGTTCAGGCGACTGACGGGGAGGCCCCGTACCTGGAGGCTGTGGGTGGCCGGCAGGCGGCGCTGCTCCCAGAGGCTGAGGGAGCGCTGCAGCTCCTGTGAGGGGCTCAAGGGCGCGGAGTGGGCCTGGTCCAGGCCACTCAGCAGGGCCAGGCTGGCGGAGAGGCTGGTCAGGTAGTAACCGCCTGGGACACAAGGGGAAGAATGCAGCTCGGGCTGAGGACAGGTGATGCTTTGCCATGCCCCCGCCCCGCCACCTTCCTGGGGGCTATGCAGCCCCTAAGCGGCCCAGTCCCCCCCACCCCCGCACCCAGGGCGGTGGCGCGCGGAGGGGCTCCCTCACCCTCTCCGGTGAGCAGGGTGGGCTCCAGCAGCTCCGACATGTACTCAGCTTCCAGCAGCAGCTCGGGAAGGTCGCACTGGGCCAGGACAAGGCTCAGCAGCGGGAGGAACTCATCTGCCCCCGCGGCCTCCCCTGTGGGGCAGCAGAGAAGGAAGCTTCAGACTCTGCTCGGGCCCCAGGGTTGGTGTCCACCCCGTGTCTCGGACAGTGACCCTCCCCTCCACCTGCCGGGCCTTGGGGGAGGCGGTCTCTACGGTGACCACAGACGGGAGCGGGGTGGGGGAGCGGAGAGCCTGGGGAGGACACTCTATACTCTCTGGGCCTCAGTTGCACCGTTGTGGAAGGTTGGGCCCATTTCCCAGTCTGCCGCACCAGTATGGGATCTCTGGGGGGCCTGCCTCTGACCGGGCAGGGGCCGCTGGGCAGCAGAAGGAGGGGGCGTACCTGCTTCGGTCCTCAGCACTGTGTAGAGCAGCTTGCAGGCCTGCAGGAGCCGCTTGACCTGGGCGCTGGGCGAGTAGGCCCGGAGCAGCTGCAGCAGCTTGTGGCGAACCTGTTCCACCTCGGCCGGGGAGGGCAGGCTCACGTGGGCCCCAAAGGCTCCAGAGCCCTGGGACCGGGCCAGGCGCAGGCCTTCGGCCAGGCGGCCCAGGGAGCCATTGGCGGAGAGCCGGCGCCGCAGGCGGGCCGCCAGGATGGGCCGGAGAGGCTTGAGCACGGAGCGATGCAGCGACTTCTCCAAGGCATGTTCTGCAGGGGAGAGGCGGGCAGGGTCAGGGGAACTGGGGCGCCCGTGGAGGGGGGCTGTAGGCAGGGAGGGATGCAAGTTGGGAGGAATCTCCGTGAGACAGGAGAAGAGCCGGAGAGAGGTGGGGAGCAGAAAGAACTAGCGCTCCGGAGAGCCCAGCGGAGCGCCCCGGGTCTCACCCAGTCTCTCAGGAGGCAGCAGCTTCTCAGGACCCAGCTCCGCGCTCAGCATGGCCCGTGCCCGGGTTAGTGCCTCTCGGACGCCCTGCAGCTCCCGGGGTGCAGGGCCAGCCCGCACCTGGGTCAGTAGGTCCTGTACCAGCTGGCCCACAGCCGTGTGTCGGTCCTGCACCAGGGCCGCGGCGGCCCGGCCCACCTGCCGCTCGGGCGCCAGCAGGGAGCAGAAGGCCGCGCTCATGGACCGAAGCAGGGGCCGCCGGCGGCCCAGGCCAGGGGAGGTCGCTGGGCTTCCCTGGGACCCCGGCGCCCCCTCCTCTTCTGAACTGCTGGGAGAGCCGCAGTCTACCTCCTGGAGGGAGGGCAGAGGTGGGAGGCTGGGCCTGGGGCCCCCTGGCACACGGTACCCCACTGAGCTCTCCCTTTGCAGAAGCTGGTGAGGGGGGAAGCTTTCTGTCTGGCTGGGGGCTGCACCTGGCAGCACGGGGACCGGGGGAGGTGGCACGGCAGGTGGTGACAGAGGGCTGGAGGTCTCAGTGGACACACGCACTTTGAAGCTCCTCTTGAATTTTTCCCGCTTGGTGGGGCCCAGGTCCCCTGGGAACAGGGGATTGAAGAAGCACAGGGCGGCTCCCGTGCCCTGGTCCAGCTCTTGTGGGGACCGGGGCTTCAGCCGGGGCAGCAGCTGGCCTTCAGACGGGCCCGGCTGGGCCTTGGTGTTGAGGGAGGAGCTCCAGAACTCTAGGGAGGAGAAACCAGTTGGGGTGTCAGGTGCCCCAAAGAAGGCACAGGCTCAGGCCATGTGCCCGCGTGCCTTCACTTTGTTTCTTGCCCTCAGCTTGTCCATCGGTGCAATGGGAAGCTGAAGAGCCCTTACCAATGCCCAGATGGGAGATGGCTTCCAGTTCCTTGTGGGTGGCTGCCTGGCAGATGGCTCTGGGGAGCTGGAGCGGGAGGAGGAGGATGTCCCTGAGGCCAGAGAGGGAAACAGAAAGCCAGGGGTGAGGGGATGCTCAGGGCTCTGGGGGCTGACAGGACCTGCAGGGCTTGGGAAAACAGACTGTCCCAGGGAGCCGGGACCAGAGGACACCAGGCACCCTGCGGCCAGGCTCACCGGCTGTGGCAGTAGGCGCAGATGAGCTGGACCAGGTCTGGGAACATGAGCTCTGAGCCCTCCAAGGAGACGCCTGAGAGATGGGAAGTGTGGTTGTTCTCTGGGAAACACCCCTGCGCCCGGCCCTGACTGCTTCCAGCCCCTTCCCCCCAGGCCAGTCCAGCTCACCCTCAGGGCTCTCCTGGATGTAGTGGCTGGAGACAAAGGAGGGGCCACTGGCTTCGGGCAGCCGCACGCACAGGGCTTGGCACCCGCGAGTGTTGGATTTCCGCACCAGAAACGTCTGCAAAGGGACAGGGGTCCGGGGCTCAGAACCTCTGCCTCTGGCCTCTCTCTCTCTCTCTCCCCCGCACCCCGCAACCGCCGCCACCGCCGTCCCCCGCCGGCCAGTCCGGATTCAGGGCCATGACTCACCCCGGGGGGCTCAGTCCTCAGCACGTGCAGCGCGGCCGCGGCGTTGGCCCGCAGCTGCAGCCACACCGGCCGCGTGAGCAGCAGGCGCTCCCGCAGGCTCACGCTGCGCCCCGGCCGCTGGGGCCTGCCTGCCGGCCGCCCGCCGGCTCCAGGCACGTCGTAGGGGGGGTCCTCCACGGGCCTAGGGGTGGGCGGCAGACTTGAGGGGGTGGCGGGGGGGGCGGGGGGGGGGGGGGGGCCCTTGCTCCGCTCTCTCCCCCTCCTGGGCCCTGGGGCAGGCCCTGCTCTGCCACCCCTCCCCTGCCCCACCAGGCTGCCCTTCCAACTTCACGAACTTTTCTCTCTCCGGGCGCCCAGGTGCGAAGTTGGACAGGCTGGGGGCTCCGAGAGGCCCAGCTCCTGGCTCCCCGGGGCTTTCCATGGCTGAGAGCGCCTTGGGTCTCTCACGCTTTCTCCCAGGACTCTGGAAGAAAATCCAGCCCCCGAGGCAGGAGCGCTCACATTCCCAGCAGTGAGTAACACTTCCTGAGGGCGGTTCGCCCTGTCACGCCCCGCCAGTTAACTCTTGGGTGTCCACTCGGCCTGGGCCAAGCCCGGAATCCTCAGTTCTGGGCCCCGTCTCAGGGGCCAGGGATCCCATCCGTGCAAGCGCCACTCCGAGAGCCCCAGCTGCGGGGCCAGCCCCCGCCCCACGGTGCGCCTGGAAGCCTTACCGGCCTCCTCAAAGCACACGAGCAAGCGGGAAGGGGTTAAGCAGGGCCCATCTGGGCCCCCACAGGCCCAAGTTTACCCCCCCACACACCCCCGCACCTTTAAGTCTGCTGGTCAATTGCTCATCTGTGCGAGGCCCTGGGGTCAGCGGGGGTGGGGGGGGCACCCCCTACTAGCCCCGGATGACTCATTCTTGAGCCTACCTTGGGTGTTGGGACTTCAGGTTGCCATGGAGAGAGGATGCTGTGTCTCCATGGAAACTAACCCCCTTGCTTAACTGAGGTTCTGGGGGTGGTTCTAACACTCGGTGCTCAACGGGGGGAGCTTGGCTGTGAGGTCGTCAGCGCCCCGTGCCAGCTGCCTCGTACACGTGCAGCCCCCCCCCCCCCCCCCAGCCTGCCTTACCAACCTGCCAAGTGACTGGGGCAGGCGCAGACATGACCCAGTCTCCAAGCACAGGCGGGGACACATGGTCTGCCTGTGCCACATGTTGCTTCAAACTTTGCTCAGGAGTCAGCCAGGAGTCAGCCAGGGCTCACTCCCCGCCCCCTGGGAGGTGTGGTGGGCGAGTCCCCCCTTCCCTCCCTCTGCCCTAACTCAAGAGTAGGTTGGCTCCTGCCTGCTAGTGAGGGGAGCTACCGGGGACTCCAGGAAGAGCCCGCCTGACTCAGGCACTCCCTGGGGGAGCCCTGATTCTCTTGCAAGGTAAATCAGACACACACAGCTCATACCGAGGTCCCAGGAAAGGTTTTAATTCCAGTCCCTGAAATCTGGGAGACACCAAGAACCTCCTTGAGAAGACCTGGGGAACATGCCTTCTCACCTCCAACAGCAGCCAGAAAAGACGGGCCCCCCAAAATATGATGTCTGGCTCAGAGTTCCCACGAAATGGGGCCCAGCTCACTGGCTCAGTGACTGGTCCAAGGTCATCAGGAAGGATGCTGCTTTGGTGTAAGAGGAGCCCCACCTTCTCTGTGGGAGGAGGAGGCTGCCCTCTGGGAGGGGGCGCCGGTGCACGCGCTGGGGACGGAGGAGACAGTCTGGCCTGGCTAGGGCAGCTCTGGGCCACAGCTGTGCAGGCCCCCCGAGGAGGGCAGAGGAGTCCGGACCAGTGATGGCTGGAGGGGAAGATCCACCAGCAGTACCGGGGAGCTGGCTGGACAGACCCTGTCAGTCTGCCTTCTCACAGCAGGAAAATGTGGATCCTGGCTTTGCGGCCAGTTGCTCCAAGGGGCCCCCTGGCTCTGAATGGCAAGGTCACGGTCCTGAGGGAATGCCAAAAGCGGAGAGCACTGCAGGTGATAAGCTGAACCAAGAGAGGACACCACTGCCTGTTGGGGCTGAGAGGCCGGCCTCGGGGTGGCCCAGGGCAGCTCCACAGCCCTCAGCATGGGCCCAGCATTCCTGCGCCCCCTACCCAGGCCTGGTTGGGGGGGAAGCTTCATCCCCCAGCCCTACCGACCTAGAGATTCTCTATCGCCATCCCGGCTCTGGCTGCCCAAACCCCCAAACGCCAGCCATTCTAACGGGGGCCACTGATCGGACATAACCCTGGTCTCTCTCTGGGCTCTTTCCGAGTATGCTGGGCTGGGGGCGGGGGCAGGAGGAGGAACAACCCCTGTGGGTCTTACCGTCTGCTTTTCTCTTCTGAGGGGACACAGCTGCTCTAGCCTGGGTGGGTAAGAAGAAAAGCGCCCCCTGAGAGCCTGCCTCCAGCTTGGCAAGCACCCTCTTCCACATTAGTTTCTCTGGGGTAGGGACGCTGCTGGGTCGGTGCCTCCCATCCCATCAAAACCTGCCCCGGAAGGAGAAAGGGGCTGACACAGATTGAAAGGTCCCTCCTATGGGAAGTCTCAGGCCAGCACCTGGGTTAAGCCATCAGTCGGTTAAGCCTCAAGGTTTCAGCTCAGTAGGGTCAAGAGCTCGAGCCCCACATCGGGCTCTGTTAGGCATGACGCCTGCTTGGGATTCTCTCTCTCCCTCTGCACTCCCCGCTCCCCCCACCACACCATTCGCACGTGCAAACACATTCTCTCCCTCTCTGTCTAAGAAAGGCCAATGCCAGGGAACCTGGGCTGAAGGCAGGAGGTGCTGAGGGCGAGCAGGGCTCCCAGGCCCTCAGGAAGCCCAGGTGTGGTGAGACTGCAGAGACCAAAGCTGGTGTCAGGGATGGGGACCCGTGCGGGGAAGCAGGGGCCCTGGCCGCACCTTTTTGATAGCCGTCCAGTCCTCTAGGATGTCGATCTCCTGCAGCATGTACACAATGTAAGGACCTGTGACAGAGGTCAAGGAAGCAAGAAGCCCGGTAGAGGGAACAGGTGTCACAGCGGGGAGGGGGCTGAGGACCCCGGTGGGAGCTCAGGTTCTGCCTCCCACCTCTTGGCTCCCAGGTTCCTAAGGCTGGGCCTGTTGTGGCCCCTTCACAAGTCTGTGGGCGGGAACTAAGCCTCACCCCACCTCCCCTCTGCTCCCCCTTCATCGTCTCTCCAGTGTAAAGGTCAGGAGGTGAAAACCCAGCCCAGCCACGCAGGGAGCTTGCTCCTTCGATTCCCTGTCCCTTCCTGTTCCTTCTACACACACAAACCTCAGTCCCTTCCATCTGGGAATCAACCCTCCGGTGCTCTCCACTCCCCCGACTCCCACTCCCCCCGGGCTCTGTACCTGATGTCCCCACGCCCTTGCCCCCCATTCACCCCTCAAGTCCTTGCAGCCTGGATGCTTCCCTCCCTGCCTGATGCGACAGCCATCACCAGGCGGCCGGGTCCCGAGCGTCTGATGGCCGGAGTACCCGGGCGTGGGGGTGGAGGGCGTGCAGATTCTGTTCTGCATGTGCCGGACGCTGCCAGGAGGGATGAGGGCTCAGCAGGCCCCGGGCTGCAGCGGCGGGCAGGGGGCAACTGTGTATGGGATGAGGGTGTCCCGGGTTAGGACGCAGGGGTGCAGAAGACAGAGAAGCTATCGCCATTGCGAGGAAACCAGGAGAGGCTTCACAGAGGAGGTGAGGCAAGCCGTGACCAGGCACAGACAGGCAGCACGACTTTCTGAGAAGCGGGTGGAAAGTGAGAGCAGGCGGGGGAGGCACGTGGCAATGGGAAAGTCTGCGACCTGCCCGGGCTGGTGTGGGAAAGCCAGAAGAGCCTCAAAGGAGACTTCGCTCAGGAAGCTAAGGGACTCTGTGAGGGGGCACTGCTCTTTCTCTATGGTCCACACAGCCCGGCAGAGACCCAGGGCCTTAGAAAATTCCCGACAGCGGGAGTCAGCTCATGTGTCGGGCGTGACTCCGCCTTCCACGAGCCTCCACCCCCTCCTGGGGCTGGAGCTAACCCCAGTGATGTCAGACTCAGGCCGCCGTCGGGGGAAGGATACCAGAGACGAGAGGAGCCTTCTTTCTCTTGCTGGCCGGCAGGCAGTCCCAGGCCTTTGTGCTGCTTCGGGCGCGCAGTCTGTCGTCCCACCACTCTGGGCCCCCAAAGCCAGAGTCAGGATCAAGGTGCTGGTCCGCCCAGGACACCCTGCCCTTGGAGCCAGCCCCTCCCCTTCCTCTCCCGCCCAGGTTGGTGGAGAGAGCCAGGGACCGGGGGCTTAGAAGCGGAGGTCAGGGCCCGAGGACAGCATGGCTGTGCAAGCCTGGGGGGCCGGGGGGCACTGTACGTCTGTCCGACCAGTTTCTTCATCTGTTCAGTGGGCGCTGCCCAATGACCACTACGGCTTCCCTAGGACCCTCCCATGAACACAGGCGCTGCGGACATAGGGGGACCCTGTGGCTGTTGTAGGTGTGGGGGTGTCAGAACGACACCTCCTGTTCTAGAAAGAGAGCAGGGGCCAGGGCGGGCGGGGGGGCGGCCCACTCTTGCTGAGCCTCCCTGGTGCACCAGGCACTGGGCAGGGTCCTTTCTGTGCCTGGTTCCGTTCGGGCCACACGGTGAGCCCATGAAGCAAGCTCTCTGGCATGCTCCCCGCTCCCTGGGCAGGCAGAGCAGGGGTGCGGCGGGGAGACGGCACAGAGAGCGCGGCGCCGAGGGCAGCCTCACCAGAGCTGAGGTCCAGGCTCTGGCGGTCCTCCTCCAGCCTCTGGATCCGCTCCTGCAGCTCCCCCTGCAGCGTGTCGTACAGCAGCAGCTTCTCACTCTGGAAGGGCTGGGGCCGCTCAGGCTCATGGGGCGGTGGGGACAAGCCACTTCCGCTGTCCCCCAACCCCCCCTCCCTCCACCCGGGCACATTCACCTCCAGGTGCTGTCTGGCTCCCTGCAGCTCACACTCGTACTTGTTCCGGATCACGTCCAGACAGAAGCCCTTGTAGATCCCTACAGCGGGGAAGGGAGACGGGAAGTCCGCCTTGGCCAGGGACCTGGGTGTCCCAGATAGGAAGCCAGGAGCCGGGCCTGGCAGGGAAGGGAAGAGCAGGGAGCAGAGAGCCCTGGGCTCCGGCAGAGGCAGAGAGGGGAGGCCCGGGGACCGCCCCAGCGCACAGGACGGCCCACAGACCTGCCACCTGAATGCGGATCTTGAGGCTCCGCTGCAGGCCCCCCAGAGGCTCTGTGTACTCAGGAGCCCGCTCAGCCCCGACTTCCTCCAGCCGCGCCCTCAGCTGACTCAGCCGCTCCCTGAACAACCTGGGAGGGAAGAGGCAGAGCACGTGGCCGGTCCCGCTCGGCAGGTCCTCAGACGCCCCTGCCCCGCACTGGCCCGCTGCCTCCGCGCCCCCACGCCCAGGGTGCCCCGGGAGACACAGGCCCAGACACCCCACGCTCACTTCTCCTTTAGCTCCGAGAACTGCTTCTCCAGGTCCAGCATCTCGTTGACGCACTCGCTGCGACGCCGCTCGTAGTCCTCATCGTCCATCTCTGGGACAAGAGGCCGGTCAGCGCTGGCTGCTGAGGAGCGGGCGGGCCCGTGGGGGTGCGCGGGGGCCCGCGGGGGGCCTCACCTGAGCTCTCCTCGTCGGACTCCGTCTGGCTGCCGCTGCGCTCCTCCCCGCTCTCTTCCTCCTCCCCGTTCATCTCGGCGGCCGAGTCACCCTCTGCTTCCATCTCTTCTGTGTCTTTGCTCGGAGGCTGGACGGGCATCTGGGCTCTGGGAGATGGAGGGGAGCCATCGCCTATCGTGAGCAGGAAGTGGCCATGCGGGGAGTCAAGCCAAGCCCCGTGCGCACATCTCCCTGAGGCCTGGGAACCATGGAAATGCTCACGTCCTGGGACGTTATTGCTCATCCCAGGGTGCGGAATGCTCGCCAAGGCGATGGTCTTTACGATGGGAAACACCAAGGGTGGGGTCCCCACTGCCTCGGGGACTGGACATACACTTGTGATTGGGGCGTTTAAGGCCCCACACAGACTTGAGGACTGGGGCAGCTCCTTGACTCCACCATCTCATAGTCAATCCTCAAGTACACCCTTCCAACCTCCTCTCCGCCCCTTCCTGTTGCTCGTCCCCTGGGAAGGCCCTCCACTTCTCTTCCCGAGAACATTCTGCCATTCCCTTCCCGTCTCCCTGAGCTCTGGGTCACCCCCCATGTCCTCTTTTCTCTGGAGCCTCAGGCTACCAGCACCCCCACCTCCACTGTTTTCCAACGCTCCAGCTCCTGCCCACAAAACTTTAGAGGTATTTAGAAATAGCAGAAACGCAAAACCTTGCCCCATTCCATTTAACTACCCCCCATTTCCCACCTCCCAGCTACGCTTTTCAAGGCTCTGGTTGTTCCCACCCTTTCATCTCCCAGATGTTCTGTTCCATTTCTCTATCGTCACCCTCGGCTGATGTGAGTCCTGTGGCAGCAGATAACCTTCTGGCGCCCAATGCCAGTATTTTTTCCTGCTTCCCTTAGTTGAATACTATTAGTCATTCTTTCTTTTTTTATAGATTTTATTTATTTACTTGACAGAGAGAGCGATCACAAGCAGGCAAAGAGGCAAGCAGAGAGAAAGAGAGAGAGAGGAGGAAGCAGGCTCCCTGCTGAGCAGAGAGCCCGATTCGGGGCTCGATCCCAGGACCCTGGGATCATGACCTGAGCTGAAGGCAGAGGCTTAACCCTCTGAGTCACCCAGGCACCTCTATTAGTCATTCTTTCTTTTATATACTCATCTAAGATTTATTAAATACCTAACACATGCCAGGTTCCTTCAGACAGTACAGGAGATGCTGGGCACGACGGGGCATGACAGGGCAGAGCCAGTCTCTGACTTCAAGGAATGTACAGCTTCCTGGGAGAGGCAGAGCAGCGGACAGTACTGTGGTGTGAGAAGGGCTAAGACGGGGGCGGGGGGGGGGGTATCTGGGAGAGGCGTCTAACTGGAACCCGGAGCTTGCTCCAACAGTGAAGGTTTGCAGAGGGAGATCCTTGCCGCAGCATCACCATGGAGAGCTCAGACAGAGGACTGGAGATGGCTGGGGAGGGAACATTCCAAGCAGAGTGAAGAGTGTGTGCACAGACTCCAAAATGAGAGAAGGGGCACATGAGTCTAAGCCTCAGAGAGAAATGTGGGCGGCAGATATCTGTCACTGGCATATAGAGAGTTCTTCAGGCCATGGGAGAGGCCAGTGGAACCAGCAGGGCAGAATGTGTGGACTGAGAAGAGGTCCAGGATGGACTCCCAGGGCCACCAAAGGGGCAGGTGATGAAAGCCCAGCAAAGGAGAAGGAAATTAGCAAGAGGCGGAAGAAGAGAAACTCAGTCGTGGGGAGAAATAACTTCAGACAGAAGGACCGTGACTGTGCCCAATGCTGCCAAGAGATCATTTAAGAGGAAGACTAAATGGTCCTGCCAATAGTCAATCTCTCCACCTACCGGAGGCTTGATTTCACTGCGATGCTCTTCCAACCTCTCTGGGTCCAGTTCTGTAGACCTTCAGATCAGTGTAAATGCCGCTCCCTCCAGGAAGCCCTATGTGTTTACATTTCCTCTCTAATTGCCCGTTTTCCATTTGTCTGCCTAACCCGGCTGTAGGCCTCTCCTGCACAGCCTCTCCTGCCGATGTGCTGCCACAAATACAAACGAAACAAAGCACTTTTTCAGGCAGGCTTTGTACTTCTTGGTTGCCCCAGGACCCTGCAGTGGTTGCAAACCTTAAGTATTCTGTTAACTCTTCTTAACACAATTCGAGTTATGTAAAATAACTGGCTCAAGGTGAGGCTTAGTCGGCTTAGTCGCGTTCCTCAAGGGTTTCACAGCTGATCTGAATCTGACCTGAAAACCTCAGTTCTCCAAACCAGCCTCATTTTTCCCCGTTCTCAAGGCTGAGTTCCTGCAGTTTGGCCAATTTGCAATTCCTCTTCATTGTTAAATACATATTTACTTTTGTCTCCAGATGTCTCTAACTCTACTGAGTGAGCAAAATTAAATCACAACCTCCCCTCCTTACCCCGGGCGCAAAAGGAGGATAAACACCGCTACTCTGAGTGTTGTAAAGATCGCAAGGGGTAAAGGATGGAAAAGGAAATTGTAAGGCGCGGAACATAGGCAATTTATGTTTTTAGAAAGTGAGCATTTCCAGGGCAGACCTCCACGGAAGGCCGCTTCTTCTCCCTAGAGAAAGCCAATCCAGACCCCTACGCGCCGCGGGGCCGCGCGGCAGGACCCTCCCGCCCCGTTCCATTCCCGTCCGCGCCGGCGCCGCGGGCCGGGGAGTCACTGGCTCTTCGGCGGCCAGCAGCGGGCCCGCGGCGCCGCACGCGTCCGGCCGGTTAAGTCTCCGCTTCGGCCCTCCCTGGGCCAGCTCCGACCGACTGGCCAGAGACGCCGAACTAGGTGCCCCTGAGGAGCATTACGCACCGCGGGGAAGGGGCCTCCGGGTTGACGTCGGAAACTCCCTGAGAGGTGCCCGCGGCTGCCGGGCTCCCGGAAACGTCGCGCCCTCCTCTCTGCTCCGGGAGGCGGGGCCCGCCGCACTTCCGCATACGTTATCAGGAGGCGCCCGTCGCCGAGCTCACAATTGGACAGCTGGGGCGAGGCATGCTGGGATACCGCGGGGTCGGTCTCCATAGCAACCGGCGGACATTCAAGCCGCCTTCAGCAGCCGCGCAAGACCCTTGTGGTTTCCTTGCTTTGCGGTCGGCGCCCCTTGGGCCGCAGCTCCTCCCCCGCCTTCCCCTACTCCGGTCCCCCCATCCCTCGCGTGGAAGGGAAGAAGCCACGACCCCACGCCCTGCCCGCCGGGTTCAGGAGAGTCATGGAGCCAGCCGTAGGTGTGAACACTCGTTTATTTACACATGGTCGGTGGTAGGCAAATAACCCAGCCCAGCCTATTCGAGGGCACAGATCGGGCAGAGAACCTGCAGACCCTTTCTCCAGAGCTCCCGAGGGCGGAGGCGGCTGGAAGAATCAGGAAGTTTAGGATTCTGCCCAAAAGCTAAGAACTAAATTCAGTGCCTTCACCTGATTTCTTCCCCCAAAAGTCCATTTTGTTAAGTACTCAGACGTCTCAGTTCTGCCCCATTCATACTTTTCACTCTCCTACTGCCCACCCACCCCAGATTGTTAATAATAATAATAACAATAATACTGTAATAATATTAATAATACTTCACATTTGTACGAAGCTTACAGAATGGTTCACATATATAGCATCTCATCTGAGCCTCCCGACAGTTCTGTGAGGTAGGTGTGCTCACCTCCCTTTTTACAGACGGGATAACTGAGGCTCAGAGAGGAAGTGGGATTTGCTCAAGGCCACACAGCTAGTTAGTGGTAAAGCCAGGACTTGATCCCAGCACCCCGTATTCAAGTCCAGTGTTCCAACATCACAGCCACCACTGTAAAGTGGAGTGACATTTCTTCCCCCTGTCAGTCCTGAGGGATGGCCTAAGGAGGGAAGAGGCTGAGACTTCTCTGACTAGGGGAGAGAAAGGCTCAGCAGTGACGAGGGGAGTCGGGGTACTTGGCCTTCAACTCCTGTTTGAACTGGCGGTAAAGGATCTTATTGTGCTGATTTTCGGCCTCCTTTTGGGGATGGAACTTCAAAGCTTCCTTGAAGCCCTTATGAACCAGGAAACCTTCGTTGAGCACCTCGAAATCAAATCCTGCCACGTGCAGCTCACAGGCCTGTTGGGGGAGAGACAGGTCAGTGAAGCTGGAGACTGCTGGCGCCGCCACTGACCTCCCTAAAGCCCCTCTCCAGCTTTCCCACTCCTCCGGAGACATCCTGGGTCCTCCACACCATCCAACCACTTCGTGAACTACGACTGTCCCGCCTCATTGCCTCCTTTCCGTCCTGGACCACTTATAGCTCCCAGAGCCCACCACTCCTCCTGCCCCATGTCCCCTGCCCTCTCCCTTTGGGCACCTGGCTGATCCGATTGAAGCCATACTGGCGAAAGCGCTCGTCGAAAGTGGGCACCTTGCCTCCAGCCACGTAGAATGGTTCCCAGGGGTCCTGCCAGGGCACCACATAGGCAGGCCTCAGCAAGCTCTCTTCTGGCAGGTTGACCCAGCGGGAGTAGTTGGTGGGCGCCTGGCAGGGCGTGCACAGCCCATAATAGAAGGGCCGCACCTCGCCCACTTGGTAGAGCTGCAACAGCTCGTTCTTGTTCGTGGGCATGCGGCGGGCTCGGCGGATCTCGAAGGCGGGCACCACCAGTGCTGTGCCCGCCCACTGCTTGCTCTGATCCAGCATTTCCCGGAGGCCCCTCCACAGCCCCTCACTGGGCACCATGTCCACATCGATTACCAGGGCATAGTTGGCCCCTTCCCGAGCCAGATTCCTCAGCAGGTTATTGGGATAGGAGACATTGGTGCCCAGCGCATAGTTGATCCCGGGCTGGGCCACCCTGGCTAGCTTGTCAAAGACCTCCTGGCAGGACCGCAGCAGGGCAAACTCCCCCGGCTCCCGGGGATCAGGCACAGCGGCCTCATAACGCGAGGGGCACACAAGGTGCATGGCGACCCGGGCGCGCATATCGGGGCAGTGGCTGCTCAGCGCGTAGGTCAGCACCGTGGCTAGCTGCGCCTCCTCCTTGGTGGCCGCGAACACCGACACGGAGAGCGGGCCCTCCCAGCGCTCCAACAGGCCCGACAGGTGCAGCAGGTTGTCCACGCTGGCGTGCGTGGCCAGGATCACATCATTGGGGTCCATGGTGGTCTTCAGTAGGCCCCTGTAGACGCGGTAGTCGCCACTGGCGTCCAGGACGCCCCCAGAGGCCAGAGCGGTGCGGAGCTGCGCCTTGACCTGGTCCACGGACCGCGGGGACGGGGGAAAGAACTCGAAATACTGGTCTTGCTCCTCCTGCCCATGTAGCCCGGACAACAGCGACAGGTAGAGCAGCTGCAGCATCGCCACCAGCATCAGCGCGGCCAGAAGCAGCTGGTAGAAGGCGCACCGGATGGCGTAGGACATCTGCATGGCTCTCGGGGCTCCAGGGCGCGCAGCGGGGACCACCGGGCCGCAGCCTTTGCCAGCCGCCGCAAGCCCGGATTTACCGCAGCCTGCCGAGCGCAGCCGAAGCGAGCCGAGGCGAGCCGAGCCCCGCGCAGCTTCCCCGCCGGAGAGGGCCTTGGGGCGCGCCAGCTCGCCCCCTGCGCGCGAGGAGGAGCTACTGCATCCCCCGCACGCCGCGGTCTGCAAACCCTGAACGTGCCCGCGGCCGCGCCTGCCGGGTTCCCAGGGATTCTCCCCCCTCCCTCCCGATCGGTGTGCGACCCCCCGGACCAGGCGCTTTCTGAAACGCTCGTGCACTCGCCCACGCCTTAAGGCCGGGAAACCGTGGCAGAACTCTCGGTCGCGGCTTGGTGAAGGATGGCGCGGGTTCGCGGCTGCGGCCGGCGGGAAGGAACACAAAAAGTCGTTTTCCTTCCGCAGTCTCTCCCCCCCGCCAGGTCCTAGGAAATCCACACCGAAGACGGGGGCTGGGGGCGGGGCGGAAACTGCGGAGAAGATGAGAGATAAGAGTATGTGGAAAAGCACGCTTCGCGTGGGACGAGGTGGCCGAGTGGTTAAGGCGATGGACTGCTAATCCATTGTGCTTTGCACGCGTGGGTTCGAATCCCATCCTCGTCGGCAGGTCGCGTTTTACAGGAGATGAGGGGGTGTACTTTTCTGACTCCCTGGGAAGAAGGGCCCGGGGCTCAGGTGCACGTAGAAGACCCGGATTGGAATTCTGGTTGATGCCAAATTGCGAGCCAATGTATTATCTGCGGTAATTAGAGAAGCCCCTTACAAGGTGCCACCGTTCTGTGTAAAATTGGTGGAATTTGGAATTTGGTAGTGGCGGGGCTGCTGGCCACGCAGCCGCCATCACTACGAGCTTGTTGAATGGGTGAGCAAGAAGCTTCTGAAGTGTCCCGAGTGGCCGGAGCTTGAGGAGAGACTGAAAAGTAGTGACCCTCTCACTGAAGTGTCAAGGTCAAGGAAAGCTACATGAAAGGTCCGGCCTGCTATCTGGATAGGAAGGCCTGGCCAGGGAGCGACCCTGGCTCCCCAGTGTGATGGAGTGAAGCATGAGAGATTCAAAGACCAGCGTTGGGGGCATTAAGCATCCGCCTTTGGGTCATGATCAGGGGATCCTCGAATCAAGCCCCGCATCAGCTCCCTGCTCAGCTCAGCAGAGAGCCTGCTTCTCCCGCTTTCTGCCTGCTGCTCCCTGTGCTTGTGCTCTATCTCTCTCAAATAAATAAATAAATAAAATCTTAAAAAAAAAAAAAAAAAAAAGACCAGAGTGGAAAACCATTAATAAGGGGTCTGCTTTCCACATACCTTTCCCTATGTATCTCTTCTATCTGGCCATTCCTGATTCATACCCTTTTGTGTTAAATCTGTAACCCAGCCAGTAAAACAGTTTCCTGAGTGCTATGATTTGCGGAGGCAAATCAATCAAATCCAGTGAGGGGGTGGCGGCTGGAACCTCTGAGGTATTGCCAGTCCATCAGGAGCACAGGTGACAACCAGAACTTGCGATGGGCATCTGAAGGGGGGCGGGCGGGGTGTGCCGTCTTGTGGGACTGCGCCAGCAAGCCGTGGGACCTGCTGCTGTCTCCAGGTAGATGGTGTCAGAATTGAGTTGCGTTGAAGGGCGCTCGGGTGGTGTCGGGAGTTGCTTGGTGTGAGGGGGAAGCCCACGCATCAGAATTAGTGTCAGAATTGTGTGTATAGAAATACAATGGGTGGTTCAGTGGGTTAAAGCCTCTGCTTTTGGCTCAGATCATGATCCCAGGGTCGTGGGATCGAGCCCCATATCAGGCTCCCTGCTGAGCAGAGAGCCTGCTTCCCTTCCTCTCTCTCTACCTGCCTCTCTGCCTACTTGTGATCTGTCTGTCAAATAAATAAAATCTTAAAAAAAAAAAAAAAGAAAGAAAGAAATACAACGGAATTTTGTGTGTTGATCTTGAACCTCTAATTTTGCTGAATTTGGTTATTAGCTCTAAGTGTGTGTGTATGTGTATTCTTTAGGATTTTTTTTTCCTGTATGTGTATTTTATCATTTGTGAACATGGATGGTTTCACTTCCTCCTTTCCATTGTTGTATTTAGGACTTCCAGTGCAGAATTAAGCAGATGAAATGGTAAAAGTGGGCCTTTTCCTATCTTAGGGAGAGGCTGTGAGTCTTTTATCATCGAATACGACATTAGTTGTGGATTTTTCATAAATGTGTGTCATCAGGTTGAGGAAGTTCCCATCTATTCCTGGTTCATTGAGTGTTTTGTTTTTTTAAGATTTTATTTATTTGACAGAGATCACAAGTAGGCAGAGAGGCAAGCAGAGAGAGAGGAGGAAGCAGGCTCCCTACTGAGCAGAGAGCCCAGTGTGGGGCTCTATCCCAGGAACCCACGATCATGACCTGAGCCAAAGGCAGAGGTTTTAACCCACTGAGCAACCCAGGCACCCCCGCTTTTTTTTTTTTTAATGATTATATTTATTTGACAGAGAGACAACGAGAGAGGGAATACAAGCAGGGGGAGTGGGAGAGGGAGAAGCAGGCTTCCTGCTGAGCAGGGAGCTTGATGCAGGGCTCCATCCCAGGACCCTGGGATCAGGACCTGAGCCGAAGGCAGACGCTTAGTGACTGAGCCACCCAGGCGTCCCGAGTGTTTTTATCTTGAAATGGTGTTGGGTTTTGTCAAATGTTTTTTTCTGCATTAGTGGAGATGACCTTGTGGCTTTTTCCCTTCATTCTATTAATGTGGTGTGTTACATTAATTGTTTTTTTATGTTGAACCCCCTTGCATTCTGGAGTAGATCAAGCTTGGTCGTGGTATATAGTCCCTTTAATGAGCTGCTGGGTTCCGTTTGCTAGCATTTTATTGAGATTTTTACATCTTTATTCATAAGGGATATTTGTTATTAAGTTTTCCTGTGATGTCTTTATCTGGCTTTGGCATCAGGGTAGTGTTGGTCTCATAGAGTGAGTTAAGGTATGTTCTGCCTTCTTGTATTTTTTTTGGAGGAGTTTGAGAGTTTTGGTGTTCATTCTTTTTTTTTTTTTTTTTTTTAAGATTTTATTGATTTGAGAGAGAGAATCAGTAGGAAGAGGGGCAGAGGGTGAAGCAGACTCCATACTGAGCAGGGAGCCTGAGAAATTACTTGACCCAAGGTCCCTGGTATCATGACTTGAGCCAAAGGCAGATGCTTAACCAACTGAACCACCAGGGCCCCCTGGTGCTCATTCTTTGAATGACTGGTAGAATTAGCCTGTGAAGTCACCAGCTCCTGAAATTTTCTTTGTTGGGACTTCTCTGATTATCGATCCTATCTTGTTATTCCTTTTGTTCTCTTTTTTAAAGATTTTATTCATTTATTTGTCAGAGAGAGAGAGAGAGCGTGCGCACAAGTAGGCAGAGTGGCAGGCAGAGGTGGAAGGAGAAGCAGGCTCCCCGCCGAGCAAGGAGCCCCACAGGGGACCCCAATCGCAGGACCCCGGGATCACGACCCAAGCTGAAGGCAGCGGCTCAACCGACTGAACCCCCCAGGTGCCCCACATCTTGTTATTTCTTGTATGTTCAGACGTCTTATTTCTTCTTGAATCAGTTTTGGTAGTTTGTATATTTCTAGGATTTATTAATTTCATCTAGGTTTCTCATCTGTTGGCATACAACTGTCCATAGTATTCTCTTATAATCCTTTTTATTTCTGTATAAACAGTAGTAATGACCCCACCTTTGTTTCTGATTTTAATAACATTAAGTTCCTCTCTTTTTCTTAGTCTAGTCAAAAGTGGCTCAGTGGGGGGGTGCCTGGGTGGCTCAGTGGGTTGAGCCGCTGCCTTCGGCTCAGGTCATGATCAGGGTCCTGGGATCGAGCCCCGCATCGGGCTCCTTGCTCAGCGGGGAGCCTGCTTCTCTCTCTGCCTCTGCCTACCTCTCTGCCTGCTTGTGATCTCTGTCTCTCTCTCTCTGTCAAATAAATAAATAAAACCTTTAAAAAAAAAAAAAGTGGCTCAGTGGGTTACGCCACTGCCTTCGGCTCAGGTCATGATCTCAGGGTCATGGAATCGAGTCCCGCATCAGGCTCTCTGCTTGGCAGGGAGCCTGCTTCCCTTCCTCTCTCTCTGCCTGCCTCTCTGCTTACTTGTGATCTCTCTCTGTCAAATAAATACACAAAATCTTAAAAAAAATAATTTATCAATTTTGTTGAACTTTTAGTTTCATTGATTTTCTGTTTTCTATCCCGCACTGTGTTTCCCTTCACCCTAATATTTATTGTCTCTTTCCTTCCGCTAGTTATTTGCTCTTCCTTTGCTAATTGCTTGAGGTATAAAGTCAGATTACTGACTTGAGATCTTTCTTTCCTTCCTTCTTTCTTTCTTTCTATCTTTTTTTTTTTTTTTTTAAAGTAATCTCTACCCAGTGGAGCTCAAACTCAGGACTCTGAGATCAAGCGTTTCAGGCTCAATCGACTGAGCCAGCCAGGTGACCCCTTCTTCCTCTTTCATGTAGACATTTACACTGACAGACTTCCTCTCAGCACTCTTTGGGCTGCATCCCATAACTTTCAGTGTGTGGTGTTTTCATCTTCTTTTGTCTCGAGGCATTTTCCAATTTCTCTTTTGATTTTCTTTTTTTCGAGGAGAGATTTTTTTTTTAAGATTATTTATTTATTTATTTAACAGAGAGAGAGAGAGAGATCACCAGTAGGCAGAGAGGCAGGCAGAGAGAGAGGAGGAAGCAAGCCTGATGCGGGGCTCGATCCCAGGACCCTGGGATCATGACCTGAACCCAGGTGCCCTGTTATACAACGTTCTTTTTTTTTTTTTTTTTTTTTAAGATTTTATTTATTCATTTTACAGAGAGAGATCACAAGTAGGCAGAGAGGCAGGCAGAGAGAGAGAGAGGAGGAAGCAGGCTCCCGCTGAGCAGAGAGCCCGATGTGGGACTCGATCCCAGGACCCTGAGATCATGACCTGAGCCGAAGGCAGCGGCTTAACCCACTGAGCCACCCAGGCGCCCCTTATACAACGTTCTTAACTGTACTCCCTATGCCATACTTTTCGTCTCCACGACTGACTTGTCTGCAGGTGGAAGTTTGCCCCGCTTCATCCCTTCTGCCTATTTCATTCATCCTCTCGTCCCCTTCTTCTTTGTTCTCCGTATTTATGGGTCTGCTTTTTGGTTTTTTTGGTTGTTTTGGTTTTCAGATTCCACAAAAGAGTGAAATCATACGGTGTTTGTCTTTCTCTGACTTATTTCACTTAGCATAATACGCTCTAGGTTCTTTCATGAGAGAAAAAAAAATTCTTTTTTATGTCTGAGTAATGTTCCTCCGTGTGTGTGTGCATGTGTGTGTGTATCACATCTTCTTTATCTGTTCATCCATCAATGGACTCTTGGGCTGTTTCCATATCTTTTGACTTCTTTTTTTTTTTTTTTGACAGAGAGAGAGAGATCACAAGTAGGCAGAGGCAGGCAGAGAGAGAGGGGGAAGCAGGCTCACTGCCGAGCAGAGAGTCTGATGTGGGGCTCGATCCCAGGACTCTGGGATCATGACCTGAGCCGAAGGCAGAGGCTTTAACCCACTGAGCCACCCAGGCGCCCCATCTTTTGACTTCTTTTTAACCCATTAGTTCCAAATATGTTAATTGGTACATATTTGGGAATTGTCCTCTTGTTGTTATTGGTTTCTAGTTTTATTCTACCGTGATTAGAAAAGATACTTTGTAGGATTTCAATTTTTTAAAATGTAGCGCAGTTTTGCTTGGTGTCCTACTTGGCGATCTATTCTGGGAGATGTTTCTTGGGCGCTCGAGAAGGAGGTACATATGTTCTGCTGTTGTAGGTGAGTGCTCTGTGTGTGTTTGCTTGGCCTGATGGTGTGCTCAGGTCATCTGCATCCTTGATCTTTTGTCCGGTTGTTGTGTCCCTCATTGAAGGTGGGGCATTGATGTGTCCAACTATTCTTATAGAAATGTGTATTTTTCCTTCAAATTCATCCATTTTTGTTTCGTATGCTTTTTGGGATTTTGTTATTAGGTGTGCATGTGTTTATAATTATTTTACCCTTTTATGAATATATAACATCCTCCTTTGTCTCTTAAATAATTCTTTTTTTATAAAAGATTTTATTTATTTGACAGGCAGAGATCACAAGTAGGCAGAGAGGCAGGCAAAGGGGGGGGGTGGGAAGCAGGCTCCCTGCTGAGCAGAGAGTCCGATGTGGGGCTCGATCCGAGGACGCTGGGATCATGACCTGAGCCGAAGGCAGAGGCTCAACCCACTGAGCCACCCAGGTGCCCCATCTTAAATAATTCTTGACATGAACTCTCCTTTGTCTGATATTAGTATATTCATTCTGTCTGTCTTTTGATGACTATTGGCATGGAATACCTTTTCTCATTCTTTCATTTTTCAATTCGTTTGTGTTTTTTGCTCTAAGGTGAGTTTCTGGTAAACAGCATACGGTTGCATCATTTTTTTTTAAAGATTTTATTTATTTATTTGACAGAGACCACAAGTAAATAGAGAGGCAGGCAGAGAGAGAGAGAGAGAGAAGGGAGGAAGCAGGCTCCTTGCTGAGCAGAGAGCCCCATGCAGGGCTGGATCCCAGGACCCTGAGATCATGACCTGAGCCCAAGGCAGAGGCTTAACCCACTGAGCCACCCAGGTGTCCCGATGCATCATTTTTTAATCTATCTGACAACCTCTGCCTTTTCATTGGAAAGTTGAATCAATTCACAAACCAGGCCTCCTCCTCATAAAAGGGTGAGAATCTAGAGGGCAAGGACTGGCCTTCCGAGGTTTGTGTCCCTATCTCAGGGCTTGCCACACAGCGCCCTCTACAGGTGTTTGCTGATGGCAGCCGGCTGCTTCTGAGGGCCTGCGGGCAGGACTGTCAGGCTGCGGATGTGGCAGGGACTGGGCACCAGGAGAGGAACGGACAGACGCATCAGTACGTTTCCGGCACCGAAAGCCGGCTGCATCCTGACTGAATGGGCAGGTTGGGCTGAGTCTACCAGGAAGGAGGATGGGAAGAAGGAATTGCAATGTGACATCAGAAGGACATCTGAGGGATGAGTGTCCTCTTTCTGGGCCCATCCTCCCTCCGCCACTCAGCCCAGCGTGGGCTGCTCTCGAAGACTGTGGGCCAGCACCGGTGGGTCCCCTGGGACTGTTGCCTGGCCTGCGAGGGTGGGTCTGGCAGGTCTGGGGACCTTTGGGTTCAAAAGGCAACAGTCTGGGGGCGCCTGCCTGGCTCAGTGGGTTGGGCCTCTGCCTTCGGCTCGGGTCATCATCCCAGGGTCCTGGGATCGAGCCCTGCGTCGGGATCTCCGCTGGGCGGGGAGCCTGCTTCCTCCTCTCTCTCTGCCTGCCTGTCTGCCTACTGGTGATCTCTGTCTGTCAAAAAAAAAAAGCAACAGTCTGTGAAGGTGGAGAAGGAGAAGGGGCCCAGGGCGGGAGTGGTCCTGTTCTCACCATTCCCAGCCAGGCGGTCCGGCGCGGCCTCGTGGTCTGCACAAGATTCCGTTAGGACTACAAGCCCCGTTTGGTAGACGTCTGTCTGTACTCCATCCCCACCCTCTCCCCAGGACTCCACGCACTGACGGGCAAGTCCCCATTCCCAGTGCTTATCAGTGAAAGGACCTGGCTTTGAACCCAGAATGCTGGATCAGGGGCGCCTGGGGGCTGTGGTTTAAGCCTCTGCCTTCAGCTCAGGTCATGATCCCAGCATCCTGGGATCACGTCCCGTATCAGGCTCTCTGCTCAGCGGGGAGTGGAGCCTGCATCCCCCTCTCTCTCTGCCTGCCTCTCTGCCTACTTGTGATGTCTGTCTGTCAAATAAATAAATAAATAATCTAAAAAATTAAAAAAAAAAAACCCAAAATAGTTTCTATTAAAAAAAAAAAAAAAAGAAAAGAATGCTGGACCAGCTCACCCGCACGTAACCACTAGGTTAAGCGGCCTCTGAAGAGGCAACCACCCCTTTCTCTCCTGGATCTCTCCTCTGTCTAACCCCCAATTTATGCCTCATCCCTAAGGTCCTTCATCATTGGTCCCCAACCCCCTGCTCCAGCCTCATCCTCTCCCCTCTGGCTCTCTCATATCTTAGGGGCTCCCCAACTCCCCAATCCCCCCAACCAGAAGTCCCCACTGTTCCCTGAGTTTCCTAAATATGCTGTGTCCATGCCACCGCCCTGCTGTCTCTGCCTGGACACCCCTCCCCGACCTGGGCCTTGTGTATGTTTGCGGGGGGGGGCGGGGGGGGGACACAACAAAGACTACGACTCATTTACTCATTTTTCCTTCCTTTGAGGCACGGCTGAGGGGACACTTCCTCAGAGCTGCCGCCTTGATTTTCCAGAGCATCGTTTTTTGGACTCTTACACTCCATACTTCTGAAGGGCCCTCACAGACCCCCTCCCGCATTACATGTCACATTCTATGTCCCATGGCCTTGGGGCGGGGACCTGTCTCCTTTGTGTCAGGCTCACCAGAGTCTGGCACAGTGAACAGTAGTCAAAGGAATGAACCCTCCCTTGGGGGTTCTGCCCTGTGGCTTCAGTTCAGCCCCCAAGGTCCTATCTCACCTCTGAGCAGGGAACCCGTGCTGGCTCAGGGCCGGGTATTTAATAGCTGCTCAGTGAACGTTCTTGGCAGGCGGGAGGGCACGTGGGCAGAAAGGCTGGTGCCTCTGAAGGCTTCGCTTTTCTCTGGGCTGGGCAGGATGGTACAGGCGTGTGATGAGGCAGGACTCTTGTCCATCCCTCCGGGAAATTCACCGACTACCTCCCCGAGGCTCCATTTTTGAGAAGGGGCAGGGCTGGGGAGGCAGAGGACCCCAGTGGAGGGAGAGAGCGACAGCAGTTCACGCAGCCGGGTGCTCTGCCCAGGAGCGCAGGCCACTATGTGCTCAAGAGGGCCCAGCACAGGGATGCCCATGAATCTCCACCCTCTCAGGGCCTCAGTTATCCCATCGGTCAAATGGGTACAATCAGCCCTACCCCACCCGGCTCATCAAAGCCAATAGAGCTGAAAGCGCTTTGGAAATAAAGACTCAGTGAACCAATTATACAAATGAAGAAGGTTGTTATTAGACCCAGGAGCAGGATTGGAGGGAGGAACAGCCAAAATGTGGAGTAAGTGCTTAGGACTCCTGCCTTGAGCCTCTTGAAGGAAAGAGAAGCAGGTAGTGGGCAGGAAGAACAGCACCTACAGGGAGGAGGGGGGTGGGGGCTGGGTCCCGGCTCTGCCACGGACCAGGACCAGTCGTTTCCCCCTGAGACTTGGTTTCCTCACCTGCACGCGGGGAGCGCACGATCCCTGCCTGGCTCCCCACAAAGGTCTCAGTGTGACTCGGGGACAGAAGAGCTTTGCACACTGTAAAGAGATGCGCACCCGTGAAAGCCCACTGCAGCTCCGAGACCGAGGCCCAGCCAGGCTCTGGGGAGTGGAGACAGTTAGGTGTTGGCAATGAAAACACCGTTTAGCCCCACAGGGTCCCGTGAGTACCCTCAGATCCCTAATGTCTGTTCCTTCTCCCTGCTGCCCTCAGCTTCCCTGGCATCCTCTGCCCTGGGGTCTGAGAGATTTGATCCTGGGGTTACTGCAGCCTGGGGAGACGAGCAACTCCCCACTCCCACTCTCAGCCAGAGGCTGGGCCCCACCAGCCACACCCTTGGCAAGACCCCACTGGTGGCCTCCGATCCCCACAGATTAGCAAGTGCATTTCTTGAAATTAACAGATAGACTCTTGGCCGTCTTTTCCCTGATCGGCGCCCTTGGGATGAGGTTGTGTGCATCTCTAAATAGTCCGTCTCTGTGTGTCGGCTCCATTCCTGGGTGAGGGTCAGAATGACCGCTGGTGAATTTTTCCTTGCAGCTCCCAAGTGGACACCAGCCAGGGAAGGAGAGCAGCACCCCACCGCCTCCTGGCACCTCCAGACCAAGGGGACCTGCCCAGCAGAGGCTTGAACCTGGCTCGCCATTCCCCCTGCGTTGGGGTCTCAGCTCCCAAGGGGCAGCGAGGAGAGAGCTGTGGGCAAGCCCTGGACGGAACACTTCAGAGCAGAGCCTTGAAGAGGAAGGAAAAGGCGGCTCCACAGGAGAGCCCCAGGGCCAAGAAGAAGGTCATGAGCGTGCCAGCCACCTCCCTCTCGTGTGGTAGCACCTGCCTAGGACACACAAGAGGAGGAACTCTTAGGGGACACCAGGCCAAGTCTCGACCCAACGCCAGTGCCCTCTGCTCCCCTTACAACAGGGCACCTGAACTCTAGTCTGGGCTGACCCCACCTCTGGGTCACTGTAACTAGGCCCTTCTCTCTGGACTTTAGTTTCCCAATCTATCAAGCCTGGCCCCTGCCAAGGACATTTCTCGGGCCCCTGTAGGCCCAGTTTTAGAGGATTCTAGATTCCACTGCCTTCGAGCGCCACACAATGTCCCAGCCTTGTCCTCCCTGTCACCTTTACTCTCTCTGGATTCTCAACTCGATTGTCCCTAAAGTAAAGAGCCCATGATCCCCCACTGGATCAAGACATTAGCTCCACGTTCAACTGAGAATTTGGAGAGGCTTTGGGACCTAGGCCCAGAGGGGAGTCTCTGGAAGTTGTCCGCGGGCTATTTCATTGGCAGGAATGTGTCTCCCCATAACCCCACCCCCTCAGCCGCCCCACCTGCTCAGGCTCCATCTCCCCAGCTCCTGCCCCGAGGCAGGCTCAGTGTGGCTCAGTGTGGGTGGGGGGGTGGGGGCCGCCCCACAAGCGAGGCCTAGAGACAGCTAGTGAAGCCGAGTGGGTCCCCTCTCCGCCAGCCCACCTCCCCAGCCCCAGGCCCTCCCTCCTGCCCCCAGACCTGGGCGCCAGGCACATGGTGAGGGACATCAGATAGCCGTTGGAGACAGCGAAGAGCAGCATGAAAGTGATGAAGTAGGCATCCTGTGGGAAGAGGATGGGCAGCCGGGACCTCTCGGGCACGTGGCACAGCATGAAGAGTGGCACGAACAGGATTCGCAGGCCGACAAGCAGAGGCAGCAGCCGGCTGTCCTCGTCTGGCTGTGGCAGAAGCTGGGCTGAGGGCTGTCCCTGGGAGCCCGCCCCGGCTGGACTCTGTCACTTGCCCTGACCTCCTACTCTGCGTGTGCCGGGGAGGGCCCAGCACGGAGGCCTCTGGAGGGTGAGGGGCTGGGCCGAGGCCACCCAGCAATCAAGGACTGGCCGGGGGCTAACCCCCTCCGTCCCTTCTGAGCTCCTCTCTCTGCAGCAGAACTGGGGGAGACCTTACACAGCATCTTTGGTTTCCCACCTAGGCTCCTCCAAGGACACCGGGGGGTTCCACGGACCCCTCTGGGGCAGGTGGGGTTGCTGAATAAGATTGGAGGCTGGGGATCCAGACCCCAGCCCAGCCGGGATCAGAGCAGCTCCTCTTTGGTCTGCCTCATTCTATCTCCTTGGAAGACTTCATTTAGAGAAGTAGCACCTTGGCTAAAAGCAATCCGGACACTCGGAATCTTGTCCAACCTCTCACATGGGATAGGAACCTCCAGGTAAGGGTCTCTGGGCTGGATGCTGGTGACACAGGTCAACTGGACATGACTTCTGCTTTCAAGGAGCTCATTGTCCAAGCCCTGCCTTGCATACCTCCAGGGGCCAGGAGCTCACTACCTCTTAGCCAGCTGTTCTGTTGCCAGACCTAGATTGGTCCGACTTTGGGGAGATCATCCTTCTGGGCTCTTTCACACCCTCTGATCCCCAGCTGCTTCCTGGAAGGGTCAGGTGCCCCCAGCCCAGGTATGCTCACCCACAGGAAGTAGGAGGTCAGGCTCCGTCCTACCCAGTCCATGATGTTGAAGAGAAGGAAGCAGCAGATGGGGTTGAAGAACCGACCTGGGAGAGAAACAGGGCTCATCCTGGTCCCTCCTCCCTCCCCCTCCCTTAATTCCTCTGCCCTCCTCCCGCCCTCTCCCCTGCCCCGCCCTCTTCTGCTTCCCAGCACTCACTCCACTTCCCAGGACTGGTGGAGCTGGTCACCATGGCGGTGATTGCAGGGAACACAGACAGAGTGACAGTGAAGACAAGCACAAGGCACAGCGCCGTCAACCAGATCTGAGAGCCAGAGGCAGGGGTGTAAGTAGGCGGCACCAACTAGGGCCCCAAACGCAGCCCCAGCCTCCAAGCCCTGGCCCTGGAGGCAAGACACCCGAGGCCTGGGCCTCGCTGTGTTCCTGACCCACTAGGACTCTGGCACCTTGAAGTGGACCAGGGGAGCATGAAGGTCCCACTCCATTTTAAGGGTCTTTAGAGAGGTCTGGAGAGAGTAGCTCTCTCTTCCCCAGGGCTGGTGGTTGGAGGCCACATCCAAGCCGAACCTTTTGGAAGACAATGAAAACTGAAGGTTTTCCTGGCTTCTGGGGCTCCTCAGGCTCCAGTTCTGGCTCCTTCTCAGCGTCCAGATCCAGAGTCAGGGCTACCTTCTGGGGACTGTTGGGAATACCGTTCTTCTCATCTGGGGCAAGAGGGGAGGTCAGAGTCATGCCTGTGGCAGCCAGGTTCCATGGAGAGTGATTCCCAGCAGTTAAAACAAGTGGCTCTCCTCCAGCCCGGGATGTAGGCAAAGAGAATTAACCAGGGAAATATGCTAAGCTACTTCTTATGAAGCACATACGTGTGTCGGGCAGAGTTAAGCACCTTAAACAGATTATCTCCCTGCTACTCCTTTCCAGATAAAGAAACGGAGGCTCAGAGGGGTTAAGGGACTTGTCTAAGGTCACCCAGCTTGGATGCCGGAGGCCGGGATCCGAATAAATGCATTTGGACCCAGAACTAGCGTGTTGGCGCTCCACTGTCTCCCCATTTTACAGAGGGGGAAACCGGCGCTCGAAACCCACAGGGATGGCTCTGCTCCCACTGGATTTCTTCTGGGTCTACTCACACGAGTCTACTAGGGTTGAGGACTCCAGCTGGGAGGTGTCCCAGAGGGGAAATGCTTCCCTGCGGAGGTAGCTTCGGCCTCCTTTGGGTCCCCCCGCCCCGCCGTGCACTGCCCCGCAGGGTCCTGAACTCACCAGACTGGAGGAGCTCAGCTTTGGTCTCCAGCTCCTGCCCTGGCGCCTGTGACGGTTTCTTGGCTAGGTAGTAGCGGGCAAACTCCTGCAGAAGGAAAGCGTTGGCCCTGCCTGGCGTGGCGGAGGCGTCTGGCTCCCTCTCCACCCTGTGGACTGCGAGGCTGGCGTCCCCCAGTGGCTGACTCCTCTGGGGATCAGGTCCCTTCCTCCTCCTCCCCTGGCCTCTCGCAGGGCCTCAGACTCAGAGCTGTATCTGAGATGCTCTGAAGTGGGGCCTCGAGCCCAGTACCAGGCTCACCAGGTGGGGCAGGCTCAGGTAACACACGATGGACATGAAGATGCCCACGCAGGGTGTGATGAAGTACCCCAGGGCGGAGGTCTGGGCATCCACGCCACCTGTGCAGAAACTTCAGCTGCAGAGTGGAGGGGGCTGGTCCCGCGGGCTCCCTTGGGCGGGGGATAGGGGCGGGGCTAATGACTCGTCCCACTTCCCATTATGCACTTCTCAGCTTCACCTCCTGGCCTCTTCCGCTCTGCTGGCTGACAAAACTCAGGAGCCCATGCAGGACCCCAGGCCAGCCCTTTGCTTCTTTCATTCCTGCCTGTCACTTTTGTTGAGCACCTATTATGTGCTCATTTTTACTGCACGCTCCGTACAGTCTGAGGACAGAACTCTTAAGAAGCATTTCGGTGGGAAAACTGACACAGGTGTCCAGTGCCCTTGGCTGGGGAGCAGTGGGATTAGGATTCCAACCAAATTTACTTGAATCTTAACCCTGTCCCCCCTTCCCTGAACCCCAGGCTGCTGCCACTTACCAGCGTCAGCCTCAGGAATCCTGCCCCAGGCCCCAAGTTAACCCAGCCCTCACCTGATCATTCTCTCACTATAGAGCCCAAGAGTCCCACTCCCTACCCCCAAACCCAACCCCAGCTTCCCATCACCTCCATCTCTACCCAGAACCCAAGGCATCTCACTCCTAGCACACTCTGTCTGCTCCCCAGAATCCCAGAGGCCGCTTCCACCCCCCCCCCTGCCGCAACCACCCAAGTCCACTCACTGGCCATGGACATGAGCATGGCCAGGGCAGCGAAGATCCCAGCCAGGCCCTGGCCACTGAGGAAGAGGGTGCTGTAGGTGGAAGGCATGGTGCCCAGCTGCCCGAAGAGGCTGCCCTGCAGAACTGCACAGAAGGCTGTGGAGGGAGAAGAGTGGGGGCTGTCGCTCAATGAGGCAGGCCTTAGAGGCTCCCTGGAAGAGGCGGTGTCAGGGTACACAGGAGACCCTGGACTAGGTCGGGCAGGCATCAGACTCTGGGCATCCTGGTGTAACACTGTCCCATTCATTCTTCTCATGTGCGGCCATAGGTCTGAGGGACTAGGGGCCAGGAGACCTGATCTTAGGTCACTATGGGTTTGGGACAAGTGACTTTTCTCTTCCCTCTGGGGCTCAGTTTCTCCTCAGGGATAGGAGTGCAGCCGCTGCTGTCTTTCCTTCTAGGATATGTTGGGCCTTTTCAGTTACAAAGAAGAGGCTCGGCTGAAGCCCGGGGTGCAGGGGGTGGGGAGGTGGGGAGGCGGGGAGGGGAGGCGGTGCTCACAGTTGATGAACCAAACAGACGCCATGGTGATGGAGAAGAAGGGCCCAGGGCTCATGTCCACCTTGACCAACGCCGCCGTCAGGGCAAAGAGCAGCAGGATGGCCAGCAGGCTGCCCAGAATCCGCACCGTCTCAGGGACGCTGCTCATAGGTACGGGTGGAGTGGGCATTGGCTGGACCCCCGGCCCGGGGTGGGGGGGAGGCAGGCAAGAGATGGAGCTCAGGGTTGGACAGCGGGAGCTGGAGGGGGCATGCAGGGGCAGTGGAGGAAGGATGGGAGGTCTTCCCTGGGCCCAGGGATGGATGGCGCTTCCTTAGCAGGGGCACCACAGAGGGGCGGCCTGCAGGGAGCCCGAGGGGCGGGGCCTCTCACCACTGGTACAGGAAGGAGTTGAGGAGAGTGAAGAGCAGCAGGGGCAGCTGGGACAGCAGCGTCACCCAGTTGTTGAAGTTGAAGGCGTCTGCGGGGCCGGTGTGGTTGCTGTCCAGGGTGCCGGTGGTGGTGGTGGTGTTGGCCCCTGCCAGCCGGCCCTGGAAGTACTGCCAGGATGCCAGGGGAGGGGGTACAGGTCACCCTCCGACCTACCCTGAGGAACCCGCCAGCTTTTCTTCTCTGTCTGCTCCCCTGCTTGCCATTGCTCAGTTAACGTCTGCGGGAGCTGTCTGTCCTGTACTGATCCTAGCGCCTGGCACACAGTCAGAGCTTGATGAATGTTCCCTGAATTGAACAGCTGATGTCTGGGACAGAGCCCAAGCCCTAAGAACCCCCAGCTTGGGCCTTACTCCATCTTTGAATCACCCCTCCTCTGCAGAGCCCTGGTTCCAGCCTCTACCCCCATTCCTGCAGCAGCTTCCAGACTCCTGAAGATTTACTGAGTGCCTACTGTAAGCCAGGCCCAGCCTAAGTGCTGACCAACCGTATTCCCTCTGGAACACACATTCATTAAGCTTCTGTTTAACTTCCACCTCCCCACCCCCAGGGTTCGCCCCTGTTGCCTTCAGGGCAAAGCCCCAAGATATTGAAACAGCAGCGGGAGCCCTTCAGAACCAGATCCTGGCCTCCCTGTTGGGTTGCATCTCCTGCTCCATGCTGCTAAGCTCTAGTACCCCAGGCTCTGGCCCTTTCTCCGAACAGGTTGGCATTCCCCTGCCTGAGTGCCTTTACGAGGAATGCCTGGAATGCCTTCTCCCTTTCCTCCCGCTACCTCCTAACCCCCAAACACCCATGCTTTACCTACCCTTCTCCTAAGTTACAAATCACCTCTTCTATGAAGCAGAAGGAATTACTCCCTCCTCCACCCCTGCCGGGGACTCAAAGGACTTTGCTCCAAGCCTGGAGTGGCAGGTGCCCTATTAAATTATTAATAGCTCTTTGGCACCCAAGTCTTTCTCAAGACCAGGGGCTGATTTAACTTTGGGTCTCCAGGGCCCAGCAGAGAGCCAGACGCTGAAAAGGCATCTGGAAAGTTGCTGCACTGACTATGTATGAATAACTCAGTCCTAAAGAGAATACAAACCCCACGTTTCTGCCTTCCCTTGAGAGAATGCGGGCTCCGAAAGGGCCGAGGTTTCCTCTGTTGTGTTTCCCCCTATCGCCCCAGTGCCAAGAACAGGGCCTGGTTCACAGTAGATGCACATTATTAACTGTTTGTTGGGTGAATGAATATAATTTGCTTTTATTCAATGAAAACCGAAGGCTTGGATAACCCACTTTGGGAGTGGATTAGCCCAGGAATGACTCGCCAGGGAATAATGACCAACGAGGGTGGTGGGTGGGTAGTTCTTGGCTATCCCACAGCTCCCGCCCCCGTTGGTGGCCTTGCCCCTCTAGGATCTGGGCGTCTCTGAAACCTTGACGTTTCCTATCAGTGAGCGGGGCACCTCCCCTCTCTGAGGCTCTTTGCTTCAGCGGACAAACGGGCAGAATGAGGAGTCAGAGGCGGCGCGGTGGGAAAGCGCCTGGTACTCCTCGAGTCCCAGGCGATGGTGGTTGTGGCCATGAGGCTGGGCACTCTAGCCGAGTCTCACCGGGATGGCCGTAATGAAGAAGTTCCAGGGAAGGAGCGTGCCCAGGCCCAGGATGAAGAAGCTGATCCCGACCAGGTGGTAGCTGTGAGGATCAGTCAGAAGGTCACCCTGAGGACGCGTCGCCTCCCCGCCCCCCGCCAGGCCGCCCCCTCCGCAGAGCGGACTACAACCCCCATCACCCTGGCTCAGGTAGCTGAGGGAGGAGACTGATGGGAATTGTAGTTCCATCTCGTCTGCTTTGAGCCTCGGAGCGCCCGAAGGCAGCGGGTCTGCGCTGGCCACGGCCACCCGGATATCCCCGTCCGCACCCCACCGGGTCCCCAACTCGCCTGTCTTGTGGGGCGTCTCCTCGCGCCATGGCCGCCCAGAGGGATGCGCCGGGGTGGGAGGGAGGTGGCGCGCTGCACCTGCACAGACGCCGGGGCCGGAGGGCCGGGGGATCGGGAATACTGGGTCTGGTGGGCGGCGGACAGAAGGAGGGGGTCGGGTCTCCCCGAAAGGGGCGGGGGCGGGGGAGAGGCAGGAGCAGGGGAGGAAGGCCGGGACCGATTTCCAACGGTGTCAGGCTCCTCAGGCTCGGACCTCGCTCCGCCTCCGGGGCGGGGACAGAGGGTCGTACCACCCCTCCCCACCTCCTCCTAGCCCGGACTCTGGACTCCCGCTTTGGACCCGTTGGAGCTCGAGGACCCAGGACTGCCCTCGTGGTCCCGGGCGGCTGAGAGGCAGCTGACCTGAGAAGGTCCCCGGGGCCTCCCCGCCTCGCGGTCGCGGGTCACGGACCTCGGCGGGAGGGGTGGGGGAGGCGGTAGGGGAGGTACCCCGCCCCTCCCCCGCCCCGGGCTGGCGAGCGGTCCCGGTCCCTCCGGCAGTTCGAGGTGGTGTCGGACCCGCGCAGCGCCGGGTAACTCGGGAGCCCGCGGAGGGGCTGGCTTGTCCAGGGGTAACCTGAGCGTCTGTCACCAGCGGTCCTGGGGGGCTGCGCCGAGCTGGGTGCTTCGGGAGGCCAAGGAGAGGGCCCTGTGCGGTGCTGTCTGAGCCCGCAGGCGGGTCTGGAAGAGAGACGGACCGACGCCTTCTTCTCCTCCAAGCGGTGACTGGGGAAGCATCGGGCCTTTGGGGCGCCCTGCGGAGGCGTGGGCCCAGCTGGGGAGTCCAGGCGGGCTTGGCGACAGTGAGGCTGAGCTGCGTTCCGGGCAGCAAGGGGTTAAGCAAAGGCTCAGGAGGAATGGGTGACCCGGAGATGTTCTCCCAGCGCTGCCGCCAAGCGAGCAAACAAACAAACAAACAAACAACTTTCTCGGGCGGCCCCAGGTCACATCACATCAAACCTATTAAGACGCACCCACCTCCTACTTTTTTTTTTTTTCCTGTGAAAAACTTCTAAAAGATTATAAACCGCTGCAATTTTGGAATTAATTTGCTCTAGCTCAAGTAATTTACAAATGGATCTGTTTGCTCTGCAGTTCCCGTGCATACAGGGGATGCTGGAGAAGTGAGAGGCTCCAGACCACAAATTACTTTCATAAGCAATGAAATTTCACGACCACTTCCAGATTACATGAGTGTTTCTCCATTCGACTGTGAGTCTATGGGACGACTGTGCTGGTCTGGGCCAGTGCTTTATTACTGCAAACACCTCGTGGTCCTGCCAGGTTGGTAGCAGGTCCTGGATAAATGGGTTGTAATAAATACAGCGATTGAGGGAGAAAAGGGACAGCATTAAATTACACTGAAAGAGAAAGTTATTTTCTTTTCAGTTTGCTTTCAAAATATGTCAAGGGGAAAGTCTCAACTTGGTGCTAACATGTTTCTAGCACATGTTGGTCTCTCTCCCTCTTTCTCTGACAAAGAGATGGCTTCAGGGCGGCTGCTGACAACTTTGTTTAAAGAGAAATTAATAGGGACGCCTGGGTGGCTCAGTTGGTTGGACGACTCCCTTCGGCTCAGGTCATGAGCCCGGAGTCTCGGGATCGAGTCCCGCATGGGGCTCCCAGTTCCACGGGGAGTCTGCTTCTCCCTCTGACCTTCTCCTTGCTCATGTTCTCTCTCACTGTCTCTCTCTCAAATAAATAAAATCTTAAAAAAAAATTAATAACATCTATGTTCCTTCTTTATTTTTTAAAAGATTTTCTTTTAAAGATTTTATTTATTTATTTGACAGAGATCACAAGTAGGCAGAGAGGCAGGCAGAGGGAGAGGGGGAAGCAGACTCCCCGGTGAGCAGAGAGCCTGATGTGGGGCTCGATCCTAGGACCCTGGGATCATGACCTGAGCCAAAGGCAGAGGCTTAACCCACTGAGCCACCCAGGCGCCCCTCCTTCTCTATTTTTATTGTTGCCTTATTTTTAGGGCTATTGAGGCTTCTTTGTATTTATGATAATGATATGCATTTTTCTTTGAAAAATAACATGTATAATAGAAATGTAGATTTATTAGAATTAAATAAACATTAAACATTAATAAATTAAAATACAAGTTTGTTAAAATAAGGGAAGATTGAATATAAGTTTGTTAAAATAAGGGAAGATTTAATTTTTATAATTTTTTATTTTATTTTTTATAATTTATTCAATTAAAAAATGTGTTTATTGTACACCTGAAACTAATGTAACACTGTGTGTCAACTATACTTTAAAAAAATATTATAGGACGGGGCACCTGGGTGGCTCAGTGGGTTAAAGCCTCTGCCTTCAGCTGGGGTCGTGATCCCAGGGTCCTGGGATTGAGTTGGCATCGGGGCTCTCTGCTCAGCAGGGAGCCTGCTTCCCCCTTCCCCTCTGCCTGCCTCTCTGCCTACTTGTGATCTCTCTCTCTGTGTCAAATAAATAAATAAAATCTTTAAAAAAAAAAAAAAGTATCCGAATGCCTGGGTGGCTCAGCTGGTTGGGCGACTGCCTTTGGCTCAGGTCATGATCCCAGGGTTCTGGGATTGAGCCCCGGCCTGCTTCTCCCTCTGCCGCTCCCCCTGCTTGTGCTCTCACTCTCTCTGTCAAATAAACAAATAAGATCTTTAAAAGGAATAAATTAGTAAATAGTATAAAAGATAAATTTGTTTGTAATTTAATATAAATTCAAAATTAATTTCTGGAACAGTGAATCATTGAAAGACAATTAGGTAAGGGCGCCTGGCTGGCTCAGCTGGGGCAGCATGTGGGTCTTGATCTCCGGGTTGTGAGTTCGAGTCCCACGTTGTGCGTAGAGCTTACTTCAAAATAAAATCTTAAAAAAGCAATAAGGAAAATTACCTAAAAGGGACCGCAGGGAGGGCACAGCTATGGCTCAGGCTTTTCAAAGAAAGATCCAGGAGGAACTGAGCTGGGGACACAGCATTTGTTGAAACAGTGAGTGAAGGAAGCTGAAGGTGAAGGCATTTTAGGGAGAAAACAGCCTGTACCAAGACCAGGGAATCCGGAATGCTGGCGCCTTCTGAGACACACAAACAGATCCCTTTGGCAGGCCTCGAGGGAGCAGGAGGCTGGCTGAGATTGCTGGTGAGGACAGGAGGAAAGAGTCTGGATTTCCATTTAAAGGAGAGGTTCTCAGGGGCACCTGGGTGGCTCAGTGGGTTAAGCCTCTGCCTTTAGCTCAGGTCATGGTCTCAGGGTCCTGGGATCGAGCCCCGCATTGGGCTCCCTGCTTGGGGGGGGAGTCTGCTTCCCCTCTTCTCTCTGCCTACTGTGATCTCTCTCTCTGTCAAATAAATAAATAAAATCTTAAAAAAAAAAAAACAACAACAAGGGAGAGGTCCTCAACTCTCAGACTTAGTTAATTACAAATATAGCAAACGCTCTGTTGCTCTCCTCAGTGAATTAATATGTAATAAAACCTATTTGTACAGACGCACACAGAAACGCACACACACACACAGTATAATGTATGTATAATGTCCTAATTGTACTACACAGGATAAGTAAAAGGATTTAGTAATAAAATAGTGTGTGTTTGAATATATAAATGGTCAGACCCAGTTGGGCAGTGGGATGGGGGCCCCCCTCTTTGTAAAACCACAGTGAGGGGTGCCTGGGTGGCTCAGCGGGTTAAAGCCTCTGCCTTCGGCTCAGGTCATGATCCCAGGGTCCTGGGATCAAGCCCCACGTCAGACTCTCTGCTCAGCAGGAAGCCTGCTTCCTCCACTCCCTCTCTCTGCCTGTCTCTCTGCCTACTTGTGATCTCTGTCAAATAAATAAATAAATTCTTTGAAAAAAATAAAACCACAGTGAATCTAACCATGTGTGCACTGTGCGGACGGGTGGTCAGGCCACCACTCAAGGACCACTAGCTTGCTATTGGTGATGCGACTTTCTGAAATGGTAACCAAGTCTCGGCAAGGTTCCAAACAAACCAAGTGCCGCTGTCTCTCCACCTAGACAGTGGCTGTGTTACAGAAAGATGCTGGGTATTCTCAAACCTTACAAATAATACACTGTGTCCGTGCAGAGAATGGGGGTTAGAGGTCAAGCTCAGAAAATCATCCACTTGGTTTTCAAAATAAAGAAGAGATTTTATTTTTACTACCGTTTTAGGTCTACAGAACAGTTGAATAAATAGTACATAGAGTTCCATATATTCACTCCCCCACCCCATTCCGCAGTTGCCCTTTATTATGAACGTCTTGCTTTATTGTGGTACATTTGTTACAGTTGATGAGCCCGTGTTGATACATTAAGTTAGCCCATGATTCACATTAAGATTCACTCTTCCTGTTTATATGGATCTTGTCTGATGCATCATGTCACGTATCCACGATTACGGTGTCATACAGGATAGTTTCACTGCCCTAGAAGTCCCTCATGCACCACCTCTGCCTCCCTAGCCTCTGTTCCCTGAATCCCTGGCAACTACTGATCTTTTTACTGTCAAAATATTTTGCCTTTTCTGAAATGCCATGCTGTAGGAATCAGACGGAATGCAGCCTTTTCAGACTGGATTCTTTTGCTCAGCAATATGCCTTTATGGTTTCTCCATCTTTTTGGCTCAATAGCTCTCTCTCTCTCTCTTTTTGTGCTGAATAGTATTCCATTATATGGATTATGACAGTTTGTCTATCCACTTTCCAATTGCAGGACATCTTGATTGCTTCCAGTTTTGGGTGATTATGAATTAAGCTGCTGTACACATTCGCATGCATGTTTTGCTTGGACGTACGTTTCCAATTCAATGGGATAAATACCCAGGAGTATTATTGATGCATCATGTGGTCAAACAATGTTTAGTTTTATAAGTGTCTCCCAAACTTTCAAGTGTGTCTACCATTTTGCATTCTCACCAGCAGTGAACGAGCGTTCTGGTTGCTCCACATCCTTGTCAACATTTGGTATTGTCAGTGTTTTAGATTTTGGTCATTCCAATGGGTACGTAGTGATATCCTGTTGTTTTCCTTCGTAATTCCCTAATGATGTATTATGACAAGCATCTTTTCACATGCTTATTTACCATTTGTGGATCTTCTTTGGCAAGGTGTCTGTTCAGATCTTTTGCCCACTTTTGAATTGTGTTGTTTTCTTATCGCTGATTTTTAAGAATTCTTTTTATATTTTGAATATAAGTCCTTGATAAGATATGTGTTTTGCAGGGTGCCTGGGTGGCTCAGTCCATTAAGCATCAGACTCTTGATTTCAGCTCATATCATGATCTCAGGGTTGTGAAATCAAGCCCTGTCTTGGCATTTGCCTGTCCCTCTCCCTCTGCTTCCCTACCTCTCTGCCCCTACTGCCGCTCATGCATGCTCTCTTGAGCACTCTGTCTCTCTCAAATAAATAAATTTTCTTTAAAAAGTTTCTATTTTTTTTTAAGGTTTTATTTATTTATCAGAAAGAGAGAAAGAGGGCGCCTGGGTGGCTCAGTGGGTTAGGCCGCTGCCTTCGGCTCAGGTCATGATCTCAGGGTCCTGGGATCGAGTCCCGCATCGGGCTCTCTGCTCAGCGGGGAGCCTGCTTCCCTAGCTCTCTCTCTCTCTCTGCCTGCCTCTCCATCTACTTGTGATTTCTCTCTGTCAAATAAATAAATAAAATTTAAAAAAAAAAGAGAGAGAAAGAGAGCACCAGCAGGGGGAACGGCAGAGGCAGAGGGAGATGCAGGCTCTTCGTTGAGAAGGGAGCCCAATGTGGGACTTTATGTGGGACTTGATCCCAGGACCCTGGGATCATGACCTGAGCCAAAGGCAGACGCTTAACCGACTGAACCACCCAGGCATCCCCTAAGGTGTTTGTTGTTGTTGTTGTTGTTTTAAACACATATATGTTTTTGCCAATATTTCCCCCAGTGTGTACCTTGTCTCTTCATTTTCTCAACAAATCCTTTCATGGAGCAGGAGGTTTTAATTTTAATGAAGTCCATCTTACCACTTTTTTCTCTTTCATGGATCATTCTTTAGGTGTTGTATCTAAACACTTGTCACCAAACCCAAGTTCATCTAGATTTTTTCCCCTGTGTAATCTTGTAGAAGTCTTATTGCTTTGTGTTTTACATTTTGGTCTAAGATTCCTCTTGAGTTAATTTTTGTGAAAGATTTAAAAAAATATTTTAAATCTATATGAATGCTCAAGGAGTCAGTTAAATGTTGTTCAGGATGCAGGACCTGTTTTCCTTGTGTAGGACTCTCACGCATTTAGGGATAATTATTATCTCTGGCCTCAGCCACTAATTGCAATTAGTGCCCTCTCCTCCCATGACTGTGATTACTAGGACAAAATTCTCCAAGATCCTGGGAGGCAATATTGTCCTACTAAGCATCATTCCCCCTTCCATCCTCCAAGAGATGGGGGAGGGGAAGCTCAAACAACATGGTGAAAGGTCACGGCAGTTGCTGTGAGTTTTACCATGGCACTTTGGATGCATCCATCCCAAACTGATTTTTGTCTAGCTCACTTGGTTTTGAACTTCATACAAATACAACTTACTTTTTAAAAATTCAACACATTTTTTTGTGATTCATTCATGATGTATATGGTTGTTGTTCATTCACTATTCATGGATGTGTAGTATTCCACTGCCACACAGTGTTTATCTTATTGGATAAATGTTGCAAGTGTCCGGCTTGTTTCCACTTGTGTTCCGGTCTAAGCAATGCTGCTCTGAGCGGCATTGTACCCACTGCATGCCTCCTGTGGGCATCTGTGCAGGAGTTTCTATGGATCCGGGTTTCTCAAACTCAGCCCTATAGACATTTTGGATCTACTGATTTTTAAAAAGATTTAATTAATTAATTAAATAAGATATATATATATATATGTAAATGATATAAATGAGAGTTACAAATGAGAGAGACAGAGAGAGCGTGCAAGCCGGGGGAGGAGCAGAGGGGAAGGGAGAGGGAGAGAATCTCAAGCAGACCCCGCTCTGAGCGTGGGACCCGATGTGGGACTTGATCCCTGTACACTGAAAGCACAACCTGAGATGAAACTAAGAACTGGTTGCTTAACTGACTTTATCACTCGGGCGCCCCCAACATGCATTATGATTAACTAAACTCCTCAGCCCCCTCTAGCCTGTGCCTTTTTCTCAGTCTTTCCTTGTTTTTCATGACTTGGACAGTTTTGAGAAGTACTGGCACGGAATTCTATAGACTATTCCCCAACTTGGGTTTTTCTGTTTTTACTATGATTAGACTGGTATTGAGGGCAGGGAATACCCCAACGGTGACACACCTTTCCATGAACAGTATCTAATATCAACAGGACATCACTCGTGATAGTAACTTCGGTCGCTGGTCACATTGCCAAGTTTATCCTCTGCAAAGCCACTATTTTCTTTCCATACTGTATCCTTTGGAAGCCAGTTGCCACATCTGCTCACAGTCAAAGGTGGGCAGGGCTTGGGCTTCCCCCTGCCTCCTCAAGCAGGGAGGAGCTACATATACCATCTAGAATTCTTTGTAAGGAAGCTTTGTCTCTTCTCTTCCATTTACTTATGTCACTGTGGACTGATGTATGTATATTTTACGCTTTGAGGTATAATCTAGTACTATGTATTTACTTTGCTGCTCAGATTTTCCCAGCCCTGGCCACTGGGAGTTCTTTTAAGTTGGCTGCTGTGTCCTTTTGACATGGCCCCATCCTTTTGTTGTTTTAAGTACTGTCTTGCTTTCTGCTACTACAAAATGTTTCAGGTTCATCTTGAGTTTTCTCTGCCGTAGCCCTGAATCAGTCTTTCCCCCAAGGAGTCCTGCTGCTTTTATTGGAGAATGGTATTTAGAAACAAAAATCTGGGGACTGGGAATCAAAGTGACCTTTTAAAAATGAAAAGGGGGGGGGGGCGGGGGCGCCTGGGTGACTCAGCCGCTTGAGTGGCTGACTCTTGGTTTCAGTTCAGGTCATGATCTCAGGGTCCTGAGACTGAGTCCTGTCCGGGGCTCGCCGCTCAGGACGGAATCTGCTTGTACCTCTCCCTCCCCATTCACCCCTTCTCCTGCTCTAACCCCCCCCCCCCCTCAGATAAATAAATAAATAAATAAGTCTTTTGAAAAATTGCATTATATCAGCTCCCTGCATACACTGGATAGATTCCCACTGTTCTCAGAGTTAGAGCTGGGTCTGTGAAAGGCTTTTAAGATCTAGCTTGGGTGGGCTCCCGACACCCCCTGGTCCCAGCTGGCTCCGCTCCCCTCAGCCCACCAGCCATGCCACCCCTTTGTTTCCCAGGATACTGCAATTTTTCTATTTTTGAAGGAATGTGAGCGTTTCATCCTCCAAGTAACTCTGACCCCTCCTGAAATATTCCTTCCCGAGAGAGAGAGTGTCCTGGCTACTGACCTCCTCCTGTCCAATCTCCAGATCTAATTAGAGTCTCTGTTGCAGGACCCAGTGTTTTCTCTTCCGTGGCAGAGACTGCCTGATATCTACAAAAATCCTTTCTCTCTTCTTTGGTGGCATGTGACACCCTCCAGGCGTCACTTCCCAGGTTCCTTTGGAGTTGGGCTTGGCCATGTGCTGAATTTCTCTAGGTTTCTCTAGTAGAATTTGACTGGAGTGATATGTGCCACTTTCTAGACTGGCCCATAGAAACTTCCACGTGTGCCTCCATGCCTTTTCCCATCCTAAGGGCGGGAATGGGACAACCAGGAATTCATGGAAGCTTTGTGCAGAGGATGGCAGCTCTGATGTCAGCCCAGAGCTTGAGTCATGATGTCATGCCCAGTGCTTGAGCAGAGCTCCCCCCAACCCCTAGCTTGCCCATGCCACTTTAAACTGTTCCATAACAGAGAATCAAACACTTCTGGGGCCTGTTTGTTTCAGCAGTTTATCCTACTTCGTTGCAAACATCTTCCAGTTCAGGTCAGATGCTTTCGGTGATGGATGGCAGAAAGGCTGGAGAAAGGCTTCTGGTCTGAATGGAAGATCAGGCTAATGCTGAATGTTTTCAGCTCTAACCCTTAGAGATGTGGAATGAAATCTCTGATTCCACAAATGTAGTGCAAGGCCGAGCTTATAAGGAGGAAAGGGAAATCGGGCATCCTTGAGTACTAGAAACACAGAGGAACCTGAGTGTCAGAGAAGCAGCCTGTGAGCTGAGAAGTTGGCAGTTGTGGGGCGGGAAGGGGGTGGCTGGGAAGGGTTAGAGGCTTGTCATTGTCTTTGTTGCGAGTTTGCTTTTCTTTTATAGACTTAAAAATAGCATATTTTGAGGACTTACTATATGCCAGCCACTAGTCTAAGCTCTTCGCACGAGTCCACTCATTCAATCATCACAACCTTACGAGGGAGGTGTTGTGAATGCCTCCATTTTACCGATGAAGAAGCTGAACCACAGAGACCTTAAGTCACTTTTCTGGTCTCCCCAGTATAAAGGGGCAGAGCCAGGGCTTGGAGCCAGGCTGTGTCCTTCTGAGCCTGTGCTCTCAAGAAGCACATGCATACAATGTGCCAGTGCAAGAAGGAGAAATATGAATAAAAGCTTAGCGTAAGACTCAGTTTTACTTTGGGAGTAATGGTCCTGGCGTGGCCTCCCTCAGAGCGCAGGCGTCACACGGTTCCCAGAATCTAGGGAGGATGCATTGAGGCAGGAGACAGACCTCTGCTGCCATTGTTTTCCAGGCTGTCGGCAGCCCTCCCAGACAAGCCTCTTTAAGGGTTGGGGCAAGGAGTCCAATTCCTTTTTATTCTCTACACACATTCCTTTTGAAGAACCAGATGCCATGAGATTGACTAACACAAGGCTTTGTCTAAGGAGATAGCAGTGCAGTCCCCGTGTCCCGCGGATCCTGGGAAGCCCTTCTGTGAACCAGCAGGGTGGTGGCTGTCTTGGGGAGCAGCTATCTGAACTGCTGTTAGCAGTATGTCCGGGTCTCCCCTTCTGTAGCTATAGTTAAGACCTAAGCAGAAAGGGACAGGAATCAGGAACGTTGCATTTTTCGCATCTTAGGGGTCCTCCAGACCTGACTCACTTTGTTCATTGAATATAACGTATTCTCTCTTAAGCAGAGAAAGGAGCTCTTTCAGATAATTACAGAGCACTCAATGGTGGGGAGGAGATGTTAACCATTCTAATGGGTCCTATCTGCAGGGACCCAAAAAGCCCATCTCAACCTTGCCCCGGGGTTTCCACAAGGGGGCAACCTAACACTTGCTTATGGATTCTCCAAGGGAGAAAGCTTGGTTTTTAACCTCACTTAAGAACAAAAGATGAAACCTCAGCCTTTGAGATGGGATGAGTTTGAAATGGGACCTTTGCACAAAGCTGGGACTTGTAAAGGCTGCAATCGCTTTATTAGGAAGACCAACAAGCTTCCCCCTGGGTCACGGAGGCAGTGAGAAAGCTTGCCTCAGCTGTGGACCCAGCTGGGAAAAAGAAATGTTTTTTCATCTTCAGGCAGATGTGGAGCTTGAATTAGCCCATTGGGTGGTAAACTCAAGCTGAGAAATTATTTAAAAAATAACCCCAAGCTATTTCTGTGTCTTGGATGCCTAGCAGTAGCAACTAGGGGACCATTTTGGTGGCATAGAAACCCTTCTTAAAGAAATCACAGCCAAACGAAGAAATAATTTCCCATGAGCAAGGATAAGGAGATGCAAAAATTGAGAGCATTACTTATCTCAGGAGCTAACTCATGCTTCTGGAAAGGAAGAATTATTCTTATCACAAAGACCCCCATTCTCAACAATTTAACATGTTATTTCCATATTATCCTAATTAAAATCTTAAGGATTGTTTCATAGCATTTGAAAACTGATTTTGAAAAATAAAAAACAAACAAACCACCCTGAGTTTTGAAATTCATCGTGAAGAAAAAATGAGAGAGAATAACTAATGACAGTTTGAAAAGCAACCAGGAAGTCAGACTTGCCCTAAAGACTATCAAGGGATGTTGTAACATTATTGTATGAGTTAGAGTCCAGCCAGAGGACGTGATCCACATAGTAATTTGAATAGGGGGAATTTAATATAAAGAATTATTTCCAGGGGATTGGATAATGGGGGATTTGCTAGTAGGAATTACAGAGAATTCTAAACAACAAGGGGATAGTAGATCCAAGGAGCCGTCCCCATGAGTAGGGCTGAGATAGAGTGCCCAAGGAAGAGCACATGCACACATAGGCTGGGGGCCAGATCTGGCCAGAGAGGGCAGAAGTCACCATAGAGCTGCCCAGAAGATGTGTGGGGGGTGGGGGTGGGGCGGGAATGGAGCTGGCCACCACCTGCTCAGGAACTGAGAGGTGGGAAAGCTGACATCAGCAGAAGCTGGTCACTGGAAAATCTGGTCTTCCTGAGGCCAGTGCTCAGGGAAGCTGTGGCCATGAGGAACCTATTGTGGGAAAACTGCCTGCCTGAGAGCTGAGCGTTCAAGGGGCAGAAGACACGAGCAGATGTTTCTCCAAAGAAGACATCCAGATGGCTAACAGACACATGAAAAGATGCTCAACATCATTCATCAGCAGGGAAATGCAAATTGAAACCACAGTGAGCTCCATCTCACATCTGCCAGAATGGCTAAAATAAAAAAAAACTCAAGAAACAACAAGTGTGGGAGCCTGGGTGGCTCAACTGAAGCCTCTGCCTTCAGCTCAGGTCACGACCTCCGGGTCCTGGGATTGAGTCTTGCATGGGGCGCCCTGCTCAGGGCAGGGAGGGGGGAGTCTGCTTCTCCCTCTACCCTTCCCCCCTGCTCATGATCTCTCTCTCACTTTATCTCTCAAATAAATAAATAAAATCTTAAAAAAAAAAAAAAGAAAGAAAAAGAAGTGTTGGTAAGGATGTGGGAAAAAAAGGAACCCTTGTGCGGGAACACAAAGTGGTGCGGTCACTGTGGAAGGCAATATAGAGTTTCCTTAAAAAATTAAAAATAGGGACACCTCAGTGACTCAGTTGTTAAGGGTCTGCCTTCGGGTCAGGTCCTGATCCCAGGGTCCTAGGATTGAGCCCCGCATCAGGCTCCCCACTTCTCTCTCTCCTGCTTCCCCTGCTGTGTTCCCTCTCTTGCTGTCTCTCTCTGTCAAATAAATAAATAAAATCTTTAAAAAAATTATAAATAGAACTACCCAACAACCCAGGAATTGCACTATTGGGTATTTACTCAAAGCATATGAAAACCCTAATTTGAAGAGAAATATGCACTCCTCTGTTTACTGCAGCATTATCTACAATAGCCAAACTAAGGAAGCCGTCCATGTCCATCGATAGATGAATGGATAAAAAAGATGTGGTGTATATGCACAATCGGATATTCACAACAGAATATTATATATATATAATATAAAAAAGAGTGAGGGGCACGTGGGTGGCTCAGTGGGTTAAAGCCTCTGCCTTTGGCTCGGGTCATGATCCCAGGGTCCTGGGATCAAGCCCCACATTGGGCTCTTTGCTCAGCAGGGAGCCTGCTTCCTCCTCTCTTGCTGCCTGACTCTGCCTACTTGTGATCTCTGTCTGATAAATAAATAAAGTCTTAAAAAAAAAAAAGAATGAAATCTTGCCATTTGCAACAGCATGGATAGACCCAGAGAGTACTGAGCTAAGTGAAATAAGCCAGTCAGAGAAAGACAAGCACCAAACGATTTCACTCATGTGTGGAATTTAAGAAACAAAACAAATGGACAAAAGGAAAAAAGAGTCAAACCGAAAAACAAGGGGCAAAATAGGTGAAGGGGATTAAGAGTAAATTTGTTAAAAAAAAAAAAAAAGAGTAAATTTGTCTTGGTGAACACTGAGTGATACATGGAGCTGTTGAATCACGATATTGTACACCTGAAACTAATATAATGCTGTATGTTAACTACCCCGCAATTTATTTTATTTAATTTTTAAAATTTTTATTTTTACGTAAGGCTCTGTGCCCAGTGTGGAGCTCAACACGGTGCTTACACTCATGACCCTGAGATCAAAACTGGAGCTGAGATCAAGAGTTGGATGCTTAACTGCTGAACCACCCAGGTGCCCTCACACTGGAATTAAGAGAGAGAGAGAGAGAGAGAGAGAGAGAGAGAGATGAGCACTAGAGAAAGGAGCTTGACTAGCGACTGTCCCTGGAGACACGGGAACCAGGAAAACCCTTTCTTCCTTCCATGGCTCTTCCGCGCCTCCTGTTGATAGGATAGGATTTCCAGCAACAGGGGGCTAATAGACCCATGGAGAGTTGTTGTGGGACTGTGGACTACCAATTAGATCCTGCAGCGGAAGAAGGAAGACCCACTCAGTGGACTGGAATCCTCAAGCAAGCTGCTGCTTAGTTTTGCAACTCTAGACTTCGAAGATGGTAGAAGAAATAAAGTCATATTTGAAACTTACATTTTTAAAGCACAGCTCTCTCAATGCAGAATAATTCGATATTTGATGACTTAAAATCTACTGAAATGCCACCGATCTTTTTGCCTTTGGAGATAAAACTGCAGAAATTTGTGAGGACACCAGAGACACAGTCAGAAAATAATGGGTGGTTGGCTGGACCTGCTTATAGGTGGAGATCATTCCAGGATGATTGTTCAGCTGAAGCACATGAGAAATACCACATTGGTCTTCATATGAAGTCGAGGCTGGTGACTCACTGGGAGCTGTTAGCGTCTCTGTTCTGGATTTTATGTCAAAAACATCATATGTGTCTTTCTTGCTATTTCCATGTTCAGTCAATTGGGGGAGAGTGAAGAAGAAGCTGGATCATGAAAATGATCATTTGAAATTAGATTTAAAACCTCACAGCTAGGGGTGCCTGAGTGGCTTAGTGGGTTAAGCCTCTGCCTTTGGCTCGGGTCACGATCTCAGGGTCATGGGATCAAGCCCTGTGTCCAGCTCGCTGCTCAGCAGGGGGCCTGCACCCCCCCACCTTTCTCTACCTGCCTCTGCCTACATGTGATCTCTCTCTCTGTCAAATAAATAAATAAAATCTTTAAAAAGACCCCCACAGCTAAACTCTTACTACATCTTCAGAAAGCAGTCATGAGGAAGCCCCTGAGTTGTCTTGCAACTTAGTTTTCTTTTTAACACATCTGAAAGGCATCAGCCCCACTGGAAAGCCTTCTCATTTTAGTCTTGGGGAACGACAAGATATGGTTCTTTTGCCTCCAGAACCTGGATCCTCTGAGTTACCCTCTGCATGTACAAAGTCTATGTCGTGATACAAAGATTTTCATTTTACTGTCTTTGGAATAAGAGAATGCAGCTATGGGAAAATGGTGAAGTTATTGCCACAACATGTCACCAGCATACCGCATACAGCACTGTTGTATGTAGACTAATGAATCTTGAATTGTGGAAGTAACGTGTGAATGGGCAGCTAACCCAGATTTCTTGAATGAATGAATAACAATGTGTGTAAGAGTGACTTTTACTTTCTACACTATGCACTTTTGCTCTTTTAGTACAGTTTATATTCCTGTGTCATTTGTGTAACTAAAACTAAATAAAAATCGGGGTGCCTGGGTGGCTTAGTAAGTTAAGCATCAGACTCTTGATTTCCGCTCAGGTCATGATATCAGGATTTTGAGATCAAGCATCAGGCGCTGTGCTGAACGTGGAGCCTGCTTGAGATTCTCTCTCTGCCCCTCACGCTTGCTTGTGCGCTCACTCTTAAATAAATAAATAAATATCAGGATGCCTGCCTGGCTCATTTGGAAGGGCATGTGACTCTTGTTCTCAGGGTCCAGAGTTTGAGCTGCATCTTGAGTGTAGATGCCACTAAAAAGGCAAATAAATGGGGGCACCTGGGTGGCTCAGTGGGTTAAAGCCTCTGCCTTCGGCTCAGGTCATGATCTCAGGTCATGATCTCTCTGCTCGGCGGGGAGCCTGCTCCCTCCTCTCTCTCTGCCTGCCTCTCTGCCTACTTGTGATCTCTGTCTGTTAAATAAATAAATAAAAATCTTAAGAAAATAAAAAGGTAAATAAGTGAACTTAAAAAAATCAAATCAAGAACATTTTCTTTTTTAAAATCATAAAAATAACATTTTTACATTTAGAATGAAAACCCTGTGCATGTTTCTGATAACAAAAACCTAATCTAGACTGCAGACATGCCGTCATCAAAATCGTGGAGTATGCTAGCCTAAGTGTAAGGGCTTTACACTATGAAAATTATAAAATGAAAACAGGAAATAATTTTGATCTTAGGTTAGGGAAGATTTTCTTTTTGTAAATTATTATTGAAGTATAATTGACATATTATGTGACGTTAGCTTCAGATTGGGAAACTTTTCTTAGCTAGGACATCAAAAGCATGATCTATAAAAGAAAAAGTGATAAATTGGATTGCATAAGAATTTAAATGTAAAAGGTGCACAATCTTTGATCCAGAAATGCTGGGAGCCTAGAATATCTTGTCTCCCCAGATAGTAAAAAGGCACCAAAGACTGCTAGAGTCATGCTGAAAAGATCTCAGATGCCACTGTGAAGAGGCCAAAGATGGGGCATTGAGTTTTTTTTAAGATGTTATTTTCTTATTTGACAGAGAGAGAGATCACAAGTAGGCAGAGAGGCAAGCAGAGAGAGAGAGGGGGAAGCAGGCTCCCTGCCGAGCAGGGACCCCAATGCGGGGCTCGATCCCAGGACCCTGAGACCATGACCTTAGCCTAAGGCAGAGGCTTAACCCACTGAGCCACCCAGGCACCCCAGGCATTGAGTTTTAATAAGAATGACAATTGCGTGGGGCATCTGAGTGGCTCAGTCAGTGAAGCATCTGCCTTTGGCTCAGGCCTTTGGGCTCCCTGCTTACTGGGGCGTCTGCTTCTCCCTCTGCCCTTCTACCACCCATACTCTCACACTCTCTCCCTCCCTCTCTCTCTCTCTCTCTCTCTCAAATAAAGGGCCTTACATGCTTCAGCTGGCATCGGATTTGGGGGTTTAGGATCCTTGGCATTCTCTGATTTCTTCTAAATATTGTCATTTGAATTCTTGAGGTTCCAAACTTTCTCAATCAATGCCCTACATCTCATGGAAAAGATCTAGAAATAGTTGAATTCGATTTATTTTTTATTTTAAAGGCAACATATGTAATATGAATGTGATCCTGGGAGCTATTTACCGAGTGCTGTAGGCAAAATCCAAGTTGTCTCCATCCTCATCCCCAGAGCCTGTGAATATGGCATGTTACAGGGCAAAAAGGATTTTGCGGCTGTGGTTAACCTAAGGGTCTTTAGATGGGGAGACTATTCTGGATTGTCTGGGCAGGCCAAGGAGGCAGTAGCATGAGTCAGAGAGAGGTTTGGAGATGTCACTCTGTTAACTTTGAAGACGGGGGAAGAGGCCACAAAACACACCTCCATCACCCCCTCCCGCGTCCTCATTCTCAGCTAATGAGTCTTCCCTACTTCCTTGACAAAACTGAGGCAATCCGATTTCCCACACATGCCCCTCCAGGGCCTGCTCTTCTTGCTCTCTGAACCATCCAAGTTTCTGTCCAAAGCCAATTCCCCCCTCGTCCTCCATGTTCAATCTGCTCTCACGTTCTCAAGGCCTCTGCTCTAGCAAGTCTCTCCTCTCTCCCCTCTAGTGACGTTTGCTCTGGCCTGGATCTTCTCTACCAGTATTTAGACATGTAGGCAATTCCTCCCATCTTAAGAAACACATAAACACTCTCTTGGTCTCACTTCCCTTGCCAACTACCACGCCTACTTTGGCTCCTTTTTTTGCAAGAAAAAAAGCCCCGCTGATACTCCTTATCCCCAATTTCTCCCCACCAGTCCCCTCCTAAGCCCACCCCAACCTGACTTTCAGCTTGGCGTCAGCCATGGCAAGAGTCATCCACGACATCCAAGTCCTAAATTCTCCATCTATTGACTTCAGCTATTCTCACGTCGAAATTGACCTGACAGCCTGCTCTGTCCTCATGGAAGTCCTTCCTGCACTTGCCTTCTAGACACTTCCTTCCTCTTCCTCCTGCCCCAGTGGTCCCTCTTTCTCAGTCTCCCTCTCCTCCCTGATATCTTCGGGTTTCTGGCTTTGATCCTCTCATTTCTGTCATACCTACTCCAGATTTGCGACTCTAAATACCACTTATATTCCCCTCTCCCCAAAGATTTATATCCAATTCAGATCTCCATGTTGAACTCAATATCAAGTTCCCAAGGAGCCAAGTAACACTTCCAAGTAACACCTCCCTTTGTTGTAAACAGGGAAGAACTGAGCCTGTTTGTTGCCACAGTATAATATGGCTTCCCATGAGAGCTCCTAACTTGTCAACAAGTCCTCCCTGCTACTCTATTTAAAACTCCAACCCCCGGATTTCCCAATCCCACAACCTTGCTCTACATTTTCTTTTTCCATAAACATAACATCTTGGAATGTTCTTATTCATTATATCTGTTGCTTGGTCTCTGTCCCCACTAGATGGCAAAGGCCGCAAAGGGAGAGACCATTAGTTTGTACATGACAGTATCCCACATGTCTCCAGCAGGATCTAGCATAAATATCTGTTGAGTGAATGAAGGATGTTTTCCTACTTGTCTATATATGACAAGATTTTTTTCCCTTGTAAATGCCAATGGGAAGCTGTCTATATCCCTGAAATCTAGTACCTTCAGGTTGAGGTTTTGTTCTATCTTTTCATGCGATTCGTCCCCTCCTCCAGGACGTGCATGCTTTTCAACCTATGAGCTTTTGTATATAAACAAAGGCCAATCCTTATTTCAGAAAGTGTGACACTATATCTTTTAATATTTTTCCTATTGCATTTTTTTCTAATCTCATCACTGGGAATGCCAGTTATCTTATGTTAAATTTCATGTATGAGGGGCACCTGGGTGGCTCAGTGGGTTAAGCCACTGCCTTCGGCTCAGGTCATGATCTCAGGGTCCTGGGATCGAGTCCCGCATCGGGCTTTCTGCTCAGCAGGGAGCCTGTTTCCCCTCTCTCTCTCTGCCTGCCTCTCTGTCTACTGTGATCTCTGTCAAATAAACAAATAAAATCTTTAAAAAAAAATTCATGTATGAATCTTCTATTAATTTCTTTTTTTAAAAAAAAGACTTTACTTATTTAGTTGACAGAGAGAGATACAGTGAGAGAGGGAACACAAGCAGGGGGAGTGGGAGAGGGAGAAGCAGGCTTCCTGCTGAGCAGGGAGCCCGAAGCCAGGACCTATCCCGGGACCCTGGGATCATGACCTGAGCCAAAGGTAGCTGCTTAATGACTGAGCCACCCAGGTGCCCCTTCTATTACCTTCTTATAATCATTTTACATTGCTGTTCCTTCCTTTTATGTTTTGGTTCAGAAATAGGCAATTTAATTCAAGCTAATGAGTCACTGGGGAAGATGCGTCGGGGGGGGGGGGCTATCTCTCAGGCTCTTGAGGTACAAGCAGATGGCACACTCAACCTGGAGAAACAGAGGTCTCTAGCTATAGAGAAACAAGAGTCAGACTAGTGGTAACAGGGTCACACGTCAGCCTGAACCTAGAGAGGGAGGCTGCAGAGACAGAATGCCTGACGGGGTTTCAGTCTTTTTTTTTTTTTTTTCTTGAGAGAGAGAGAAAGGGAGAGTGGGTGCACAAGCATGAGTGGGGGGAGGGGCAGAGGGAGAGGGAGAAGCAGGCTCCCCACTGAGCACGGATCCTGACTCAGGACTCGATCCGAGGACCCTGAGATTATGACTTGAGCTGAAGGCAGACCCTTCCATGGAGCCAATCCACGGAACCGCCCAGACACCCCAGGGCTTCAGTCTTTGATGAAGAAATGCCACCAGTCCATGGTCGGTCACCCAGCAGTGATGAAGCTAGGAAGTCTAAATACCTCTGCCTCACTCTTGTCCATCCTTCTATTTTCTTGCCAATGATTCTTGTTGGTCACATCACCTGGCAACAAATGGGCAAAGGAACCCACTGGTTCCATCACAGATATCCCCCTCCCTACACTCGAAGCAAGCTCAAGAAGACAGCAAGTGGGTCTGCAGGTGCAAATGGAAAATATCCAGTACCAGAGATTTTTTTTTTGATTTTTTTTTTTTGGTGAAAAAGTTCCCAAGTGTGCTTGGTTTATGAGAATTTACTAGATATGGCTCCAATTGAAAGTGATCATGGTTCTTGGCTCTCTGCCTAATAGAAGCCAGAACTGAACAGTTATGGAAAACCAAATGAGAGGACACATCCCAGCACCCATCCCCACCGCCACCACTATGACGCTAAAACCCTGGGCTTGGAGCACACCCCTGGGAGCCACTTGGGGGCGGATAAGGGATGGGTAAGAAATTACACATGGATGGTTATAATCTAGTGCTGGAACTGTGAGTGTGTAGGGAATTTGCCAGCTGGTCCCAAATTGTCCCAATCCTGTAGATTTCCTGGAGTTACTGGCTGTTCCAGAGAAAATTCATGTCAAGAGGCAGAGTGGATCTATGTAGGCAACTATAAATGTACCTTAGGAGAAAAACTTTGGGGCCAAGGAACACCCCAATACCCTCCAGCATTTCCTACTAGAGGAAACAGTAGGAAAGCATTTCGGAGAAGCTATTTGGAAATTTGGGAACACATCTGGGAAAATCTAAGTAAAGATCACATCTAGATGGATTTTTCCAGCAGCCCTTTCAGGATTGCCACAATGACAGAAAATCCTGTTAACCTCATGGGAAAACAACAGAACCATCCAGAGTGAAGGAAAGATGTTGACTGAGTTGGTGCCCTTTGAGTGGGGACAAGAAAGCCGTTAATGGACCTTGGAAGTCCAGGATCTTGGTAAGTGGAGTTACTGTCACGCATATGGGGACAACATGCCCATTCCTGACAGTTCACCGCAAATTCCTGAAAGATCTAAGCCACACTGGTCGCAGTGACTTTAAACTAGAGCTTTAGAAACTGTGACTTGGGTTCCCTTTAGCGGTTTACACTCAAAACCTTGACATCCTCAAGTGGGCTAGCTAAGAATAGCAGCGAGGCAGCCACAGTGGAGGCACAGATTCCGAATCTCCATTTAAAACAGAGCAACTATATAATAAAATCAAATCACGTGGTCAAAGTTTTGCAACAAATCTAGATAACGAGGTATACCGATAAGCTCCAAAATGCAAGCCAGTAAGGAGAAACTAACAACAGCTCCCAGAGCCGGGCAGGAGAGTCAGCATCTCAAGAAGGCAATAGACCTGAGAACAGTTATTCACTGGAAAACAGGTCAGGTCAATTTAAGAGCAGCAAGTTGAAACCAGCGAGCATTCTCTCAGGCCAATGTTAGATAAGTGCAAATGGCCCGGCATAAGTGGGAAGACTATCTTAGAAAACAACACTAAAATTTGATGCACAGGATAGGTTTTTTAAAACAATTAAAAAAAAGATTTTTAAAATTTATCTATTTGTCAGAGAGACAGAGAGAGAGAGAGAGCACAAGCAGGCAGAGACAGAGAGAGAAGCAGGCTCCCTGCTGAGCAAGGAGCCCGATGTGGGACTTGATCCCAGCACTCTGGGATCATGACCTGAGCCAAAGGCAGTGGCTTAGCCGACTGAGCCACCCAGGCGTCCCCACAGGATAGATTTTTATGTGTGTGGAAATAAACAAGCGTCTAACACCTATGAAGCTTCAAAATTCTGAGAGGTGGAAGAGTGTCCCTGCTCCTTTCTTGTCCTTGGGCATTTGTTAAAGGGGGAGTAGCCCAGGATAAGCTATCTCCTTAGCCTCCCTTGTAAGGAGTAAGGTCTCACAGAGGTGTGCTGCATTCCCCATTATCCAACTCCTAAAAATCCCTAGATCAGGGGCCTAGAGATCTGGACTCTATCCCTAGTTGCTGAAACTTGGGGCAAAACATTTTACTTCTCAGAGTCTCAGTCTGTTTACCGGTAAAATGGGAATAATTTTAGTAAGTGTTGTCTTGCTTATCTCAAGAGACTATGGGGTGTATCGACAAAGACCATGCATTTGGAAGTGAGGGAGTCACAACTGCTTTTCACAGTCACGAGTTCAGGTGGCTGTTCTGCCCCTTACAGTTGTGGGATCTTAAGCAAGTCTCGACCTCTCAGCCTGTTATTCTCAGCTGTAAAATCACAATAGTAATCATCATCATCATCATCGTCTGAATTGCAGAGCTGCTGTGGGAATGAAATGAAGCCCCGCCCTTGGCAGCTTAGACACACCCAGAGCACTCACTCAACCTTACCTACTAATGTCTCCGTGATGCCCTGTTAATTAGGGTCCTTATGGGAAGACTGTTGAGATCTTTTATGCTCTTCCCACTAGTAAACGCCAGAGGGCGACATAGACGGCGGGACCCCGGCCACAAGCCGGCCTGACGCCGCGCCACCACTGGCCACGCGGTGGCGCTAAGCCACAGGATGTCTGATTCTTCTGCAGAGTTTGAGGCGCAGGGAGAGCTGTCGGAATGGGAGGGGAGATGGGGGCAAAGGGGAACCCTGAGACTTGAGAAACCCTAAACCAAAGGATCAGGGGTCCCTGGACCATGTAGCTTCCGGATTTTAGGGCCATAAAGGATCATTTGGGAAAGAATGGGTTTTGGAGTCTTTTTGCTTATGGGGGCGCCCCCTTCCCCGCAGCGCCAGATCTGCATCCCCTTCCCCGGGGCAGCCTGGGCGCTGACGGCGCGAGCGTTCGTCTCTGCGTGCTCCTCCTCTCCTCGCTCTAGCTCATTCATCTGCGGCCGCGGTACGCCGTTGCCACGGAGACGTGATGCAGGCGGGGGTGGTGGTGGGGAGGGAGGGAGGCCCCGGGTGACGTCTGAGCTGCTAGCGGCTTGTCTCCCGCGGCCTCCCAATTCTTGCCTATTTTGGAAGAGAGCCGCAGCCCTTCTGCTGATGCGCGCGCGCTGGCGCCTTTTAAAGGCAACCGGCGGAGTGGCGGCTCCGCTAGAGCCCGGGAGCTGCCCCCGCCCCCGAGCCGCGAGCCCCGCGCGGAGCCTGGGCCCGGGAAGCCCCCCGCGCCATACACCCCACCCCCATTCTAGCGCCCTTCACTCACTTTAGGGGAATTCCAACCATGGAGAAAGGGGGTCCTGCCCTGGCCCCTCGTCCCCCTCTTCCTCCCTCCAACAGGGCAGACTCTTCTTCGATAGGAGACTTGGAAGGAAACGAGATGCCAGGCCTAGCGCGTTTGGGGATCCTCTCTGGACAAGGCCACAGAGTGAAAACACCAGGTGAGAACGTCACTAACCGCGGGGCTACCCCGGGTCTCTGGAGATCCACGTCCCCTCCAGCTTCCTGCCTTAGCCTTTTTCTCCTCGGGCTCAGCCTGGGGCCGATTAGGATCTAACTGGAAGGCCCTTGACCAGTTTCTCCAGCCCACTCATTAAACTGAAAGGGAAACTGAGGCCCAGAGAAGGGTAGTGACTTGACCAGGGTCACATGGTGTGTTCCTGGAGAGCGGTGAGCCAGAGCCCAGAGAAGCGGACTTCCTAGCCGGAGGTCAGTCTCGTGTTTCTTCACCTTGAGAATAGCTGACACAGTGCGCCTGCCTCTGGCCCTTGCCCCGAACCCGGCTGCAGAGCCAGACGGCTCCCCCTCCAGCTTGGCCTCCGCTGCTGCTTCTTCCCCAGGACAGTCCAGATCTAGGTGGGCTTTCTGGATTGTTGATCACTCTAGATAAGCTTCAGGATCCCAAGGACGCTATGGCCAACCAACCAGGTTGCTACTTGCAAACGTCTGCTTCCATCGAAGGCTTCCTACAGCTCACCAGCTCTCTGGAACTTTCTGGGGCCAAACCTCTTCCAGACTGCTGACAAGCACTTGTTAGTTTCTGGATGGATGTATGGCCTGCGGGCTCTGGCCAGGCTCCCCAGAGCCATGTGGACCCAGCTCTTCGGACTCCCGTGCCCAGTCCTGATGCCCGCACTCTCCCTGTAGCACCCACAAGGGTGTTTGACCAGAACTCCCTGAAGACAGCTGTGAAGTGCTCTACATGCCCAGGGTACTGTATACATTCCAGACATCCCTGGGCCCTGACTCTGGACCAGGGCTGGGGACCCAGGGGTGCATCCGACCCAGCCTGGATGTGAACACCACGTCTGGCAAAGGAGAGAGGTTCCTGCTCTGGAGCAGTGAGCCCCGGAATCCTGAATGGCTCTTCCAAGGGGTATCCATTGCCAGAGCCAAGCCTTTGATGCACAGAAGGGGAAACTGAGGCATCCCTCCGAGAGACACTATTTGCCAAGGTCCCACAGCAAGTCAACGCATTGTGGAGACTAGTTTCCAGAACACCGCCTCTTGGCCTGGGCAGGGAAATCTGCATTCTGATCCCAGCAGCTAGACTTTGAGAGGTGCACAAAGCCAGGCACCCGGTTGAGGGTCCACCTTTACTAAATGACGGCTGCGCCACCTGGACCATTCTCTGTACTAGAGCCTCAGTCACCCAAGGGGGATGACTAAGGGGTTCCCACTGCAACTGTGAGCCTGGGATTCTATGAAATGTGGTGTTTTTCCAGGCTGTGGCAACCCTCTCTGGTTGTCTGTGGGACACTGCTGGCGTGTTTTCCTCCCGTCAGCTTGACGCTAAGGAGTGCCGTGAGGAGATCGTAGTTGCTTCAGCCATGGTCTATGCAGACCACACTGGGATGACCTGGGAATCTGTTTTACACACTTTGAAGCCCTTTGGATCCCTCCAGTGGTAAGTCCCCTTGGTGCACTTGGCACAGACCTGTAAATAGCCTCCAATGGGTTTGGAGGAGGAAAACCAGAGGGTCAGTGCCAGTACCTGCTACCACCCATGTCCACACAGGCCAGGCCTCCAAGGCCCAAGGTGGCCCTACTTGTCCAGGGCTGAGGGCTTAGTCCTCTGGGAGACTTCAGGCCCACCTAGACCCTAGCACTAGGTACATGGGCTCTTCCCACCTGAAGCCGGGTCTCGGGGAGCAGCATTCAACCTCCAAACCTGAGACGCACTAGCCAGCTGAGCCCTGGGCCCAGAGATGCTCACAATGCCAGATATGGGAGGTTCCTTCCAGGCCAAGTGGTCCAACCCACTGCCACTGCCAGTTTGCAAACAGGGAAACTGAGCCCAGAGAGGGGAAGGAGCTTGCATAACACCCAAGCTGGCTGGCAGCAGGGCTACAACCAGAATCTTGGTCTCCTCTCCAGGACTCTCCCCTGCATCAAACACAATCCACTGAGATCTAGGCTGAGCCCACCTCCGATTCTGCAGAACCTTGACAATCCTTGACAGAAGGCTCTTCCAGCTCACCCCCTGGGTATGCTAGGTGATTCACGAGCTTTCCCTTCAGCCGGATGGTCTTTTCTCCGAAAGCTTCCTGGTGTTCCCTCCCCATATGCCCAGGCTTCATCTTCTCCTGCTTCCAGGATCTGCTCCGCCATAACTGCAGCTACCCCTTTCCTGCCATGGTTCAACCAGCTCCCTGCAGCTCCAGCATTTCCAGGGATGGGGACCATCATTCCCCCTGCTCTCGGGAGTCTCTTCTTGGTTGCTCCTCCGGCTTCCCCTCTGTCACTGGCTAGTCCCAGGCCTGCTGCTTTCCTGTGGTCACCCCAGCCTTGAGCCCCATCAGTCACTCCTGAGCTCCTGTGGGCCAGGCCTTGGAGACTTCCTCTTTGTATAGGGCCAGTGGGAATAAAAAGAACCCATATGTGGCAGGTTGCCATGACGTTTGAGTGACATAAGGCACGCATTAGGTATATAAGGTGCAGGTAAGTGCTGCATCAGTGAACTCTTGTGTGGCAAGGTGTGTTCAGGTGATAAGCAGATCCTTGGAGCCGGGGCCTGTGGTGGCCTAAACACCACAGAAGAGGGAGGGGGCCCGGAGGAATTTGGGGTAACTGGGAGTGATAGGAACCAGAAGTGTTTTAAGTTGGGGAATAAGTTGGTTAGGTTGGCTTCTAGAAAAATCCAAGGGGAGCTCAGTCGCTGAGCACTGAAAGAGCTCATGGGGCCTCCATCCTGGACGTGCTGAGGACTGTGGGATCCAGTGGCGCCTGGGGAAGGGTCATGTCGGGACCCAGGCCAGAGCCCACACAGATTTTGTGCGCATCTCTCAGCTTTTCCAGGACCCCAGCTGTCATCTTTGTCTTTTTCTTTGGAACTGCCGCAGCTCTTAGCCTGGCCCAGCCCATCTGCTACTCTCAGACCAGGCTGGGCCAAGGCTACAAAAAGCCAGTGGGTGTCCAGGCGCTGGTTCCACACTTACAGTGACAGAGCCTGTACTATGTCCTCAAGCAGCACATGCCATGTCTTCAAGACTTGCTCAAAATTCCATTTTTCATGAAGGGGAAATAACGATGGCCGGCGTTCCTTCATTCAGCATTTATTATGTTCCTTTCGCGGGGCAGGCATCATTCCAATTGCTTTAATGATTTAACTCATTAAAATTTGGGGGGAATCCTTGGATGCAGGAGCTGTTCTTCTCCTCACATCCCTGTTTAACAGATGGGTAAACAGAGTCATGAAATGTTGTCAACTGCCCAATGTGAAGGAGCCAGGACTCCACATGGGCATTGGCTCCAGAGTTCCCAACTGGACCCCCATCCTCTCTTGCCTCTCTGAACCTCAGGCTCCCTCCCACTTACCTGCCCACAGCCCCCTTGCAGTCCTGCCCTTAGCACAGGAGCCAAGCCTCCTGGTCAAGGTGGGGGCCCTGCTGCCCTCAGCAGAGGCTTCCCCCTCTTCATCTTCACTCCCCACACCTGTTAACACAGCCTCTGGCTCTGATGGCTCCTTCTGTGGCTACCTGTCCCCATCTGGGCTCTCCTTTATGATTGCATTCTTCTGTGTACCCTGCTCCACACAAGAAGGCACAGTTTGACCTCATCCAGCAACTCAGCTCAATCATACCTCCACAGGGGGGCCACCCCAAACTCCATGGGCTCAGTCAGTCCTCCTCTAGCTTCTCCCCACACATGCTGCCTGTCTTCTTCACGGCAGTCATTTCAATGGCTTCATGGAGTTCCCACTTTCTCACCAGCCTGGACGCTCCATGAACTTAAGACCAGGCCCGTGTTTCCACACTCTGTGCCAGGGCCTAGCACAGAGCCTGGCACAAACCCAGCGCTCAGGTGTGTGCGCATGAATGAAATACATACATGGGCCCTGCTCTGGGCCGGGTCTTATGCCAGATGCTGTGACTGTGGGGAGGAGACGGAGGTGCTGGTGGGGAGACAGACAAGTAAACAAGCAATGATGGTACAGGATGAGAAATGCACTGATGCAGAAATAGGAGAGGCTGGGGTAGCATTGGGGAAGGGCCCCGGACCCAACAAGAGGAAGAGCCGAGCAAGGAGGAATTCACCATTTGGCGGGGGGTGGGAGGGGGCGGTGGCGGGAGACCGTGGTGCAGAAGACTCTGAAACTGGGCTGAACTAATAAATGAATGGTGGAGAGTCTGTCTCCTCCTCCAGACCCCCAGCTCCTCATTGGGCCCCTGCTGTGCACTTAAAGGACCTTTTCGGTGATAGATTTTCCTCCCCTCCTTGGAATACGGCTGTTCTGACATGCTCTTCATTGTATGACTTGTGGCCCCTTTTCTCTGCCCTGCCTCAGGTCCTCGCCCAGAGCAGTTTCATCTCTTCCCACCTGGCTACACTCTCCCACCCACTGCATGGTTCCCTGCCCCTCACCTTCTCGGCTCAGCCCACTCACCCGGCTCTGACCGTCTCAATGTGTGGGTGCCAGCATGTACCCTCTTCACATGAGCTTTGTTGATTTCATAACCATAAATAGATAAAATGTTCTGAATATCTCCCTGTGCAAGTAGATTGGGGGAGTGATCACATAATGAAAAGGCCTTGGGAGAAAGAAAACAGGCTTCGAAGATGCAGCTGAACAAAAGACAGCCGCTGCTCAGACCAGGTCTACATAAGGATTATGCTTCCACTCCACAGATGGGCAAACTCTAGACCTGAGCCTGGGAAGATGCTTCAGAATCTGTTAGAAAACTTTGGTGTGGTTTAAAACCCAAGAACAGTCTCGTAAGAATGCAAGGAAGTAGGGATGCTTGGGTGGTTCAGGCAGTTAAGCATCTGCCTTTGGCTCGGGTCATGATCCCAGGGTCCTACATTGAGCAAGGAGCTTCTTCTCCCTCCCCCTGCTTGTGCACTCTCTCTCTCTCTCTCTCAGATAAATAAATAAAATCTTTTTAAAAATGGAAAGAAGTGGAAATCAAGAAACCTGGTTTCTAATTTTAGAATCATTTCATTCTAGCTGTGTGACACTGGGAAAGTTAACTAAATCTCTCTGAGAAGAGAAACCTCTCTGAGGTTTAACTAAACCTTTCTTCCCCTTGGTCAGATTGAAGACTCAAGGAGGCCCAAGATCCCATAATATCATGATTTTCTTACCACCAGGGCTTTCTGTCCTCCTGAAAATACCTTCATCACCAACTATGGGATGTCCTTCTTCCCAAAATGTAGTCCTGAGACTGAGGTTGGAGTAAGGATGGAGTGGAGTATCCTGACCCTTTATTGCCAAATCCAACCCTTGTTGCCATGGCAACAGGAAGTGGACCATCACTCCTGCATGGAGATGCTCCATGGGGGCTAGAAGCCAGTAAGAAGCCTAGCCCATGGAGCCTCCCAATCTCTCTTCTCTTGAGGAGTGTAGGAACATTACTGCTTTCTGGCATTTGGAAGAGTAAAGGCAGATAAAATGACAGCTTGGTATGCCCTGGGCCCAGAGAGCTTCTGGCTGAGAAGGAGAGAGTTGGAGATAGTCCTAGTGTGAACTCATTCTCCTCTAAAAGATGGAAAACTTTCTCTGCAAAGGGTCAGTTTGTAAATACTTTAGGCTTTCCAAGGCACATTTTCTCTGTTGTGACTGCTCAACCCTGCCCCTGTAGGGTGAAAACAGCCATAGACAATAAATAAATAAATGCATGTGGCTGTGGGCCAGTGACTTTATTTACACAAACACTCAGTGGGCAAGATTCAGCATGCTAGCCAGAGTCTGCAGACTCCTACTGTTCGCTACAGTGCAAGAGAAAGAGCTGGGAGCAGGAACTAGGCTTAAGGCTCAGAATCACCAATGACTTGTTGTGTGACTTTGGGTAAGTCACTGTCTGTGCCTGATCCTTAGTTTCACCATCTATCAAATGACTATAACAATAGCAGTCAGATTTGCCATGAAAATTGGCCTAACAAGTCAGAGCAAATCTCAAATCTTTCATCTCTCTGCTCCATCACTTCAAGTAGAGCTAACTCCCTTCCCAAGGCCATGTCCTTGTCTGCTAAGGGTGGCAGCAGTCCACTGGAAGGAAGAGGTGTTTCTCTCTAGAGTTGGATTATCAGTCTGGCTTCCCAACTTCCAGCCTCAAGTGACCCCATTTCTGCAGCAAGCCAGGCACAGGAGGAAACAAGGAATCCCTTCTTTTCCACCATCCAGTCATTTGGCAGGAAGCTACAGTTCACTTGAGAAAGTGATGTGGCTGCAGTGGCTGGTGGCCAGGCCTTACAGGAGGCCTTTGAGACTCAAAGTTAGGAAAGGTGAGCTTCAGTGCTCCCTAGAGCATTTACCTATGGCCCCAGCTTCCCTGAGGTACATGTCAAGTAGCCACAGCTCTAATCTGGTGGTGATGGCAGGTCCATCTACTGCATTAATGGACCATTCTTGAGCCATCTTCTCCACCTGTCTGGTTTGACCACCAGGAGATCCTGCATCCTTAAGCATCTTGTCTTCTGCTCTGAAGACCCATTAAGTGATTCTCTACCCCACAGTCCCTCCTTCCTTTCCTTTTTCTTTCTCTTTCTCATCACAAACACATTTGTTCAGGGTAAGACAGGATACACTTCAACAACCCTCTGCCAGGAAAGATACTTGCCCCAAGTATCCAGAAAAGCAGCCCTAACCAGGAGTCTCCATGCCGTTCTAAAGAAGCAGACCCCCCATTACTAGTCATCCTCCATCTCCTTCTCAGGGGGCCACCATCCCCAAAATCTCTAGAAAAGATACACTTCTCTTTGAGAATGGTTGAGGGTTGATGTCTTTCTAGGTCCCCAATAAAGCTATGCAAGACAGGGCCAGGGGATCTCACAGCCTGTTCTTGCTATAAAAAGACCTTTTTCAGAAAAAAATAATAAAGAAAGAAATCAGCCAATCCGTCCTCAATGCCATCACCTCTTCTTGGTGATTTTTCGGGGAAGGAGTGGGCGGGTTGCCATGGCAACAGATGCAAAGAGCTTGTCTCAGTAAAGAAGGGACCTTGATATTTTTTTCTCTCTCTCATTCTCTCTCAGTTGTGTGTGTATGTGTGTGTGTGCGCGCTGCGCATGCCTGTGCCCACACCAGGAATTTTTTTTTAGAACTAAAGAAAGCCCTTCTCTTCCCTCAGCTCCCCAAATATGGAGCGATGGAAAACCACTTACTCCTGCAGGCCGGGGAAGATTCAGGATAATTCAAGAAAAAAGGGAGAGGTCATATGGGGCTCCCTTCCTCCATCTTTTTTACTAGAGATCACATGCAATACAGACTTTCACCAATGGTTGGGGGTCAAGTGTTGGAAAGAAAGGAAGGTGCCAGGTGAAGAAATGTAAGGGATAAGTTGTGCAAAAGCCCAATGAGTGATATCAGAGAGGGCAACAGAAGGTGCATTGAAGTTGGGGATGCATGCAAATTCACATTCTCCATTGAATGCTGAGAAAGAAAGGCACAGAGCAGGCTCACATATAGATGCAAACACAGAGACAGGGAGGCACACAGAAAACTGCAAACATATGAACACATACACAAACATAGAACTACATACAGCGCAGGAAGTGGAGGACATTTTTTACAAAGACAGATACAGATGCAGGCATAGGCAAGTGCATAGGTATACAGGGATACAGACACACAGCTACAAAGACACATGCAGACAGACACAGACGTACAAATACAGTCACAGTCAAATGGACAGATGGACACATGCACACTCTCAGTCTGGCTCCCTCTCTTCAACTGCCCAAGAATTACTAAACAGCAGTGCATAGCTGAGAATACTGCAGGCTCAAACCATGGGGTTTAGCGGGGTGGCTCCTGTTCTCCCCATTCCTTCTGCACATTCACCCCTAAGCCCCTATTTTTTAAAGTAGTCTCCACACCCAGCATGGAGTACAATGCAGGCCTCAAACTCAGGACCCTGAGATCAAGGCCTGAACTGAGATGAAGAGTTAGATGCTCAACTGACTGAGCCACCCAGACACCCCAGCCAAAGCCCCTCTTTCAATTCGCTTCTTGCCCATTTTCCCATAGCCAATGGGCTCTGATTCCTCCCCCATCTCAAGCTTCCAATTCTTAGCCTGTTCTGTTCTGCTGCTGCTGCTGCCTGCCGATTCAAGGAGGGGGAGAGTGGGGTGACTCAGCCTGGCCAGGATGACTCACACTGCCAGTATTTTTAGCAGCGGCCAGGAGCTCTCTAGCGTGCCAGCCGCCCCCCTCCTCCTGCTTGCTATTTTGGAACCGTCACTGGTGATATAAATAGCTCCTCTCCCACGGCCTGAAGCTGCTGCCAAGCTATTTTTGGTTCTGCTCAGTTAAAAATAGCTTCACGGAGGTGGGAGGCAAGGGGAGTGGGAGCTGGCCTAGGGAGAGGAGACATTGGGGCACACAGAGCTTCTCAACTTGAATTAGAATGGGTGAAATAGGATGAGCCCTTCTCGTCCCCCTCCCTTATCCTTTTCTAGACCCTTCTTTCCTTCCAGAGGGACTTCCCCCCAGCCCATTCTGGAAAAATGCAAGGATTCTTCCCTTGAGCTAGTTCTTCTCTCATGCTAATTTTACTCTTCCAGCTCAGAAACCTTGGGACCCTAACCACCCCCCCCCATTCATCCTCTAAGGAGATTAACTAACTGGGACCTCATTCTGAGGCTTGTGTGAACTCAAGCTCTTCTTTAATCATGGCCAAATTATTTTTCCGGGTGATTTTTTTCAGAACCATGGACAGCGGTCAGTGCCCCATTCTCCGTTCAGCTCCTTGGAGACTGGATGGACAAGACCAACAGTTCTTATCCTAGAAGGGGATGCTAAGATTGTCTCCCAGCCAAGGCTAAAGCATCACTAGGTGAAGAAATCAGGAACACTGCCCCCGATTTCCATACAAGAATGGTCCAAAGATCATTGGACCAAAGGGCTTGTCCAAACAGAAGCTTGAGGGAGGGGTGGGTGGGTGCACCAGAGGTCAGATACAGATGGAAGTGGAACAGAGGTGTACTTCCTGAGGGAATGATTTCTCTGTAATCCAGATAAATAGGGTTAGAGATAGTGGCAGACAGACAGGCACACACACCTCTTCCCTTCCTCCCAGTTGCGCCACTGAACACAGGATGGATGATGGAGATGGCCCCAACCTCTGCCAAAATGGCACAAAAGGTCACGACTGGGTGCCCGGATGCCTTCTTCTGAGACACACTTCTCCTCAGCTGTCTTCTGCCCCCACTCTGCCTCTCTTGCCACCACATTTCCTCAAAGGGATGAGGAGTTTCTTGACCCCAAATTTTGCTTTGACCCCAAAGTTTATCTCCACCCTTCCTATGTGACTTTCTACCATCAGGCCAGACCCTCTCCCCCAATTTTTAAGTGGTCTTATTTTCAGCCTCTTCATACTTTCACACAGATCCTTAGTCTACCATAAGATTTCACATAAAATGTCCCCTAGACCACAGCCTTCTCCTTTTATGGAAGTCTAGGGGAAAGAAAGGCTCCCCTCAGCCCCCGTGGACAGCAACTAACTGTGCTGAAAAGAGAAAAAAAGAAAGAAGAAGATAGAGGGCAAAGATGACAGGATGTGGAGACAAAACTGATGAAGAGAGGCGGGGAATCTGGAGAGAGTAGAAGGGGAAATTTTTCTTGGGGGGGGGGGGTTCAAAGCTGAAACAGAACACCAGGCAGGCAATGAGATTGATAAACTAGTCGGGGCCGAAGGAGGAGGATGTGGAGAGTTGAAGGTTAAGAGACAGAACAAGGAGTCCTAGTGCGGAAGATGGGGAGGGGGTTGGAGAGGGGTACGGAGGACAGCCCGACGGAACTACGGGGTCCCTGGCAGGTGCAGGGATCTCGGATGGTGCAGCACAGCCCCCTCGTTTCTTTGCTGCTTCCCAATCTTCCCCGCCAGAGACGGGGGGAGCCCTCCGGAGCGGTGCGGAGGCAGCCAGGCCCCGCCCGCCGCCGCCGCCGCCGCGGCAGCCGCCGGAGGATTCCTGTCCTAATATGGAGCTGGGATTCCCCCGGCCCCGCCCCCGCCCCCGGCCCGCCGGGAGACCGAGGCTTGCAGTCGGGCGGGGGGAACCGCTCGCTCTGGGGGCTGGCAACGGGGTGGGGGAAGGGATACCTAGGTGCAGACCGAGATTCTCACGGTGCCCTGGGACCCTGCCTCAGTTTCCCTTGTTAGTGACTGCAGTTAATGAGTTGACAGGGAAACCGAGAATCACTGCAGACTACAGCGTTGGTGTTGGCGTTGCTATTCTTGGTTGTGGGAAACTAGAACCAAGGCCAAATTCAGCCAGTCCCTCTCCCTCAGGACCCCCTTTTCACCCCACCCTAGAGACTTAGACTTCCATGTAATGCCCCCCGCTAAATGCCAAGACCTGTGTTTCGAAAGGGTTGGGGGAGGAGATTTGTTCTTTGAAAGTGACTAAGGGAATCCCAGATTGAGTAATCCCTAGAGAGAAACCTCAGCTGCGACCCATCCCACAGAGGCCAAGGAGGGTCCTACTTCTCCACGTGTGAACGTGACCTTTGGCGAATAGCAGGGAAGAATTTGTAGACGACCCCGCGCCTCCCCCATTTCCTTATTACCTTAGAAAAATTGATGTCGGAAATAGTCCCTCCCTCCCCTCTACAGACTCTCCTGCCAGGGGCTTCAGACTGCCCTAACCCTTGCCCTTGTCCCTTCCCTCAGCTGAATACATTTGGACCCCTGGCGCCCTGCACCCCCTTTCAGGGTTTCCTAGCGCAGCGCCTGCTTCTCAGCTCAGCTGCTGCCAGCCGCGGCCCCCTCCGCAGCCTCCGTTCTCCCCCTCCTCCCGTCCCCCCTCCCGCTCTCATTCTACGTCATGGGATGACGTTGGGAGCCAGGGAGGGAGGAGGAGCGCTCCCCCCTCCCCAGGCAGCGGCTCCCGCTGCAGCTTGCTTAGCCCAGCCTCCTGCTTTCCCGCCCCCCCTTTCTCTAAAGCGAGCCCCCCACGCCTAGCAGGAGCTATATAAGGCGGAACGAAGCAGGCGACGGGGGCAGCGCAGCCGAGCGGAGCCCAGGAGAGGAGAGAGAAGGAGAGAGAGAGCCTGAGCGAGAGACGGGGAAGCAAGAAGGAAGAAGCCACCGGTGCGTCTGGACCGGAGCGCAGGTGTTCGGAGCACCGGAGCTGGAGCTCTGCAGCCGCTAGTCATGTACCGCTCCACCAAGGGCGCCTCCAAGGCGCGCCGCGACCAGATCAACGCTGAGATCCGGAACCTCAAGGAGCTGCTGCCTCTGGCCGAAGCGGACAAGGTCCGGCTGTCCTACCTGCACATTATGAGCCTTGCTTGCATCTACACCCGCAAGGGCGTCTTCTTCGCTGGAGGTGAGCAAACCGGGGCTGCTGGAAACTGGGAGCAATGGAGCTAAGGGAACCCACGGAGACTGCTGCATGTCCAGGGCAGTGTGGCGGAGAGCTGGGGAGAGAAGGGAGACTTGGGGAACTCAGGACTTCCTACTTTTCCTTATGAGCTCTGTTCAGACCTCGCCTTAGTTCTAGATGTGGGTAAGAGCCTGGATAAGGTCCCCGGTGCCAGACTTACGGAAGAAGGAGAGCCAGGAAAGAATGGCCCTAGTTCCCACAAGCGCAGAGGCGCTCCAGGAGCCCGGGAAGTTGCAGGGATGGATACCAAAACCCGGGCAAGTGCTTCCACGGTTGTCTACGAGGAAAGTGGGCTGTTCTGCCGCCTTTGCAGCGCTGTCCGCGGTGCTGATAGCGCGACCGTGCAGCAAGGCGCTGCCCGCGGTGCTGAGCACCCAGTCGGTTTTTGAGCGCTGTCCGTGGGTCTGAAATTCGGGGCTAAGAAAGATCCAGCCCCGACTTAGGAGTCAAAGGGCTCTCTGGCTAGGGAGATCCAGCAACAGGTTCCCTGGAAAGAGCTGCAGGCAGCGGGTCAACAGGTTCGTGCAGAGGCAGGTTCATGAAAAATTCCTCCGGATTTTCTGAAACTCAGTCCATGCTTTCCTCACTTACGCTTTGCCTCCCAGTTTTACTCCTGACCCACCATGTCTTCTTACCCTGCAGGCACTCCTCTGGCGGGCCCCACAGGACTTCTCTCATCTCAAGAGCTTGAAGACATAGTGGCGGCACTACCTGGATTTCTACTCGTGTTCACAGCAGAGGGAAAGCTACTTTATCTGTCTGAGAGTGTGAGCGAACATCTGGGCCACTCCATGGTGAGTGGTTAGAGTCCTCTCAATTTGGGCTGGGGTGCATATGGGACACAATGAGTTTTCCACTTTTGAGAATCTGAGAATTACTGAGGAGAGGGGGGTTATACCTTGACAGACGCTATGTATCAAGGATTGGCCCTTGCTTCCTTCACGAAATATCATCTCATCTCTTCTTCACCTTTTTTCAGGTGGACCTGGTTGCCCAGGGTGACAGTATCTATGACATCATTGACCCAGCTGACCACCTAACTGTGCGCCAGCAGCTCACTCTGCCCTCTGCCCTGGACACTGGTAAGAATCCCTTCTCCCTCCCTCAATTAAACTTCCTTCCTGCTTCCCTGCTCCTCCCCACCTGCTATGTCTTGCAACGATCCACCTTCTTATCAGTTTTTCTCTTCATGTACCTAGATCGCCTCTTCCGCTGTCGCTTCAACACCTCCAAGTCTCTCAGGCGCCAGAGTGCAGGCAACAAACTGGTGCTTATTCGAGGCCGATTCCATGCTCATCCGCCTGGAGCCTACTGGGCAGGAAACCCCGTTTTTACAGCTTTCTGTGCCCCACTGGAACCAAGACCTCGTCCTGGTCCTGGCCCTGGCCCTGCTTCACTCTTCCTGGCCATGTTCCAGAGCCGTCATGCTAAGGACCTGGCCCTACTGGACATCTCTGAGAGGTAAGCCAAGAACATTCAGACTCCAGAAGGAAGGCAAGCCAGAGATGAGGGGACCCTAGATTCTGGAGTCAGGGGCAGGGAGGATGGGGTATAAGGGGGCAGAGGGCCTGGGAGGGAGTGAGATGCCTGGGTATAAAGCAGGGAAAACAGAAAGCTGACCTCACCCTTTCCACCTTCCCAGTGTCCTAATCTACCTGGGCTTTGAGCGCAGTGAACTGCTCTGTAAATCATGGTATGGACTTCTGCACCCTGAGGACCTGGCCCACGCTTCTGCTCAACACTACCGCCTGTGTGAGTGTCCAGAGAGGCTGGGGACAAGACAGGGAGCTGGGAAAGGTGATGGGAGACCCAACCAAGAAGGGCTGTGTTCAAGACTTAGCTGGGGAGATGCCAGAGGCCAACAATTTTGGATACTATAGGATGAACTTTAGGGTAAGGAGTCAAAGTGAGAATAGAATCAGAACTGGGGGACTCCAAGTGGTGAGGTCAAGGTGGGGAGCTGAGTGGTGCAGGTCAGGGTAGTCAGAAATAGAGATGTCATTGATATCCCAATTCAGTGGAGAGGCCAGAAAAGGGGGAGTTCAGGTGTTGTTGCCTGATGGACGTCCTAATTCTTCATATCTTCTTTCCCTTCAGTGGCTGAGAGTGGAGATATTCAGGCAGAGATGGTCGTGAGACTGCAGGCCAAGCCTGGAGGCTGGGCATGGATTTATTGCCTGTTATACTCAGAAGGTCCAGAGGGCCCCATTACTGCTAATAACTACCCAATCAGGTGAGCTGCACTGCAGGGGCTTGGAGGACAGCTGAGATGGACATAGAGGAGATACAAATCGGGGAACTTCTCTGGGAAAGACCACCAAGCCCTTACCATCTGCCTCTTCTCTCCTCTCCAGTGACACGGAAGCCTGGAGCCTCCGCCAGCAGCTGAATTCTGAAAATACCCAGGCAGCCTATGTCCTGGGCACCCCAACAATGCTGCCCTCATTCCCTGAGAACATCCTCTCCCAAGAGCAATGTTCCAGCCCCAACCCACTCTTCACCCCAGCCCTGGGGGTTCCCAGAAGCACCAATTTCCCTAGTGCTCCAGAACTGGGTGCTGCTTCAACATCAGAAGAGCTTCCCCAATCCCAAAAAGAGCTGGGTTTTAGTTACCTGGCATTCCCGTCTGGCTCTCAGCCTTCTCTTCAAGCAGACCTGAGCAAGGATCTTGTGTGCACCCCACCCTACACTCCTCACCAGCCAGGAGGCTGTGCCTTCCTCTTCAGCCTCCACGAGCCCTTCCAGACCCACCTGTCCACTCCTTCCAGCTCTCTCCAAGAACAGCTGACTCCAAGCACCGCAACATTTTCTGATCAACTGACGCCCAGCAGTGCAACCTTCCCGGATCCACTGACCAGCCCACTTCAGGGCCAGCTGACCGAAACCTCAGCCAGAAGCTATGAAGATCAATTGACTCCCTGCACCTCTGCCTTCCCAGACCAGCTCCTTCCCAGCACTGCTACCTTCCCAGAGTCTCTGGGCAGCCCCGCCCATGAGCAGCTGACTCCTCCCAGCACAGCATTCCAAGCACACCTCAACAGCCCCAGCCAAACTTTCCCAGAGCAACTGAGCCCCAATCCCACCAAGACTTACTTCACCCAGGAGGGATGCAGTTTTCTCTATGAGAAGTTGCCCCCAAGTCCTAGCAGCCCTGGTAATGGGGACTGCACGCTCCTGGCCTTAGCCCAGCTGCGGGGACCCCTCTCTGTGGACGTCCCTCTGGTGCCCGAAGGCCTGCTTACACCTGAGGCCTCTCCAGTCAAGCAGAGTTTCTTCCACTACTCTGAGAAGGAGCAGAATGAGATAGACCGCCTCATCCAGCAGATCAGCCAGTTGGCTCAGGGCATGGACAGGCCCTTCTCAGCTGAGGCTGGCACGGGTGGCCTGGAGCCACTTGGAGGTCTGGAACCCCTGGACTCCAACCTGTCCCTTCCGGGGGCTGGTCCCCCTGTGCTCAGCCTGGACCTGAAACCCTGGAAATGCCAGGAGCTGGATTTCCTGGCTGACCCTGATAACATATTCCTGGAAGAGACGCCCGTGGAAGACATCTTCATGGATCTCTCTACCCCAGACCCCAATGGGGAATGGAGTTCAGGGGATCCTGAGGCAGCGGTCCCAGGAGGGGCCTCACCGCCTTGCAACAACCTGTCCCCAGAAGACCACAGCTTCCTGGAGGACCTGGCCACATACGAAACCGCCTTTGAGACAGGTGTCTCAGCGTTCCCCTACGATGGGTTTACTGATGAGTTGCATCAACTCCAGAGCCAAGTTCAAGACAGCTTCCACGAAGGTGAGTCCGGCCAAAGTGTTTGGGACCCTAAGTCCCTGCCCCATCAATGAGATGCTGGTAGAATTAGACGAGTAAAAATTCCCCTTTCTGTACCTTAATTTTATTAAAGGCATAACAACCTTTACTGCCCAGGGTAGTAGAAGAGAAGAAGAGAAGAACTAGAAAAAAACTTAGCATAGACGTTCTGGACAAGTAGGCCTAGAGGGCAGGGGTCAGGGATGAGGCATAAAGTGCAAGAGAATCCTTGGTTAATGGCTTGTTCTTCATTCTGTGAGGGACCTAGATCAGCCATCACCACCTATTTCACAGGTGAAGAAAACGAAAGTCCCAGAGTTAAAGAAACTTGCTTAAGGTCATACAACCAACTGAGGGAAGAGGGATTAGAGTTCTATCTCAGTATTCCTGCCCCCTAAAGTGAATACAGAGCAAGAGTTTGCAAGAGTTTGGGAAAGGAGGAAAGTGAAACTCAGCCCCTGGCCCATTGGAAGCTCCTTGCCCATGGCTCCCTCCTTTCCTAAACAATAGTCGTAGTTTCACTCCCTCACCCAGACTGGTCCCTTCTCCTGCTGAGCCTCTGGTGGTCACTCAGTCATTGGACCAACATAACTGAGGCCTGTGCTATGTGCCGACAGTGTGCCGCATCCTCAACCTGTCTTCCCCAATGATCTTACTGACTGTCATCTCTCTCTCTCTCTCTCTCTCTCTCTCTCTCTCCAGATGGAAGTGGAGGGGAACCAACGTTTTGAATAAGTCTGTGACTTAACGTCGTCAAGTATGGCATATTGTCATCAAGACGTGGAGCCGCTCTCCACCCCCCCGGGACTGTTGGGGGGATTCTGGGGGCCAGAGGGGGATATATCTGATTCCCCAGGCCCTGCAGGATGTTGGGGGGGGGAGGTGGGAGGGCAAGGGAGGGGAGCTTCTTTTTAAAACTTAGAGACTTCAAGCAATCCCAATTTCCATTTCAATCTGTATTCACTCGTAGTGAGTTTCCTTGAATGGGATTTCAAGCGGAGAATGGGGGAGTCTCACTTCCCCACCCCCCGCACTACCCCATGGGCCTGGGCCAGTTCTCCACTCCTGGGGGGCCAAGCCACCCCTGGGCCTTGGTGGGGGAAAGGCAGCGCCCACCTGGGCCAGCCTGTGCCCTCAGGGGCTCTTGACACCCACGTAGAATTCTCTACACACCAGTAACGGGATTTCAATTCCGATGGACTCTGCCGCCCTGGCGGCCCTTCTTGTGACTTTTGCGCCCCGCGCCTGGGGTGGGGGGCGCGAAGAGACGCTACGTTCCTTTCCGATGGAGGAAGGCAGACCTGCCGCTGTCACACGTGTGCTTGCACGAGTGCGTGTACCCGGTGCGGGACTCACCCGGCTGCCAGGCTGCCTGGGTCTGCCCAGGTGGCCACTGCGTGGTGCTGCGGTGACTTTGTAGCCAACTTTATAATAAAGTCCAGTTTGCCTTTTTGGTACCATGGTGTCATGCACTGCTCTGAAAAAGGAAGGGTGGGGCTCGGAGAAGGTTGGGAGGCCCAGGTGGGAGTCTGCAGCTCAGGAGGCAAAGTCTGGACCTACTGAGAGCCCTGGGGTTTCCTCCTTCACTCACGCACTCATTCATTCCTTCACTCAACACGAGCGTGCAGGGTGTGGCCCACTCTGTGCTAGAAGCTGGAGAGTTTGGAGCCCAAACAGATGCAGCCTCTTGCCTTCAAGATGTTTTGGCATAAAATATTAGAGGGTATTGGAGCCTCCTTCCTGCTCCAGGCTCACAGTGCTCACAATGTGGGAGGGAGCAGAAGGGCTTGGGGATGGGCAGGGGATTCAACTTGACATTTTCCAGCACATGGGTTTGAAGTTCCAGAACATGAGTCTGTCTTCAGCCTGGTCCTGCAGGGAAGCAACTTCCCTTTGGGGCTCTGCATCTTCTCGCTGGAAATGATAACCACCTGCGTTATCTCTGATAGGACTTTCTGTGGATAAACACTTTCACATCCCTTGTTCACTACAATAAAGCCTCTAGACAGGCATATTAGCACCATTTCACCAATGGAGAAACTGCGGATCTCAGGTAACAAGTGATTTGCCCCACACAGGTGGGCAACATACCCACATCAATGCATCTGAGTTCTGGGGGGTCCTCTCTGTTCCCAAAGCTGCTGAATCACCATCTCATATTGTCCCATTCCAGAGCACCTGAGAAGGTCAGACTTGGGCTGGGGCAGGATCCTCTTCCCCTCCAGGTCTACAAGCTAGAGAAGACCCCCAGCTTGGGTGTGGAATATAAAATATAACTAACTGGGTCAAGAGAAAAACTTTTCAAAAATGCTATTTTCCTCCAAACTTGAGTGCCCAATGGCCACAGGGTGTGGTGGCAGGCGGGAGAATGAAAAAAGAGACAGACCTGGATTCAAATCCCACCTCCAACAATTTTTTGCTGAGTGAGACCTGAGCCTTGGTTTCTTCACAGGTAAAACGGGACTGAAGGAAAAGGTGTGAACTTCTCAAAGATGTTGCTAGAACTCGACTGGGTCTTTATAAGCTGAGGAGTACAGAACAGACTTAGCTTATTAAAGTGAGTTAGAAAGCACTGGTGACCATCGAGTCTCAGAGAAGTTTCTTTCTCAAGGAGAGGAAGGACACTCCAGTCGTCCTCCAGTGAAATACTGGGCTGGACTCCAGGAGCTGAGGTCATGACACTGAGAATCCCCTAAATTTCCTCTCATTCCAGATCCTCCAGCCCCAGGATCATGCCCTTGAGAGGGTCCCACAGGAAGGAAGACATTCCAGGGACCTGTCATCCCTTTTGCACCTTGGATTTATCCTTGGGAGAAACAGGAAAGGCGAAGTCTTGCCCTCTGCCTTCCTGTGCATCTGTCCTCCCACTCGGGCAGAAGAACTGAACTGTAAGCCCCAGGACCTGGTCTTAGCTTCCCTCCCCTGAGGCACCATGCACAGACAGGGCTGAGTTCATAGCAGGCACACGAGAAATATTTGACTGAGAGGACCATTTCTGAAGAGCAGTCCAAGGCTTTGAGTAGAAAGTCACCAATTTCTACCCCAAAAACTTGTTCCTGAGTTCCCCAGAAGGCAAAAGGTGGTAACTCTCAGCTTCAAATTTTAAGTGAACATAAGCTCAAGACACACACTAGAGTCCCATCTAAAAACCTCCCTGGTGGTCATCAAAAAGGAAAGAAAAATCTGAGAAGCTGTAAACAGTCGGAGGATCCTAAAAAAATTACAGTGAGATACGCAGTGTTATTCTGGATGGGATCCCGGGACAGAAAAAGACAGAGGTTAAAAAGAGAGAGAGAGGGAGGAATCCTAATAAATTATGGACTCTAGTTAATAATAATGTATCAGTATTGGCTCATTAATTGTGACAAGTGTACCAATAAGTGTAAGATGTTAATAATGGCAGAAATAATAGGCATGGAGTATATTTAACTTTCCTATGACTCTGTATCTATGCTGAAATTAAAAGTTTTTTAAAAAGTAAAAATCAAATAAACGAAAATTTAAAAATTTAAATATATGAGAAAAAAAGAATCACCTTACTGGTGGTTTTCTTGGTGGCAGGTGATAGCGTTTTAATGAGGAGGCACCGGGGAACATCCCGAACCAGAGGTCCCCGGGAGGCGCCAGCGCTGTCCAGCACAGAGAAAAAAAAATAGGAAAGCCAACTCCTCCCCCTGCTGGACAGAGAGGGATCTGTTTCTGTTCTTCCCAGCAAGGTCCCTGTGGCTCAGAGAATCACAACTAGAAACAAATGGATGTACTGAGTCTGGGAGAGAGGAAAGGACTTGCACGATGGCTCTCCCGGAGTCACTGCAGAAGCCAGCTCTACTCTCAGCCAAGTCTCTTCCCACCAGTCCCAACTCTGGCCTGAGAGCAGAAGGTAGGAGAAAGGGCTCAAGTTTTGGGGTCAAAGACTGAGTTCAAGTGTTGACTCCGCAGCTTCGTTTTTCCATGTGATAAAAACTTGCAATACCTGTATGTGCCAGAAAATGTGCTGCGTGCTGGGGACACAGTGGTGCACAGGACAGACAAGGTCGCTGGACCCACAGAGCTCATGTTCTAGTTGTGGGGAGACATAACAAAAAATAAACAAGCAGTCTAAAGAGTGCACAGAATGTACAATAAGGGAAAGCATCAGGGTCCCGTGATAGAGAACCACAGCTCTAGTCTGGACACTCACCTAACTTAGAGTGGTGTCAGAAAAAAATTTTGTAGGGAGTTAACATTAGGGTGCCTGGCTGGCTCAGTCAGTGGTGTCTGCCTTCAGCTGAGGTTATGATCCCAGGGTCCTGGGATCAAGCCCCAGGTCAGGCTCCCTGCTCAGTGGGGAGTCTGTTTCTCCTTCTGCCTGCTGCTCCCCGAGCTTGTGCTCTCTTCCTTTCTCTCTCTAATAAATAAATAAAATCTCTCTAAAAAAAAAAAAAAGGAAAATAAAACTTTTGTAAGGAGGTAACATTGGGGCACCCGTCTGGCTCTAATCAGTAGAGCGTGTGACTTTTGATCTCAGGGTTGTGAGTTCAAACTCTCCATTGAGTGTAGAGATTACTTTTGAAAACTTTAAAAATATTTTAAAAAAATAAGGAGTTAACATCGGGCTATGACCTAAAAGGTGAGAAACAGAAATAAGAATGTTCCAGACCAAAGGAAGGCAAGAGAAGAGGTGTTTAAAAGAAAAGATGTGACCTGTTTAAGGAATAGCGAGGACATCAGTGTGGCTGGGTCAAGGTCAGCAAAGGGAAAAGATTATCAAGGGTGTCGACTGGTAAGAAGCTCAGACTTGATTTCACATGGAATAGGAATCCATTGAGTACACTTGAGCAGGTGAATGACATGATATGATTACACGTTTAAGCATCCCTCTGGCTGTTGTGTGCGGAATGTAGAAACAACAGCTACAATTACTAAAATCCCAGAGAGGAGAGAGCCTTTTCATGTGTAAGTTGACAGTCCCATCATCTTCTTCCCTGGAGAAATGTTCCTATTCTGGGTGCAGGCTGATTGGTTTAGTCCTCACAGAGGGAATCCACTGGTAGTGAGTTTTGGGGTGGCCAGCAGGGGCTGGTGTAATGGATTGGAAATTAGAGGATCCCCCAAATGCATGGTCTGTTTTCCCCCATGGAATAGTTGCTATATTCCAGACTGGGGTGTGGAAAGACTGGATGACTGAGAGGAAAGCTAAAAGAAAAAAAATCCCCCCTAGTCTCATGGTGCTAAAGACAAAAGACGCTTAAGAGGCAGAGAGCCTGTCCGAACACATGGTCAGTCTCCCCATCAAGACAATTGCCAGATTCCAAACCTGCATGGGAAGGAATGCTAAGCTCAAATTCCCTGAGGGGCAGAATGGAATTCCCCCTAGTCTTTCAGAGCTGAAGAAAAATGGCCCTTTCACACTGCAAAAGCACTTCAATGGCAGAAGAATAGTTTTTTCAACAAATGGTACAAGTTAGATATCCTTGGGGTGGGGGTGGATGAGGGAGGGAAGAATATTAATCTAAGCCTGACATCTTTTACAAAAATTAATTCAACAAAACAAAAACAAAAATTAACTCAAAATGGGTCACAGATTTAAATGTAAAACATAATTATACTGTGGATATGGTTTAAGAGGACATGGCCATTAAAAAAAAAAGTTTTTATGGTGCAGACAGAGAGTTAAACAAAACAAAACAACATAACAACTGTAAAATATAAAACTTGTAGAAGAAGGGACACCTGGGTGGCTCAGTGGGTTAAGCCTCTGCCTTTGGCTCAGGTCCTGATCCCAGGGTCCTGGGATCAAGCCCCAAATCAGGCTCTCTGCTCAGCAGGGAACCTGCTTCCCTCCCCCCATCTCTGCCCGCCTCTCTGCCTACTTGTGATCTCCGTCTGTCAAATATATAAATGAAATCTTTAAAAAATGTTTTTTAAAAAAAGTTGTAGAAGAAAACACAAAAGAAAATCCTAGGTACTTAGGTACTAGGGGCTGGGTGAAGAGTTCTTAGTTGTGACACAAACAGCAAGATCCATCAAAGAAAAAATTTTTGAAAAATCGGCTTCATTGAAATTCAAAAGTTTTCTCTGTGAAAGATCTTGTTCAGAGGATAAAATGACAAGCTACTCAGTGGGAGAGAATATTTTCAAACCACATAACTGACAAAAGACTCCTACCTAAAACTCTTGAGACACACAGTAAAAACAAAACAAAACAAAACAACAACAACAAAAACAATCTATGAGAAAACAGACAAAAGACATGAAGACACATCTCACCAAAGAACATATATGTATAATATATATATGCATAAGCCCATGAAAAGATACTCAACAATACTAACCACTAGGAAAACATAAATTAAGAGCACAATGAGATACACTAACCGCCTATCAGAAGGACTAAAGACGAACGATGACGATGGTAACATGAGGTACTGGTGAGAATGTGCAGAAACTGGATCTCTCCCGTGTTGCTGCTTGGCATGTGACATGATACAGTTACTCTGAAAAGAAATTTTGCCATTTCTTAAAACACTAAACATACACTTACTATACAACTCAACAATTGTGCTCTTTGACATTTGTCTGGAGGAATGAAAATTCTGATCTTTCGGGCATGATCCTAAGAGCTTTATTTGTGATAATAAAAAAGTGGAAACAACAAAATGCCTTCAACAGATGGATGATGGACAGGCTGGTACATCCATGCGTGGGGATTCTATTTAGCGATAAAAAGGAATGAGCTACTGATACACGATGACTTAGATGGATCTTAAAGACATTATGCCAAGGGGCGCCTGGCTGGCTCAGTTGGTGGAACATGTGACTCGATCTTGGGGTTGTGAGTTCAAGCCCTACATTAGGTGTAGAGATTACTTAAAATCTTTTTTGGAAAAAAAAAAAGGCATTCCATTAACTATAGCACCAAGAAACATAAGATACCTGGGAATAAACCTAACCAAAGAGGTAAGGAATTTGTACTCAAGGAACTACAGAACATTCATGAAAGAAATTGAAGAATAAGACACAAAAAGATGGAAGACCACTCCATGCTCTTAGATCAGAAGAATAAACACTGTTAAAATGTCTATATTGCCTAGAGCAATCTATACTTTTAATGCCATTCCAATGAAAATTCCACCGGTATTTTTCAAAGAGCTGGAGCAAATAATCCTAAAATTTGTATGGAATCAGAAGAGACCCCGAACTGCTAAGGAAATGTTGAAAAAGAAAAACAAAACTGGCAGCATCACACTACCTGATTTCAAGCTTTACTACAAAGTTGTGATCACCAAGACAGCATGGTACTGGCATAAAAACAGACACATAGGCCAGTGGAACACAGTAGAGAGCCCAGATAGGGACCCTCAACTCTATGGTCAAATAATCTTCGACAAAGCAGGAAAAAATATGCAGTGGAAAAAAGACAGTCTCTTCAATAAATGGTGCTTGGAAAATTGGACAGCTATATGCAGAAGAATGAACCTCGACCATTCTCTTACACCATACACAAAGATAAACTCAAAATGGATAAAAGACCTCAACGTGAGACAGGAATCCATCAGAATCCTAGAGGAGAACATAGGCAGTAACCTCTTTGATATCAGTCACAGCAACTTCTTTCAAGATATGTCTCCAAAGGCAAAGGAAACAAAAGCAAAAATGAACTTTTGGGACTTCATCAAGATCAAAAGCTTCTGCACAGCAAAGGAAACAGTCAACAAAACAAAGAGGCAACCCACGGAATGGGAGAAGATATTTGCAAATGACAGTACAGACAAAAGGCTGATATCCAGGATCTATAAAGAACTTCTCAAACTCAACACACACAAAACAGATAACCATGTCAAAAAATGTGCAGAAGACATGAACAGACACTTCTCCAATGAAGACATACAAATGGCTAAAGACACATGAAAAAATGTTCATCATCACTAGCCATCAGGGAGATTCAAATTAAAACCACATTGAAATACCACCTTACACCAGTTAGAACGGCCAAAATTAGCAAGACAGGAAACAACATGTGTTGGAGAGGATGTGGAAAAAGGGGAACCCTCTTACACTGTTGGTGGGAATGCAAGTTGGTGCAGCCACTTTGGAGAACAGTGTGGAGATTCCTTAAGAATTTAAAAGTAGAGCTTCCCTATGACCCTGCAATTGCACTACTGGGTATTTACCCCAAAGATACAGATGTAGTGGGGCACCTGGGTGGCTCAGTGGGTTAAGCCGCTGCCTTTGGCTCTGGGTCATGATCTCAGGGTCCCAGGATCGAGTCCCGCATCGGGCTCTCTGCTCAGCGGGGAGCCTGCTTCCTCCTCTCTCTCTCTCTCTCTGCCTCTCTGCCTACTTGTGATCTCTTTCTGTCAAATAAATAAATAAAATATTTTTAAAAAAAAGATACAGATGTAGTGAAAAGAAGGGCCATCTGTACCCCAATGTTCATAGCAACAATGGCCATGGTCGCCAAACTGTGGAAAGAACCAAGATGTCCTTCAACAGATGAATGGATAAAGATGTGGACTATATACACTATGGAGTATTATGCCTCCATCAGAAAGGATGAATACCCAACTTTTGTAGCAACATGGACGGGACTGGAGGAGATTATGCTAAGTGAAATAAGTCAAGCCGAGAGAGTCAATTATCATATGGTTTCACTTATTTGTGGAGCATAACAAATAACACGGAGGACATGGGGAGATGGAGAAGAGAAGGGAATTGAGGGAAATTGGAAGGGGAGATGAACCATGAGAGACTATGGACTCTGAAAAACAATCTGAGGGTTTTGAAGGGGCGGGGGGGGGAGGTTGGGGGAGCCCGGTGGTAGGTATTGTGGAGGGCACGGATTGCATGGAGCACTGGGTGTGGTGCATAAACAATGAATTCTGTTACACTGAAAAGAAATTAAATTTTAAAAAGGCATTATGTTGAGTGAGAAGAAAGATAATCTCAAAAGGACACATACTGTATGAATCCGCTTACATAACGTTCTAGAAATGAGAACAAAGACCTCTCTCACACAGAGGTGGGAGGTGGAGAACAGATTGGTGGCTGCAAGGACCAGGGCTAGCAGGGGGGCGGGTGGGTCTGACAACAAAGACGAGAAAGCAACCAAGATGGGAACTATGGGGTCTTTTATAACCGAATCTTGGAAGTGACATAACATTACTTCTGCCGTAGTCTACTGGTGACATAGGCCAACCCTGGAGCAATGTGGATGGGCGTTAATGACCAAAAGGTGAGAATCTTTGGGGACAGTTTTGGAGGGTGGCTTACCACACCGGGGTCCTGGGATCGAGCCCCGCATCAGGCTCCCTGCTCAGCAGGAAGCCTGCTTCTCCCTCTCCCACTCCCTCCGCTTGTGTCCCCTCTCTGTTTCTCTCTGTCAAATAAATAAATAAAATCTTTAAAAAATAGACATAAAAAATAAAATAAAACATAGGCATAGAAAAAATTTGAGATGCCTGGATGGCTCTATAGGTTAAGCATCTGCCTTCTGCTCAGGTCATGAGCCCAAAGCAGGGCTCGATCCCAGGACTCTGGGATCACATCCTCAGCCAGAGGCAGACGCTCGACCAACTGAGCCAGCCAGGTCCCCCTAAATAGTTGCCAACTCAAAAGCAAAAAGAGACTGAGGGGACCTGGCTGGCTCAGCCAGTAGAGCAACTGTGGATCTTAGGGTTCTGAATTTGAGCCCCAGGAGTTTACTTAATAAAAAAAATAAATAATTTTAAAAAACAAGTAAAAGCAGGGTTCGTCGTCAGGCGGCAACCATGGCGGGTCAAGAGGATCCGGTGCAGCGGGAGATTCACCAGGACTGGGCGAACCGAGAATACATTGAGGTCATCACCAGCAGCATCAAGAAAATCGCGGACTTTCTCAACTCATTCGATATGTCTCGTCGTTCAAGACGAGAAATTGACAGCCCTCGAAAGGAGAATAGAGTACATTGAAGCGCGGGTGACAAAAGGTGAGACCCTCACCTAGAGCTATGCCATGCTGCTGCTGGGAAGTTGCTTCATGGAACGCAGGCCGACGTGGGAAAGGCTTTTTTTCAAAAGTGTGGCCTTTGGGTTCTGCCATGTACGTCGGTGTGTGATGGGGCATGTGGGAAGACATCCAGGGAAGCTCTTGGAACCAACATTAGGCATTTTATCTTTGAAGTAACATTTTGTAGAACTATCCGTCAATGTATGAGGCGCTCAGAGCCAGACGCCTGGAACTCTGTTAAGGTCCTCCCCACCTCTCTTTCTCTCAGACTTTTCTTACAGCTCTCATTGTCTCTGCATTGATTCTGGGAACAGTCTTTGTCTCCTTTTCACCTTTGGTGGGGTTTGGGAGGCAGTCCTGGCCGAGACACTTATGCCCTGGCAAGGTGGCCGCCAGAGAATGTTGGTGCTAACCCACCAGTTCTTGTCCTTCCAGGCCTCCACTTGGCTTGAAGGGACAAGTTCAGAATTTTCTTTCTGTCACTTGGGGTATTCTTTGCCTCTCATATTTCCCTAATAAACTCCTCAACTTAAAAAGAAAAAACAAAAAACAAGTAAATGCAGAACAAAACAGTATCCAGAGTATGAGTCCAATTTTTTTTTCTTAAAAAATCATATATACTAAAAAAAAAAAAAAGAAGAATCTTATATATAGGTGTACCTGGGGGGCTCAGTTGACTAAGCATCCAACTCTAGATTTCGGCTTAGAATACGATCTCAGGGTTTGAGGCTGAGTCCTGCGATAGGCTGCACATTGAACGTGAAGTGAAGTCTGCTTAAGATTCTCTCTTAGGGCGCCTGGGTGGCTCAGTCAGTTAAGCCTCTGCCTTGGGCTCAGGCCATGATTCCAGCGTCCTGGGATTGAGCCCCGTGTCTGGCTCTCTGCTCAGTGGGGAGCCTGCTTCTCCCTCTCCTCCTGCTTGGGCTCTCTCTGTCACATAAATAAAATCTTAAAAAAAATAAAACAGATTCTCTCTCTCTCCTTCTGCCCTCTCCCCCACCCTCCACTCTCTCAAAAGAAAAAAAGTTTTATATATTTATACATAATAAGTCTTACATACTTATATATTTATATACGCACACGAAGAAACACAGTAAAGATATACAGGAGCGCCTGGGTGGCTCAGTGGGTTAAGCTGCTGCCTTCGGCCCAGGTTATGATCCCAGGGTCCTGGGATCAAGCCCCACATCAGGCTCTCTGCTCAGCAGGGAGCCTGCTTCCTCCTCTCTTTCTGCCTGTCTCTCAGCCTACTTGTGATCTCCGTCTGTCAAATAAATAAATAAAATCTTAAAAAAAAAAAAAAAAGATATACACCGAAGTACTAGCAGGAGTCTCACTGGGCGGTGGGATTACAGGTTAGTTGTTGTGTTTTTCTATGCTTTCCAAATCTTGGTGTGAAACAAAGTTCCTAGCACCAGACAGATGCCCAGTAAACGTGAACCCCATTTCCACCCCATCTCCTCCTCTCTTTGAGAAGACAGGAATCCTTGATGTTCTGGATAATGAGGAAAACGAAAGGCCAGGGGCTTCCCAAAGGCCTCCCCCCGCTTGGGCAGGTGCACTGAAGCTTTGCTTCTGTGGGCCCACAGTCATGAACTTCACAATAGTTCACTTTCAGCTAGCACCTCTCCCAGGACAAGAGTCGCCTTAGTAGATGGGCCAAAAGTAGCCCCTGGGACCCGAGGTGCTCTGCACAGGAACTCTGCTTGGGGCTGTGACTTAGTCCCCAGGGCAGTCTGTTTCTGGGGAGGTGCTGAGTTCCAAAGAGATGAGCTATTTTTGATGGAGGCATAAGCAACCTGTGTTGCTTCTGTACATCTAAGCCTCTGCATCCCCGGCCTCCACCCGTTCTCTCGGATTTTCAGTCAGGAGGCTGGAGCTCTGCTACCTCTGCCCGCGATTCTGAACCTGGGCCGGCGCTCTGCTTGGCTGAGGATCGGATTACACAGCATGAGAACAGCATGAAGACCCTGCTTCCTTATGGCAGCTAATGTCTGTCCATGTTGGCTACCATGGCCATTGGTCCTTTTCCCCTCGGGTCCCAAGGCAAAAGTCAAGAGTGGGTGACAAAAGGGTGTTTATTTAAGCTTGATCTCTTGATACTGTCATACACGTAAAAATATATAATTTAAAGTCACGGAGACAATAATCAGCTTGGTGTTGCCTCCCTTCCGCCCATTTGGCACAGCTTTTCCAACTGGCCTCCATGCCAGCTGCTCCCTTCAAAACCCTGGAGCGTGGGGGACAGGGGTCACTTCTTGGCAGCTTCCGCCTGTGCTGCCAAATCTGCCTCTTTCTGGGCAGCCAGGAATTCGGCTCGCTCCTTCTGGAAAGCTGCCAGCTCTTCTGGACTGAGGCTGAAAAACAGGTGCAGAAAAACAGAGTGAGTGACCAGTCACTCCTGGGGAGCTCACAGGGCCCACGCCCCTGTCTCAGAGCCCCTTCTCCCTCCCTGAACTCCCCACCCTCCACAGCTTCGCCATCCTACCCCCACCCCTACCTTATATTCCCTTCGTAAAGTCCCACCAGTCCTTTGAGGCCTCTGCCATACTCCAGTCCAGATTAACAGCCCCCCTTCCTCTGGCCCCCAAACACTTTGTACAAAGAAGTCATCAGGCTGTGCACCTGTGCCCACCAAAAGCGGGGGTCAAACTGACTCACCTCTGCACTCCTAGTAAGAGCAAAGGTTTGCAAAAAGTCAAGTCTATCCCTATACCGTGCTTAACCCCCACTTCCCTTGGGGAAACATCCCTCAGCATGGGATGTGACGTCAGCAGCAAGAGGCCCATGAAGGACCAAGTGCTGCCCCTGCTGCTGTCTGAGTCAGATGCCCTCCTAGCCAACTCACTTCAAAGAAATAATCCCTGAGGTCATCCCAAGAGGGGGCCCCCTGTTGGCCTTGGGATCAGTTTTGAACTTGAGACAATTAGAAACAGCTTCCAGCCTTCCCAACTGGTCCTTCTGCCTCACCTCTCTTCCCATTCCCCACTCTGCTTCCAGCACCACACGCCAGAGCAGACAGCACTTCTTTGCTTCCTTTGTCACCTTCTGTCCTTCACAGGGAACCTTCCACTGCCTGGAATGCTTGCCCCAGTCCTTGACCTCCTTTTCCAAGTCTCTGCTTAGATGTCACCTCCTCTCTGCAGTCCTCACTGACACGCCAGGCCAAATCAGGAACTCTATTCTCTGTTCTCCAGACACCTGCATTTCCTTTTGTCAACACGGACTATTCAGCAGCCTAATTCTCCACTTAGCATCTGCCTCCAGCCTTGAACTTGGAGCTCTGTGGGAGTGGGGCCGAGCATGGCTACCTCGTTCCTAGCTGTATCCAATGTCCAGAACAACGTCTAACCCATAACAAGTATTTAATATTCTTATTCCACACGGATGAATAAGGCTCCCCATTCGCAAGAATCCAAGGTCCTTGACTCAGAAGCTGACCCTCCCACTGTAATAGGCCCTCTTGGCTTTGCCTCAGAGTCAAGAACTTTCCAAGCCCTGCCCTCACCCTGCACCTTCCCGAGACACTCACTCCTTCACCACACGAATGCCCAGGGAACGGGCAGAGCCAATGATGGAGCGAACCACAGAAGACAGGGGCACATCCTGCAGGGCGAAGGCCTCGTCCTGAGCTTTAACTTGGGCGATCTCGTACACATGCTTCAAGGTCACCAGGCCTGCCACTTCCTTCCCTGGGAGGAAGAAACAAGTCGGCCTTCAGGTGTCCCTGCTTCCTTCTAGAGCCCCCCAGAATCCCAGGTGCCCACCCTGACCCTTACCTGTCTGCCGGGCCCCCTTCTCAATCCCAGCAGCTGCTTTCAGGAAGTAGGAAACAGTGGGTTGTCCAATTTTGATTTCAAATGTCCTGTCAGGCTTCATAGGAAAGAAAATACATGAGAATATCTCCTGTCTCCCTTAACCGCTGCTGCCTCAGCCCAGAGAACCTCTAACTTCTGTCCCCTCTTCCCTTGACTCATCTTCCAACGGTGTCCATCTAAGAGACCATGAAACCACAGCGAAAATAAATCTGTAGCTAACAGCTTAGTCACCTCTAGTCCAGGCCCAACTCTGCTCTAGAAGCCCCAGTGAAATGGAGAGGCAAAGGGAGGAACTGCAATATGGCAAGATGGGTTCAGAGAAGATACCGCCTCGGGGCGCCTGGGTGGCTCAGTGGGTTAAGCCTCTGCCTTCGGCTCAGGTCATGATCCCAGGGTGCTGGGATTGCTTCCCTTCCTCTCTCTCTCTCTGCCTGCCTCTCTGCCTACTTGTGATCTCTGTCTGTCAAATAAATTAAAATCTTAAAAAAAAAAAAAAAAAAAAGGAAAAGATACCGCCTCGTCTCCACCCTGTAAATGGGGAAAGTGGGAGTCCCTAATGGGAAGAGCCTCTCCCAAAGTTAGAAGCAGAGCAGCAACCCCAGGGGACCAGTTCCTCAGGAACTAAGAAGACTAAAGGCAAAGAAAAAGAAACAGGACCACTAGGCGATGGGGACTGAGGAGAGCACTCGTGGCAACGAGCAGGGGGCAGGTGATGTAGGGACCTGATGAATCCCTACACTGGACACCCAGAACGAAGACAACACTGCATACTGACTGGGACTAAACTAAACACTTAAAGCCACACAGGATCAGAGTCCCGACCGCGCACCTTCACAAAAATCTTGGTAGGCAAAGGAATGCCTTCTTTGATGTCCTTTGTCTTCTCGTTGAACTCCTTGCAGAACTGGTTGATGGAAACACCTCTCTGGGTGGGAAGCACGGGCGTTAGTGCGGCGAGGACATCCAGGAGAGTCTTCCGCCCGCTTCCCACTTCGTCTTGACCCCCGGACGTCCCCGCACGCCTTCCGCTACCCAGACTCCACTGACACTCCCCGCGCGACGACCTGCACGCATCAGCCCCTCTCCTCCCAACAGCCCGCTGAGGAACGACCGAGGAAGCTCGAAGAGGTTACGGAACGAACGCCAAGACAAAAAGCGTGTGGGCAGCAGAGCCGAGCTTTAAGCCGAAGCCTCCCTGGCGTCAGAGCCCGCACGGTCCACCGCGTCCTAGCTCCCACCCCACGGCGCCTCCCGCTCCCAGTTCCAGCCGCGGGTGCACCTGACCCAGGATGGGGCCTAGTGGGGGCCCGGGCATGGCCTGGCCTGCCCGCACGATGGTCCGGATGACGCCGCCGGCCTCGGGCTTCCTGAGGGCCCGAGTGGCCCGACTCAGCTTCGACATGACGCGAGGATCCTGGCCCTTAGATCACCTCAGGGAGACAGCAAGAGCGACGGCTTCGGGCGCCGCCATCCTGGGTCAGAGGTCAAGGGTCCTCGAATTAGGTTTGGGCAGGTAAGGCCAATAAAAAGGAGCGTTATTTCAGCCCTTCTCCACTCCAACCAGTAAGACGAGGAGAGCAATATGAAGGGGAAAAACCTTTTAACTCGCGAAACGGAGATAGGGGAAGGCGCAATGGTTCAGATACACACATTCCTCCTGCAGCACACATAGGCAATACCTCGGACGGCTAAACTGGAGGCGGAGGAGGACCTAATGCTCGCACAGCATTGTGGGCATGGTAGTTTTGACCGCTTATGCGACTCTCGCACGTTGCTACGCTCTGGCGCGCCATCTGCTGGATGTGATTATAATCCTTGGATTTGAAAGGAACACAGATCACCTTCTCCCGCGTGAGAATCTCTTTTTTCTTTCCTCGCCTGTTTCCTCGCTGGTTGTTGAAAGGCACGATGGTTAAGAGTTCACACCCAGGAAGCAACTACCTTGCTGGCTGTGAACTTGTTCAAGTTACTTAAGTTCAGTTTCCTCCCCGTGTTCAGTGAGGATTATAGTATGTAGACATAGCTTCAGGGATTGTAGTGAGGTCTGAGTTACCAAAGTGTTACAGCAATGCCTGGCACCTAGTAAGCATGTGCTATGAACTCTACGATGAGGACAAAACCTTCACAGGGCTGTTGTGAGTGAGTGAGTGATGTTTGATGCACCATGCCTGGTAAAATAAGATAATAAAATAAAAATAAGGGAGCGTTTTACTATGTCATTTGATTTTTTATTTTTTTAGCAGTTGCTACATTCCAGGCACAATGCTGAGCACTTTAAGGGCATTATTATCTCATATAAAGGTAAATTCTTTTATTATAACCCTTAAAAAATGAGAATGTTGAAGCACAAAAAAGTAAAAAACACTTACCATGTGTGTGAAAGGCTGGGAAATAAATATTGGTGTTATCTGATTCTAGACCTTGTGCCATATACCATTACTCTGTATTGCCTCATCTAGTAAAAGGAGATAATCTGTGTTAAACCACACTGTAAACTGTGAGATTTTTTTATTGTGGATTTTTTTTGGACTCCCGCTAATTAAATGTGTTCCTGCTTCTGAAGTTTATCAAGGTCTTTCTATAATGCTCTACCTCCTTAGCCTCAGCAAGAATCTGCAATCAAGCTGGCTCTTTGATTTAGTAGTTGTAAAACTCTGGGCAAAATAATTAACTTCCCCGTGCTTTGGTTTACTGACTAGTAACACGGGGCTAATAATAGCACCAACCTCCCAGGAAATTAGTGAATTTAGTTGAAATGCTTAGAAGAGAGTCCGGTCCAGAACAAGCCCAGCTAGATATGATTTATCTCTGGGCACCCCACACCGCCCAGCCTTTACTTACAAATTATCTACAAATAAAGACATAAATCCTTCCTAAATGGAGGAATCAGGAAGCAGATGGGCATGGCAGGTGCTCAGGGAGCCAAGAAAGCTGCTTGGGACAAAGTGGGTTCTGTTGCCAATTTCCACTTTTTATCGATGGGAGGATAGTTTTGATTATTCCAGCTCTTACAGATTTTAAGGAAGCAACTCCCTATTCTAGCTTTGGGAACATGTGAGGTCAGAGTGTTCAGAGGTGAAAATGTCAGTGCAACAGGCGAGTGTGGGTCGGATCATACAAGTCTTGTCAGCCCTGCTAAGGCTGTGGCTTGCAGCAGGAATCACTGGAGAGAGTTAAGTAGTTGCATTTTGAAAGGTGACCTTAGCTTGGGTAGGTAGAGGGATTGGAGGAGGGCAAGGCTGGATGTAGGGAGACCCATCAGGCCAGGGCAGGAAGACAGTGGAAAGATGTTAGTGGCTTGGGACCAATTCAAGAGATACTTAGAAGGTAGAAATATACTTTAGTCAAGAAATGCTTGTGCAATATGTACTGTGTCAGTCTTTATGAATAGTAACTCATGTATACTTCATTATAATACTATGAAGTATAAGTGCTATTATTATTCTCCACTTTAAAACTAGAAAACCGAAGCCCAGAGAGGTCAAGTCACTTGTCCAAATTTATGCTACTAGAAAGTGGCAGAGTCAGAATTTGAACCCAGACCTCTGGTTCTAGTGCACCGGACCACTCTCTAGGCTGCCTTGTCAATCAACAGAACTTAGTGCTTGGTGGGTGATTTGTTGGGGAGAGGGAGAGAGGAATCCAGGATGATACTCCAGATTCTGGCATGGAGAGTTTGGGCAAATGAATGATAAGGTCTTTCACTCTCAGTGTTGGAACACGGGAGCTGTAGGTGTGGGTGGAAGATGGTGAGTTGCGTTAGGAAGTATAATATAAGCCTAGACAGCTGGTTTCTCTTTTTTGTAATGTCAGTGCCTGGCTTAAGCTTTCGTTATGGAGGCATCCCCTTGAAGGAGACATTCATTTCAGAGATGGCTATCTAAACACATTGCCAGCCACAAGTCTAGATATAAAGACTCAGGTCAAGTCCCCTCTCTCCCTGAGGCTCCTTTGTTTTAGAGATCTTGGTAACTGAGCATTCGAACTGCTTGATTTTAGTCTTTGCGTGCTTTGGATTCCAGCTCTTCTGTTTTAAATTCACCAGTAAATAGTGTGTCTGTGAAATTTTAGGCTCCCACCCTGGACCCCAATAAAAGCAGAACTCAAGATGGTCCCCTTTCTCTCTCTCCTTCTGAGAACTGGTTGTGTGGCCCCAGGTGTGCCATGCAATTTCCAGGACCTGTGAGTAATAACCTTTTTTAATTTTTTTGTAATAACCTCCCCCACCGCGCCAAGTTCCCTGATGGTATTCCTGAAGGCATCGTCCATTCAAAATACAAACCATATGGTGGGAGGCACCTGGGGGGGCTCAGTCGGTTAAATGCCCAACTCTTGATTTCAGTTCAGGTCATGATTTCAGTGTCCTGAGATTGAGCCCCGCTTTGGGCTCCACACTGGACATGGAGCCTGCTTAGAATTTTCTCTCTCGGGGCGCCTGGGTGGCTCAGTCATTAAGCATCTGCCTCCAGTTCAGGTCATGATCCCAGGGTCCGGGGATGAACCCCACGTCGTGCTCCCTGCTCTGTGTGAAGCCTGCTTCTCCCTCTCCCACTCCCCCTGCTTGTGTTCTCACTGTCTCTCTCTCTGTGTGTCAACTAAATAACTAGATAAAATCTTTTTTAAAAAGTTTTTTTGAGAAAAAAAAAGAATTCTCTCTCCCTCTCCCTCTGCTCCTCCCCCCGCCACTCTCTCTAAACAACAACAGTGAACAAACAAACAAACAAACAGAAAACACCAGGCCTGTCCAGCCGCAACACTGGTTGTCAGGAGCTGGGACTGGCACACAACAGGGTTGCGTGTGTGGCATGTGGGCCCCTCAGCCACAGGGCCTGGTCTGGGAGAGATGCCTGAGCTGCACACAGAAATGCTGGCATCTGTAGCATAGGGACTGATAGTCCCTGGGGCCAGGGCCAGGACTGAGCTCACCCAAGGAGGAAAGAAGAGAAGCCAGCATTTAAAAAGGGGAAAGAAGAGAAGAGAGAGCAAGCAAAGGAAACCAAGAAGGAGCAGCCACAGAGTAGGAAGGCCAGGAGGTGGGGTATCGGAAGCTGCAGGAGAGCAGTCTGAGAAAAAGAAGTGAAGAAATAGAACTCAAGCTAACACTGAGCCTGCGCCCAGCAGAAAATGAAAACGCCGGGACAATACATTGTAAGTCGGGGTTTTATACTGTGACTCCACCGTACCTGGCATAGAAGGGTTCGCTGGGCTGCACGGAAGAGAAGAAAAGAGGGGTGTGGTGTGACAGGGAGACTTAGCAGGTCCCAGCTGCAAAGCTTGAGGCCAGCTCTCCAGGTGGGTAGTGGACCCCAGAAAAGCGGTTTAGGCCAGGAGTCAGTGGGTGGCTGATCCCCTTCCGCAAGGAGGCACAAGACTTTAGAGAGGGAACAGCTGTGTAGTCACAAAGGCATTCTAGGCAGGAATGCCTGTGCCCCGGCGCAGCAGAAAGGCTCCTGTGCTTTGAGGTGTAATGGAGAGAGAGCAGAGAAGCCACCAGCCATGGAGACGAAGGTTGCCTGGACAGAGGCCTTCTTAGGGTGGAGGTCCTGTCCAGCCATCTCATCAGGGACCCATGTGTACAGACAGCATTGGGTGCCAGTTGTGTCCTCCTGGGCTAAAGGGAAGGAACTCCGAATTTCCACCAAGAGAAACAGATGAGGTTGAGTCAGAAAAAAGCAAATTCTGTGTCTTATGTGCAGGAAGTATGACCTAAGATCTGTACCTGCCATGCAAACAATATTCAGCCCTGTTCCTGGTACCCTGGGAGACCCTGGAGCAGCACAGAAGTGCAGGCAGAGGAGGGGGAGGCAGAGGGAGAAGGAGTAAGCTGAGCCGCCTTCCACTTTCGATTGCAGATATGGAGAGTTAAGGACCCAGAACTGCCCACGTGCAGTTCACCCCTCTCCCTTAGCCCCCATGTTCAATCTGTCCTGAATCCCACCCACTTATGTCAGCACTGATCCCACCAATTCTGCCATCTCCTCTGTGACTGCCAGAGATTAGGGCTGGCATCCCAAACACACACTTCTCCCTAGCTCCGTGACTTGAGGCGAATCCTTGCAGCTCTCTGGGCTTCAGTTTTCTTAACTGCGAAATAAGAATTTAAAAGCACCTACCATACAGGACTGTTGAGAGAATTTAGCATGATTCCATAGACAGGGTACTGAGCTCAGGCATGGCTCAAGGCATCGGGTAAGTACTCTATGAAAGCTAACGACTAGTATTGGCATTTGGGTACTCAGGGCAGCCCCTGCTATGGCCTCTCTGCCTCCGTTCTTGCCCCCCGCCCCAAGTCTATCCTCTCCAAGTCAGCCAGTGTCAGGCCCCATCTAAAACTTGTCAGTGACACCTACAGCTTCTTTTCCCAGGTGTGGGTCTTGATCCATTTGAAAGGCTTGTTAAGTTCAGCTTTCTGGGATCTCCCTCCAGGGTCCCAGGGGATCCTTCTGGGACTCAACACTCTTCAAACTAAAGTCTACACTTCATAGCCCCTGCCACCTTCTCCAACCTCATATTCCGTACTTCACCGACCAATCAACCAGAGTGTACACTCCCTTGTTGCCCTATACCCCCCATTTGTAGATGTATAGACCTGGAAATTCTTTCTTCCTTTTTCTCCTGACTCCCTCTGCCTCCCTACCCCTAGGAAGGTGTTTCTTATGGGCCGAATTCTCTTCTTTCCAAAGTAATATCTTGAAGCTTTAACCCCCAGTACCTAAGAATGTGACTGTGTTTGGAGATGGGTCTTTAAAGAGGTAGGAGCCACCCAGGTGGCTCAGTTGGTTAAGTGTGTCTGCCTTTGGCTCAGGTCCTGATCCCAGGGATCCTGGGATAAAGCCCTCGTCCCTGCTCAGCAGGGAGTCTCCTTCTACCCCCCTCCTCTGCCCCTCCCCAAGCTTGTGCTCCCTCTCTTGCCCTTTATCTCTGTCTCAGATTAATAAATAAAATCTTTAAAATAAAATAAAACAAACCAAAAGGGTAGGTGAGTTAAAATGGGGCAGTTAGGTTGGGTCCTAACAATCTGACTGATGTCCTTATAAGAGGAGATCAAGACACAGACATGCACAGAGGAAAGACCACGTGAGGACACAGCAGGAGGGTGGTCATCTGTAAACCAAGAAGAGAAGCCTCAAAAGAAACCAGACCTGCTGACACCTTGATCTCAGACAAGACTTTCATTTATTTATTTATTTATTTATTTATTTATTTATTTATTTAAAATATTTTGTTTATTTATTTGACACAGAGAGAGAGATCACAAGTAGGCAGAGAGGCAGGCAGAGAGAGAAGGGGAAGCAGGCTCCCTCCTGAGCAGAGAGCCCGATGTGGGACTCGATCCCAGGACCCTGAGATCATGGCCTGAGCCGAAGGCAGAGGCCATCCAGGCACCCACAGACAAGACTTTTTAAAAAACTAGCATTGTGGACTATCAGTGGACTATCAAATTGATTTCAAATAACATTTTTAACAACATAGAATGGAACAGAATAGAACACAACCAAGTACATCACATGGAGAGAAGATACGTATTGTCTCGTCACACCGGTGTTTGGTGTGCCTGTGTGTCTATGGGACCATAATAAAAATGTCTTTCTTACTAATGCTCATGGGCAAAAAGAAAAAGGAAAAGAAAAAGAAAGCCCCTGTAGTTTCATCTGGAACAAGTCCCTGCCTGTTCAAATTGCAGAGTGTGAGAGTTTGGTTGAACCAAATCTTCTTATTTTAAACACTTCTATTTTAAAATATAATAAACAAACAAATAGCCTACACAACATAAATGTACAGCTTGACTATTACAAAACAAGTACCCAGGTGAGTACCACTCAGTCAAGAAACTGAACAGCACCAGGGACAGCTCCCTGAAGCCGTGCGGCCCCCACCCCCACCCCTCTGGAAGCTCCTTCCCAATTATGACCACCTTCCTGATTTTTACACTATTGACTTCCTTGACTTTCTTTATTTCTTTTTAATTTTTTAAAAAGATTTTATTTATTCATTTGCCAGGCAGAGATCACAAGTAGGCAGAGAGGCAGGCAGAGAGAGAAGGGGAAGCAGGCTCCCTGCTGAGCAGAGAGCCCGATTCGCTGGATCCCAGGACCCTGGGATCATGGCCTGAGCCTGAGCCAAAGGCAGAAGCTTTAACCCACTGAGCCACCCAGGCGCCCCAAATTTCTTGATTTCTAACGTTCTATTTCTCTTGGTATACACCTAGGAGTGGAATTGCTGGCTCATGTGGTAACTCTATGTTTAACTGCTTGAGGCACTGCTGGTCTGTTTTCCTAACCAGCTGCATCATTTTACACTCCTGTGAACAGTGTGTGAGGTACCAAATTCCCCACATCCGGACAACGTCTGCCTGCTTTTGTCCCAGTCTATGGGTCATCCTTTCCTGTTTTTTTGCATGAATTTTATTTTTTGTTGTTGTTGGAAACTGAAGATTTAAATTCCTATATTGTAGCAACTCAGTGCTGGTCTACCCTCTCCGAGGCTTGTTATGGGCATTTGTCTGTTTAGTGACTGACGGGGTTATTTTATTTTATTTTATTTTTTAAGATTTTATTTATTTATTTGACACACACAGAGAGAGAGATCACAAGTAAGCAGAGAGGCAGGCAGAGAGGTGGGGGGAAGCAGGCCCCCTGCTGAGCAGAGAGCCTAATGCTGGGCTTGATCCCAGGACCCTGAGACCATGACCTGAGCTGAAGGCAGAGGCTTAACCCACTGAGCCACCGAGGCGCCCCTGGTTGGGTTATTTTACAATTTTTTTTTTTTTTTTTTTAATTTGACAGAGAGACCACAAGTAGGCAGAGAGGCAGGCAGAGGCGGGGGTGGGGGGGTATGCAGTCTCCCTGCAGAGCAGAGATCCTGATGTGGGGCTCGATCCCAGGACCCCAGGATCGTGACCTGAGCCGAAGGCAGAGCCTTTAACCCACTGAGCCATCCAAGCGCCCCTGGCTGGGTCATTTTAGTGAAGTCTCTCTCCCCCTAACTCCCCCATTTCCCAGTCTAAATATAAAGCCTGCCTTGATCCTGAGGAAGTGCAGCCTTGGGTGTGCCTACAGTCACCCTGGGATGACCGTGGTCTGGGCAGCGCTCTCCTTGACTGACTCTTTCCCTGGCCACACCCAGCGGTTAAACTCCACTCAATGCTAGCCAAGTCTTCTATTGTTTTCAACAATGTCCTGGGACATAAATTTCTCCATAAACTGATCCAATCAAATTTGGTCTCTTTAAAGGGATAGGATTTGGATCCCTGAATCGACCCGAGGGTTCGTTCTTTTCCCCAGCCCCCATTCTCACGCTCAAGGGTCTCAGAGGTACAGCCCACCATCTTAGCCCTTCCTTCTCTCCAGATCTCTTAGCCCAGAGAGTTCCTTGTTGTTGGTTTTTCTTCAACATCTTTTCTGAAGTATATACACAAATTTTCTTCCAAACTTAATGCCAGCCACTTGTCTTCAGACACTTGGACCCAAGAATTAAAGAAATAGAGAACAATAGTGCAAATTTGTATCCCATGATAGGCAGGCCCTACTATTATTCCCATTTTATAAATAAGGAACATGAGGTCTGGAGAGATTAAGAAGCTGGAGTTCTTTTTGTTTAAATATTTTTAAAATTTATTTGACAGACTGAGATCACAAGCAGGCAGAGGGGCAGGCAGAGAGAGAGAGAGGAGGAAGCAGGCTCCCCACGGAGCAGAGAGCCCGATATGGGCCTCGATCCCAGGACCCTGGGATCATGACCTGAGCTGAAGGCAGAGGCTTTAACCCACTGAGCTGCCCAGGTGCCCCAGAAGCTGGAGTTCTTAAGACAGAGCCAGAAGTCAAGGCTGGAACTTGGGCACTTGTGTCTGTTGGTGTCTCCCTTCCTCTCTCCCACCTGGACAATGCTGGGACCAGGCTCACCCCAGGGTTCAGGAGACCTTTTGTGGTCTGGCCGTGCTCACCACACGGCTCTGTTCCAAGGTGCACTGTACCACCGGAGAAATCTCTGCCTCCTGCAGTGCCCTGGAATCTTTCTCTGTCCTTCCTGCCTGCAGTCCGCTGTCAGATGGTAGCCCTGGGACTCAGCTGTGTGCTTGCATGAGTGTGTGACCTGGGGCAAGTATCTCTTCCCCGGTTCCCCGAGCCTCAGTTTCCTCATCTGTAAACTGGAGATTCTGATAGTTATTGAGCCCATGTTTACTGAGGGCCTGTTCTGGCAGGCAATGTGCTGGAAGCTGGGAATGCGAAGAGGAGTGAGACTGTCCCACTGTTCCCGTGTCCCATGGTGGCTGTACGTACGTGGCATGGAGGTGGGCACAGAGCAGGCATTCAGGGATGGCAGCTCTCCTGTGATGCAGGATTTGTAAGATCTGCTGCTGACAGCCCAGCAGTCTGGCCTCCCCAGTGGTGGCCTCTCAGGGAGCCTCTCTTTGTCCCTAAAGGACGTGCTGCTAGCTGCCTTCTTGTTTCATCTGGCTGCTGGGCCCCCCAAACAGTTGGCAAAGCAGTTGGCATCATGGACTATTTTTAGGTGGGGGAGTTAGTGGGGTGTGTGGATGTGGTGGGGCCCAGGGGGGTCCAGGAGACAGTTGCTTCACAAGCAACAAGATGGGGGGAGACGAGGAAGAATGCTCTCTTTCAGAATGTATGGACAAACTTTCACTTCTCCTTCATGACTGGAGCCAAAGGACACCTCCTCCGTACAGCCTTCCTTGATTTCCTCAATAAATACTCCAGAGAGTATTTAAGGGTCTACCCTGTGGGCTTCCCCCAGCTCTTGGTTATAATGTGAGAAATAATGTGCTGTAGGGATCTTATCTGATGCATTTCTGAGTCTCTCCTGCTCAGTACCTCTGAACCCCATCCTGTCATTCCTCATCATAACAACAAGGTATAGAGGTTAAGAGGCCAGATTTTGGAGTCACACAGCTGAGATCTACTCCTGTTCCTTTTCTAGCAAGATAACCATGTTCCAAGTTAAGTTTGTACAACTCTGTTTCCTCATCTGTAAAATGGGGGATTATCGTGCCTGCCTCCCAGAAATCAAGTCTTATTGCGCTCAAATCACAGAACATGGCACCTGGCATAGACTGAGAGATCTCTTGCAGGACCGGAAGGAGCTGCGTGCTCCCCAAGGTCTCCATCCTCTTTTTGGCTTCTCCGGTAGTGTGTGTGTGCTAGAGGGAAGGAGGGAGGTGTTCCCGGACACCCCGGGTCCAGAGGTCACCCCGCGAGAAAGTGACTGAGCTAGGCTGAAGACAGGTCTTCAAGTCGAGTCAATAGCAGCATTCTTCCTCGTCCTTCCTGCTAACGGACAACCCTCTCCTCCGATTCCTCTAGTATTTTCCTCCTCTCCTTCAGCCCTCGCTTCTCTCCTCTAATTCCACGGGTTCCCATTTGGGAGGCGGGGTCTTGGGCAGGAGGTGGAGAGTCCCGCAGCCAAAGGTGGGAAGAGGGGCCTCGCGCCCAGGGCGAAGTCTCCGGCTTGCGGTGTGTGTGGGGGGGGGGGGGGGCACGTGTCTCTGGGAGAACCCGTAAGTCCCCAGAAATGAGGGCGGGGTCTGGGGAGCCAGAACCCGGGGATGGATCTCAAAGATACCGGGGAGTCCCCGAACCAGTGAAGACTGGCTAGGGAGTTCCTGACGCGGAGTGGTGGGCCGGGCTTTCCAGAGCCTGGGGCGGGGTGGGGGAGGGGGCGTGGTCTCCCTAGAGGGGCGGGGCTCTGTAGACCCGCGTTAAGCTTCGCCGCAGGGGGCGGGGTCTAGGGTGGGGCGGGGCTTCTGGGGGCGGGGCATCGGGACAGGGGGCGGAGTGTGGCGGTTCGCATTCGCCCCCTCCCCCGGCCCCGGGTGTCCCCGTGACGAGGCAGCGCGGAGCCGCCGCGGGCCGGGCCCATCCCGCAGCAGCGGCCCCGGGGCCAAGCAGGGGCGAGGCGCGAAGGGAGAGGCGCCGAGCGGGACCGGGAGCGCGGCCAGGTGAGACCGCCGGGGCGGAGGGGGCGGGGGCTGCGCCGGGCGGGCTTCGGCGGGCGCGGGGGGCGTGTTTGCGTGTCTGGGGGCGGCAGGGGGAGTGGGTCCGAGGGCCGCCGCCGGGGTGCTGTTTGCGCGCTCTCGGGTCCCGGGTGGGCTCGGCCCCCGTCCGGGCACTGCCTGCGGGACTCGGGGTGTGCGGGACTGTGTGCGTGCGCGCGCGTGTTTGTGGCGAGGGGCCGCCGGGTGTGTATCTGCGTATGCGCTGGGCCGTCATTGTGCCTGCCCCCAGCGCGGGGCGCGGGCCTGCCCCGGCGCAGTCCCTCCTGCGCGGGGATGTTTTCCAAACAGGCTTCCTGCGGAGACGGGCTCTGCTGCAGCCCCAGCCGGAGGGGGGAGCGCCGCCCCCACAGGCCTCCAGAGACCCGGGGGGCCCTGGGACTGCAGACAGACACCTGAGGGAGGGAGGGGGCGCGCACCCGGGAGGGGTCCAGAGGCCTGCCCGCCCCGGTGAGGCCAAGGTGGGGAGACTGAGGCAGATGGATGGGGAGAGGAAGGTGGCCAGACAGACGGAGATGGGGAGGAGGGTGAGGAGAGAGACGGCGGAAAAAGGACAGCCCAGGAGGGCAGAGAGTCATTGAGAAAAAAGATAGACAGACAGGAGGCCTAGACCTGCAAAGGATCTGAATGATTAAGATGGATAAATAGATTCCAAAGACCCCCCAGAAGGGTTACTCGGAGGCCACTGGGCCAAGAGCCAACCCAGCAACTAAGTCTAAGATGAGGAATAAGGGTCCTCCAACTCCTGAGGTGTCCCTCTTCCAAGCAGATCCCAGACTGGTTGGTGTCCTGGCCAAAAAGAAGCCTCTTGCCTCCCCGTGTTGGTCCACCCCTATGGCCCCACCAAAGATCCTGACTCTCTGAATGGGGGGCCCTCTCCCCTTGGTTCCATCCCACCGGGTTCCCTTCCCCGGTATCCTGGCAACCCCGGGACAGTTTAAAGGAGGCAGAGGTGGAGCAGTTGCCATAGCAACAGAGGTGGGTCACTTAGCCTAGGTGGCCCTGCAGCAGGCCTGAGCTGGCATTGAGGGGGGTTGGGATGGGAGGTTGCAAAATTCTTTTTCTCCTCTCCCACTCTGCCCAGAATGGTGCTAGAAGGAAACCCTGAAGTGGGGTCTCCCCGAACCTCAGACCTCCGGCATCCAGGGACCCAGGGCTCTTGTGTCCTCTCTTCTCCTGGTGAAGATGCACAGCCAGGCGAGGAGCCCATCAAGTATGGCGAACTCATCGTCCTGGGGTGAGCGACCCTGGTCCAGGTGGGGCAGGGCACCAGGCACCCCCAGGGCAACAGACCAAGGGCCCCAGCTCTCCCCACGTATGACCTTCTGCTGTTTGTCCCTCTTCACCTTCCCAACTGAGAGACAGAGTTGATCAAACCCACCTCTATTCTTGTTAATTTATCTTCCCATTTTTTATAAATTACTGAGAAATCTCTTACTGCCCACCTAAGTTTCTGATCAGAAAAAAAGCAGCACCATCTGCCTTTCAAAAGCACCTAGCAGATGTAGGCTGGCGTGAAGAACTCTGGTTCTCCAGCAAAAATGCTTGGTTCAAATCCTGCCTCTGCAAGTTGCTTAACTTCCCTGTGCCTCCATTTCCCCATCTTACAAGTAGGGACGATAACGATACCTCAGAGGGTTGTCAGAGGAATGAAGGAGAAGATTTCTGTAAAGCACGTAGGACAGTGCCTGGCACATATCAGGTGTTCTGGGAGGCAGGCTTGTGCCAAGCCCTTTCATGGACATTATTTCATTTCAATCTTCACAAAGATGCTGTGAGGAAGGAGGTGAGGAAACCGAGGCTCAGAGAGGGGAAGTGACTGGTCCAAGGGCACACAGCTGGTAAGTGGCAAGGCTGGGATTCGGACCTAGGTCTTTCTCACTCCAGGTCGAGTGCACTTTGACTAAGCCACAGCTGACCCTCATGCTACAGATGAGAAAACCGAGGCCAGGAGGAGGGAAGCGATGTGAGCTGGTGGCTGGGGAGACCTCATTCCCTTCCTGGTCTCCCCCTGACCAGGAGCCTTGCACCGCCCACTTAGCGCTGCCCCCAGGCGCAGATCCCTCTTCCTCCTCCCCCATCCACACTTCCTTTTGGCCTCTCTCTCTGCCATCTGCCTGGAAGAAGATATTTGATGAGCTATGCTATCATTATGATTATTTAGAAATAATAGTGGCTACCGTGTGCTGACATGTACACGTCATGTGCTTTTTCCTAATAAGTTAACATTTATCAAGGGCTTGCAATCTGTATATGTCAGACGCTGTGCCAAGCATTTTCAAATGCTTTATCTCATTTAGTTCTCACAATGAACCTGCGAGGTAGGTCCCGATTAATTAGCACCATTTTACAGAGGTTATGTGATAAGTGGAAGAGCCAGGATTGAAGCCAGGCCCATCTGTGAGTCCCGAGCCTGTGTCCAGAACTGGCCCACACCCCCTAAGTGGGAAGAGTTTAGGAAGGCAAAAGTGATTTTGCCCCTGTCAGGGCTGCTTGCGTGAGAAAAACAGCTGCTGGGTGTCCCAAAGGAAGGGCAGACTTTCAGTTGAGGGCGAGGCCACTGATGAGGGAGAGTGAAGACCTAAGGGTAGAGGCCCTCTTTGCTGTGGTTTATGCTTGCTAGAGCAATGAAGCCCCACGCTGGATAGAGCCACCTGGAGAGCACACTGAAAAGACCCCCTGACACTCCCATCCCAAACCTACAGAATCAGAGTCTTCATGGGTGGAGCCAGGGAATCTACATTTTAACAAGCCCACAAGAAAACTCTGAATCAAGTGGTCTTTGTCTGTATTTGGCACCTCTTCATCCTGGCACTCCTAGCTCCAAAACCTTCTGTAGCTCCCTAGTCTCACCGAATAAAGTCCAGACTCCTAAGCTTGGTGTTCAGAGCCCTTCCCCCAGCTTCACCTGCCTCGACTTCAGCTGAACACCCAAGTCACCACTCCCTGATCTCACCAAACCCTGCCAGTCTCAGGCCCTTCGCTTGGGGCGAGCCTTCCCTCTGGAAGGACTTCTGCAAGAGAGGCCGGAGTCAGACAGACCCGAGTTCAAATCTCTGACTTTTTCACTTACTAGCCTGGGACCTCAGGCAGGTCAATTTACCTCCCTGAGCCTCAATTTTCCTTATCTGTAAAATGGGAAGAAAGATACTTGCCTGGCAGGACATTGCACAGATTCCATTAGGTAATTAATAACGTGAAACTCCAGGAACACAGGAGGCTCCCGTCCATGGCAGTGATCAAGGCTGTGACTCACCCCATCTTTGCCTTCCACAGTCACTCCCTCTGGATAAAAGCTGGAAGGAAGGTAGAAGTTTGACATGTATGGATATATGGAGCTGGTGGCATTGTGGGTCTGTCTGTTTCTTTCATTCTGGTTTCCATTCGTACTTGTGGTGTCGTAAATGAAAGTTTGCAGTAAAGGTGAATTCCTTCCCGTTCTTCAAGGCCGAGTAAAGGTGTTCCCCCTCTCCGAAACCTGATCTGAGAATTCCCTTCTCCTGCCTCTGGGCCTGTGGTATACAGTTCGTGCCCAGCTTCCTTGAAAAGCTCAGGACACCCCTTCCCTGCCACCAAGGAGACAGAACTGACCTGCGGTGTGCCCCCTGTGGCACTCCAGCACCCAGCAGCTGACCAGTCAGGTGTCCAGGAAACTGGATAATTGAATAAAAGACCTTTTGAAGATATTCTGCCCTTCATCCTTCTCCCCAAACGCATCCTTCTCCCCAAACTCCTAGTTTCCGCTGGGTCTAGAGCTTGTTTATGAAGGTAGACTGCCCAGAAGTTGGCAGTTCCTCCAAATCGCTCAGGTGCTCACTTTCTCTCTCTCTCTCTCTCTTTCTTTCTCCCGGCAACCCCTTCTTTTTAACCCCCTACACCCACAGCTACAACGGGTGTCTGGCAAGTGGGGACAAGGGCCGCCGGAGAAGCCGCCTGGTGCTGAGCCGCCGGCCCCATGCCAATGGCGTGAAGCCCGACGTTATGCACCACATTTCCACACCGCTCGTCTCCAAGGCAAGCAGCTTATCCCAGTGGACCTGGACAAAGGTCCTGTGCTCTCTGCCCAAGTCCCAGGTCTTCGGCCTTCTGGGTCCTACCCCCACGCGATGGCACTGGAGCAGGGGAGCCGCCTTGTGTCTTCACTCACTCATGGCCTTGGGCTGCCAGAGAAATGGTGCGGGGGAGGGATCCCTTGTAGTGCACCGTAGTAACAATTCACAAAATATTTCTTGGATGACCAGACCCCAGCCATTGAATGGAAATGGTCAGCATCATTTTGAGGCAGCCACGGCTCAGAGGAGGGGCATGACAGTCACACAGCAATGGCAAAGGAAAAGCCTTTGGCTTCAGAGCACTGGGGTTAAGATACAAGCTCTCCTGTGTCTAGCTGTGTGTCTTTAGGCCAGCTTCTTCTCCTCTCTGAGCTGCAGTTCCCTCTGCTATAAAATGGGAATGATAACGATGCCTCCTTCTTGGGGTGGCTGTAGGGGTCAAGTAAGGTAACCTGCATATAGTGCCAGCCACACAGCACTTCCTTGGTGAAGGTAGAGCAGGCCCCTTGCTGGGATTGGTCAGCAGGCCTTGGGTTCTAGCCTCTGGCTCCAAGGCCCACACTTCTTCTGGCCACATGCCCTGGGAAATGACTTCTCCTTTCTCCCCACCAGGCACTGAGTAACCGCGGCCAGCACAGCATCTCGTACACGCTGTCCCGGAGCCACTCGGTCATCGTTGAGTACACACATGACAGTGATACGGACATGTTCCAGGTATGCTCAGGCCCTTCTGCATGCCTCTTGGTCACTGGGCCACCAGGCCTCGAGGTCCAGCTCTGCGGGTATTCCAGGGTGAACTTGGAAGACCAGGGCCCTGGTGAAGTTGCTCTGGGGGCCCCCAGTACAGTCGACTATGCTCCAGATGAAGAAGCAGGATGTCCAGGGAAGGCTGTTCACTTCCTGGAGTCACACAGCAAATCGGTGGCCACATCAAAATTTAAAAAACCCAAGACCAGACACCCAGGCCACAGGCAGCTTAGGGGTTCAGAGTGTGACATGAGAGTCACACTGCCTGGGGCAGATCCCAGCTCCATCACTTACCAGCTGGGTGACTTTGGGCAAGAGTCACTCACTCGCTCTGGGCCTCAGTTTCCTCCTCTCTACAGTGGGCCCATAACATACCACTCCATGGACTATCAGGCAGATCAGCCGAGATACTGCACGTGAAGCGCGGGGCTTGGTATCTAGTACCTACAAAAAATTCACTTCCAGACTGGGTGTCACCTTTCCACTGATCATTCAAAAAAAGAAAAAAAATCAACTCGTGTTTATTAAGTAGGGGAGACAGAGAAGCCCCAGGCCCCAGTGACTGGATTTGGAGACGCCAGCTGAGAGCCCAGAGGGCCTGGGGAGCTGGGATGTTACTGCTCCCTCCTCGTTGTTTGGTGACCCTGCTTACAGAGCAGCTGCCGGGAACCCGGGCTGGCGGAGGTTGGGGGAAACCCTTGGGACTGACCTGCACACATAGCATATCTGGGCTTGCTCCCCTCTTCGTCCCAGATCGGCCGCTCCACAGAGAACATGATCGACTTTGTGGTAACAGACACATCCCCCGGGGGAGGGGCTGCCGAGGGCCCCTCAGCCCAGAGCACCATCTCCCGCTACGCCTGCCGCATCCTGTGTGACCGCCGGCCGCCCTATACTGCCCGCATCTATGCCGCTGGCTTTGATGCCTCCAGCAACATCTTCCTTGGAGTGAGTGAGCCCCCCAGGCAGGGACTGGGATGTCATCTGAGAGTGAGTAGAAGGGTCGGGTAGGGAGGGGCAGTGCCCTGGGTGATGGACCAGCCGGCAGCCATCCTAACCAGGACCTGTGCTGGGACCGGTGATGCCACTTAACAAATGAGCACTGAGAGGCTCTGAGAGTTCTGGCTGTGCAGTGTCCATTCCAGTCCTCTCTGGGTCGCCTCTGACCGTGAGGGTAGAAGGGCAGCATCCCTGGCTCACAGCTGGCTGGAGGGGGGCCACTCGGAAATAGGATCTGATCCCACGTGTGGTCTCAGGAGCGGGCGGCCAAGTGGCGGACCCCCGACGGCCTGATGGACGGCTTAACCACCAATGGGGTCCTGGTGATGCACCCAGCAGGCGGCTTCTCGGAGGACTCAGCCCCGGGTGTCTGGAGGGAGATATCCGTCTGTGGGAACGTGTACACTCTGAGGGACAGCCGCTCTGCACAGCAGCGAGGGAAGCTGGTAGGCGGCCTGCTCCCTGCCCACCCTCTCCCCCCATCCCTGCCGGGCCCTTCCCCCTGATCTCCTCCCCTCCTATCCAAAGGAGCCCCAACAGGCTCCATCTAGGGGCCGTGCCCCACTTGCCCCACAGAAAGGGCCAGACCGTAATCTCCAGAACGTAGCCCACGTGCTGCTGGAGGCCCCTGGGGTGGCGTGTGTTAGAGCAGACGTGAATGCTGCAGTACCTGGTGGCTTTAGGGAGGAATCACAGCCTCTCACGAGGCTGACACTTGGCCCATGTGTGAGCGGATTATAGCCTAAAGTGTTGGCAGTCTGTAAGGTGTCTCTCACATTCAGACGGATTTAGCCTTATTATCCTCGCCTCGCCGGAAGGGCCCTTAGAGGAGTTCTGACTGAGGGGACAGTGAAGGCTCCACGTGGCACAGATGAGAGAACCCAGGTTCAGAGCTGCGAGAGAGTCCTAGAGAGAGGTAGGGGCCAGCCCAAGGTCACGGGGCCAAGCTCGTCAAATGGGCCATGAGGCAGAGCTCTTCAGCGTGTGAGCACATCGGGCCCGTGGAGGCAAAATCGCAGGGAAGAGCAGGGCTTCTCTTTCCAGAGCATCAGTTCTACCAGGAGATCTGGGAAAACGTTACTTTTAAAAACACTGTGCATGTAAATTTCACTAGCACCCGCTTGCGGAGTATCCACGACGTTCCAGGTTCCGTTCTAAGCATTTACAGTGATTGCTTCCTGAGAACCACTTGAGATAATGGGAAGTATGGGAAGTAGCATCCAGCCTGAGGATAAGGAAATGAAGACGCAGAGAGGTTCAGTAACTCCACCACAGATGCCGAGTTATAGACAGTGAAGCCAGAATTCACACCCAGACAGGCTAGCTCTAGAGTCCTTGTTTTTAGCCACAGCCAAGAGGACAGCTGCCTTGGGCCGAGTCCCCAAGTTTCAGATTGAAGAGTTTCCCACTTGTGCCCTTAGGGGAGAGCCTGGGGGGAAACTTTATTTTGGTCCAGATCTCCTGATTTGACCACTGACATGACTAAGTCCCCGCCCCACTGTGAGGGACAATGCATGCCTGGACTTTGACTTGCCCTCCTGTGTGGCTTCTCAGCGCTCCTGGCTGCTCTGCCTCCATCCTCACCGCTAGTCTGCCCCAGCCCTGCCCCCGCCCCGCTGTCTCCTCTGGCCTAACTGGCCCCCCTGTGCAGGGTGTGTTCTCCAGGGAGGTTTGGTGGGATGGACAGGTGGCTTGGCTGAGGGGATGGCCGCCCAACGGCCAGGGTTTGAGCGGCCTCTTGAGCAGTAAGGCCCTTCTGCTGTCTCTGGCAGGTGGAAAATGAGTCCAACGTGCTGCAGGACGGCTCCCTCATTGACCTGTGTGGGGCCACTCTGCTGTGGCGCACGCCGGCAGGGCTGCTGAAGGCCCCCACGCTGAAGCAGCTGGAGGCCCAGCGGCAGGAGGCGAACGCGGCACGGCCCCAGTGCCCCGTGGGCCTCAGCACCCTGGCCTTCCCGAGTCCGGCCCGGGGCCGCACAGCACCCGACAAGCAGCAGCCCTGGGTCTACGTCCGGTGTGGCCACGTCCACGGCTACCACGGCTGGGGCTGTAGGAGAGAGCGGGGCCCCCAGGAGCGCGAGTGTCCTCTCTGTCGCCTCGTGGGGCCCTACGTCCCCCTGTGGCTTGGCCAGGAGGCAGGCCTCTGTCTGGACCCTGGGCCGCCGAGCCATGCCTTTGCACCTTGTGGCCATGTGTGTTCGGAGAAGACTGCCCGCTACTGGGCCCAGACACCGCTGCCCCACGGCACCCACGCTTTCCATGCTGCCTGCCCCTTTTGTGGGGCCTGGCTCACCGGCGAGCATGGCTGCGTCCGGCTCATTTTCCAGGGGCCGCTGGACTAGGCTCCCTGGGGGCCCCGGCTGCCACGCCCGCCTGCCCACCTAGATCCCCCACCTCCTGCAGCCCAGAGGGAGCTCTGCATGTGGGACTCTACCCGCTGGCACATAGCCACACCAGATGGACATGTTGGATGGATGGGCTGTGCTCCTCCCCTCTTAACTCTGGTCCCTGAAACCCCTACCCCGGTCGGAATGACGGGGCCCTCAGCACCAGCTCTGTCCCGGGCTGATGGAGGGAAGCCCATCCCTGTGCCCTGGCCCTTCCTGGGGTGTCCCACATCATGCCGCCTACACTGTGTCCCTGGGGGCGTGAAGGGGCCGTGGGTTCCTGACCCCCAGCTTAGGCTGGCCGTGCCCTGAGCCTGCCGACCCAGCTCCAGATACCCCGCTGCTGCCCTGGGTTCCTCTATAAATCTCGCTGCTCAGCCTGCCCTCACAGATCCCGCGTGTCCGGCATGCGTGCGGTGCCGCCAGCCCCTGCATGAGTGAGGGGTGGGCAGCAGGCCGGGGCCGGCATCTGCTGGTACCCACTCCAGGCTGGACTCCACGCCACGTGAGCTCTGGGGACACAGAGACGATCGGACTTGGTTCCCTGCCCGGTGGAAGGCACAGTCTAGTGGACGACAGACCTGATTACCGAATGACAACACGGTTTCCTGGGCACCAGGATCAGAGAATCATCAAGGGCTGCAGAGCTGGTCTCCCAAGCAGGCGCGAGAGTGAGGGAGGCTTGCGTGGGAACTCCCTACAGGAAGGGGAGGGTGCTCTGGGCAGGGGGGAGGCTGAGCACAGGCGAGGCTGTCAGGAAGCAGGGACCTGAGTGAGGGGCTGGAGAAGGGGTTGCAGAGGGCTGGAGCAAGAGGTTGGGGCTGCCCTGACAGGGAAGATGCTGGATGGAGGCTTTGGAACCTCGTTTGTGGATAGTCAGGAGCCGGGGGCGGGAAGGGGACTCGGGGTCCCGGAGTGCTGGCTGTGACAGAAGGGCCACTATTACCAAGTGCCCACTGTGCCCTTCACTGTGCTGCTGCTGCTAATAACTATCTATTAACTAACCAGAAGCTTTTGCTATTTAATGCTCACAGTAACGGGGTGGGGGCGGGGAGGGGTTACCGTTTCTGTTTACAGAGAGATTAAGGCACAGGCGCCAAGTCCCACAGCTAGAAAGTGGCCAAGCCAGGACCCAGATCCGTGACTGCCTGCCTGGCCTCAGCCTGGCCTCTTCCATCACCCTGGGCTGCTTTCCTTGGATGGGGGCGGGAGGGGAGGGGCGGGCAGCCCAGGTCACCGGCACAGCGTGTGCGAATGTGTGGCAGGGAATATGCTTCACCCACAAAGGAGTCGGGTCTGGAGGGGCAGAAAGGAGAAATGAGAGGTGAGGACATTGGGCTGGGGTCTGGTGGCCCTTGGTTGCCATGGAGACCAAGACGGAACCGGACCCTGACTCATCTTGGCTAAGCGGCACCTCTCCCTGAGAACCAAGGCAGGCTCAGTGTGCTGCTGAGGTTGCTTTTAGACCATTCCTGGGGGGAGCAAGCTAGGGAGACTGGGAGATGGAGATTCTGGAAATATAAAAAAATCTGGAAAAGAGTTTGCTAAGTATAGGCCTCCTGGGCATCATCCCCAGTTGAAGACAGCCGCCAGAGCCTTACAGAGTATAGATTCCAAGGGGAGGGCCTGCTGCAGGCCGCACAGCTGGTGGGGGCCACAGAGACCAGACCAGGGGCTCTCGAGAGGACAGAGGGCTCCTGAGGGTGGTGAAAAGGGGATCTGGTGAGATTCCTGCTCCGGGGCCCCCACATACCACAGTGGGGGAGCCCAGATGGGGAGGCTCAAGCATCTGTGGGAATATTGCGAGCCCTACATGCACACACAAAACACTGATAATCCAGTTCTCTCTTCTGGCCCTGTTGGGAACCAGGTAAGGGATGTTCCGATCCTGTTTCCAGTAAGGAGAGGAGAGAGTAGAGGCAAGCACAGAGCATGGTGCCGCCCCAGGGAGAACTTGGAGGTGGTGGTGGCGGTAAGACGGCCCTGATCTTGGCCCACCTCTGCCCCTTTCCAGCTCTTGGAGCGTCCGTCTCCTCACCTTTTAAATGGAATAGCAATTCCTATATGACCAGATGGCAGTGAATGTTCTGAGAGCACCTGTAGCACAGCAGGTATTTAATGTTCATTCCTCACCTGCCCTTCCTGCATGTCCATGGGGAAGAACCAAGGCTAGGGATGGCCGAGGCTCCAGTGACTGGATTTCTCCGTGTGATTATGCATGTGTGCATACTGGGGCCAGTGGAGGAGACAGAGTGGTGGAAGTTCTTAGGAAGGCTAGACCCCAGTTCAGGGACTGGGTGGCCTCAAGAAAGTCAATGAAACTAATAGTCCCAGTTTCTCCATCTCCTACAATGGGTAAAATGATGATATCCTATCAGGGTTTTTACAAGAATGAAATAGCCTCCATGTTAAGCTGGTGGCATAGGACCTTGTGTGTTAACCGTGAACATAAAAACGTGGCTTCTTTGAGGATCCCAGGAGTCCTGAGATCTTTTGCGAGCCTGAGCTGCCTGTTGATGGCTAGAGAGCGCCACCTCCCTTACTGGTGCCCCGCTCAAATTCACCCAAGTCAGGGGAGTATACCCATTTTAAAGACAATAAAAATTGAGACACAGGGAAGAAGAGGGGTGACCTTCCTAAGGACATAGAGAATTTATTGAGCTTTTCTCCATGGTGATAGTCATCATCGGAGTCAGCCCCTCCGGGCACAACACTAGGCAGCAGACTGCCCAGTCATCAGTTTACTCCCAGCTATAGCATCCTTGGGAGTGGAGGCAGTTGTTAGCTGGGTTTTCTGGCTGAGGAAGCTAAGACTCTGAGAGGTAAAGGGTCCTGCCCGAGGCTACACAGCCAGTAGATGATGGTGGCCAGATTTGACCTTAGATGACCTGGCTCCCCCCACGCTGACCCAGGCCCCTCACAATATTCTCCACTGAGCCCAGGCCTGGCACCAACGCTTGGACATGCCATGCCTGACCCAGGCTGTCCTCTTGTGAGTCAATGCAGAGGTGCATAGCTGGACCTCAGGCCCAGCTCGGTCCTGGTCCGCCTTTTGGGGTCCCAGGCAGCTCTCCCAACAGGCATCGGGCGAACACCAACAAGTTCCAGGCCCCTCGCGTCTTTGTGCTGAGGAAACTGAGGCTCAGAGACGTTTAGTGGCTGCCTTCCAACCCCTGGCGAATGGATGGCGGTGCAGTGAAGCACTTGTCCCCCCACGGGTGTGATCGCCTCGGCTCATCGGCAGCTGACCTTGTAGGTTCCCAGTGTCCTAAAAGTCTCCAGCTCCTGACCCTCGAATCCACTGAGGGAGGGAGAGTCACATCACTTCCCGAGCGCAGGTTCCCACCTGCAAAACTGAGGTCCCGGGACCCAAAGGGGGGCGGCGCTGGGGCTCTGTGGGGAAGTCCCCGCTGCTCCGTACATGACATCCATGCCGCCCCGCCCGGACTCGAAGCGTCAGCCCGGTCTGCCGGGACTAGGCCGCGGCCGGGCCGGCCACTCCGGTTCCCAGCCGCCGAGCCCGCACCCTCGCGAACAAAGGCCAAGGCCGCAGGGGCCATGCCGCGCGCGACCCAGTAGGGCCCGGGAGCGGAGAGCGGCGGGCGGGCGAAGCGCGCCGAGGGGTGCCTATTGGCCGGAGCTGACGTCCATCCGGGCCCCGAAGCCCGACGATTGGCCGCGGGGGGCGGAGTTCGCGGAGCCCCAATGAATGGGGGAGCCGGAAGCAGGAAGTGAGTTTGCGATGAGAGCAGCTGCTGCAGGTGAGGAGCGGCGCCCGGGTTTCGGGGTCACAATGCGTCATCCTCGGGGGACAGGGCGAGTCTGGACCGAAGGCAGGATTATTCCTTTTCTGCCTTCCATCCAGGACCCCTTCCACGTTCCCCGCGGCCCCGAGCCAAGGAACCCTCCGGGCAGCAAAGAGTTAACCCCGAGGGTTGTGCTGTTGGGGCGGGGCATCCGGAGCGGTGGGGGAGGCTGGACTCTCAGTCCCGGGACGGGAGGGCGGTGTGGAGAATGTCCTAGGTTGGGAGATCCCGTATCCCAACGGGATTGTGAGACTTCGGTAAGTCGCGTGGTCTCTCTCAGCCTCAGTCTCACTGTCTGTAAAATGAGTTTTCTTCCAGCTCCGAACTAACGTGGCTCTGTAGTTCCCCTGGCCAAGCACAGGGAGAGGGTTGGAGGATGGAAGGTCAAAGAAAAGGTGTTTCGAAGGATGAGAGCGAGACAGATTGCACACCCTCCTGGTGAGGTCGGCCTTATCATCGCCCCCATTTTATAGAGGTGGAAACCGAGGCGCAGAAAAGTGAAACAACTGACTTGGTTTTAGGAGCTAAGAGCTGAATCAGGTTTGGAACCTGGATTTTCCAGCTGGTGGCCTGAAACTCTACCCTTGCCACCACAGTGCTGGGTGAAATTGAAGAACTTATAGGAGAATTCTGAAGAGGAGGCTAAGAAGTCAGGGCAGGAGTAGGGGCTGCCTGAGGGCCCTGGGCTGGGAGTCTAGAGATTCAGGTCTCAGCTTCTGACCTCTCCCTTTGTGTTAGTAGGCAAAGCTCCTAGCCTCTCTGGGCCTCAGTTTCCCCCTTGGTAATACTAGGTAGTTTAATTCAGTCTTTAAGGTTGAGGGCCCCAGGCCAAATATGACCTACCGGTGTATTTTGTAATATCTTTGCGTGTGTTGCCTAACCTCTGAGCCTCAGTTAATATATCTGCGAATGGGTTTGGGGGAGGATTAAGTGAGACCATGAGAGCGCTTAGCTAGGTGTGTACTCAGTATGCAGTAAATGATGGCTGTGATGATGGCGCTGGTTCTCAGCAGGGCCCATGGCGGACGCCCAGTACATCCTGCCCAATGACATCGGTGTGTTTAGCCTGGACTGCCGGGAGGCCTTACGCCTGCTGTCGCCCACAGAACGCCTCTATGCCCACCATCTGTCACGGGCCGCCTGGTATGGAGGCCTGGCAGTACTGTTGCAGACCTCTCCTGAGGCCCCCTACATCTATGCCCTGCTCAGCCGCCTCTTCCGCGCCCAGGACCCCGACCAGCTGCGCCAGCTTGCCCTGGCTGAGGGCCTTACCGAGGAGGAGTATCAGGTCAGTTCTTTTAGGTCATTTGGCATTTCCTGAATGGCTTCTGGGTATGAGGGACCACAAGCAGGAGTACAAAGGTCCTTCTCTGTAGAGTAGACCAAGGGCTACAAATATAGGAACGTCTCCTGGAGCCTCAGTCTTCCCATCTAGAAAATGCACATGAGGGTAGTCTGTACCTCCTGGGGTTGCAGTGACCTGATTCCAAGATAAATAGTGGCCACTGTGAGTAAAGGAAACAGCTATGGACACTCAGAGATGGTAGAGAAGGGAGTCCAGGGTAGGAATCAGGAGGTCTGAGTTCGGACCAGATCTTCCTCTACCATGTTGTGGGTCCCTGCCTGTGCCCTGGCTTTTGTTTGTTTGTGGGTTCATTGGCCAAGAATTACTTAGACGCATTCGTAGTGCATTGCTGCGGTGCAGAAAGACCCAAAATGAAACGTGAACATCGCCTATTCGATGGTGGCGTGTTCAGCCTTTCAAGTCCTCTGTCTGTGTATTGCATTCCTCTACGTGTACATGAGCATGTGCACCAGTTCCTTCTTTTGTCCTTTACATAAATGGGATCATACTCTCCGTGTTCTTTGGAGTCCTACTTTTTTTTTTTTTTTAATTGAACACCATGTCTTGGAGAACTTCTGTGGGGTACATGGAAAGGCACTTCATCCTTTTTGTTGACCGTGAAGCACTTCACTGCAGTGTACACCAGAATCAGTTTATATTGTTGGACATTTGGATTGTTCCTGATTCTTCTTAGAACTAGTGCCACAGTGAGCATACTTGTGTGCATGTATGAGGAGGCTCTATTTCTAAAAGTAGCATTGCTGGGTCAAAAGCTCTGTACATTTACAAGTGATCGATGTTGTTAGGTCATCTTTTATAAAAGTTTCACCAACAATGTATGAGAAAGTGGCCTGTGTTTCTACATGTAAAATAAAGGGATTGAATTGCTTATCTCTGAGCTGAGGCCCAGGCTGTTTCTTCTCCTTTTCTTTAACTTTTAGTGATCACATCCCATCTCTAGACCTTGACTTATTAAAAGAGCTAATGGCTGGGGAAGTGCGACCTGAGTGTTGCTATTCTCCGTGGGACACTTTTGCTTGCAAATAGCAGAAACCCGCCTCAAACTGGCTTGAGTGGAAATGAAAATCATGACTGCCAGTTTCCAGTCCGGCATGTAAGGAGCTCATAAGTCACCAGTCTGTCCTAGCAAGTAAAAGGTGGAATATGCTGGAAAAATCAGTAACATTTCATCTGTCCTTAAGTAAGTGATGCCACAGGGCTAACTGCTGCCCCCACATGGGAGAGATAGACAGGTGGGTACAGAGAATCACAACTCACCAGTGCAAAAATTCATGAGCAGAAACCTCCCCCAGAACCAGTGCTGAAAACCTGATAGACAGATTGCTGGAGGCTCAGTGTGGGCAGCTCTGAGAGTTTAAAAACTCCAGGAGAATCCAGTCAGAGGAGGGGTCTCCACACTTTCAAGAATTTGGGGAATTTTACCTCTAGGATCTTGGTCCTCACAATGGATTGGATTTCAGAGAAAAAGCCCCTTGTGCTTCTGGCCAAGGGAGGGGCAGGGGAACCATTTTTGAAAAATGCCAGAACATTCTATTCTTCCCACTTAGCTCTCGGGAGAAACTGTATCAGCAGAGCCTAGAGCCTAACTGACCTGGGTGGAGGAGAATATCCCATTTCAGACAGTTCAAGAACTGTCCTGTCCCACCTAAGGAGGAGGGCGGGGACATGGGACACAGAGGTGCATGTGAAGTTCTTTGAGGTAAAGGTTCACTGAGAAACTGCCAAGACCTAATCGTGGGACTGGAGAATGCTTCACCTGCTCCTACATCTTACCATTGTACGACTAAAGGGCCCATTTACAGCAGTTCCTTTTACCAGTGCATCATGTCTGACTGTCAAGAAAAAATGACAAAACATACTAAAGGCAAAAAACACAGCTTGAAGAGACAGAGAAAGCATGAGAAGCAGATTCCGACGTGGCAAGGATGTTGGACTTACCAGACCAGGAGTTAAAACAACTATGGCTGATACGCTGAAGGGCTCTCATGGAGAGAGCAGACAACATGCAGGAACAGGTAGGCAGAGACTCGGAAATCCTAAGAAAGAACCCAAACTGCTAGAAGTCAGGAAACATAGAAAAGTCCTAGAAGAAGCTGGAGAAAAAATGGATCTTACCTTTAGAGGAGCAAAGATAAGAATTTCATCCAGCTCCTCAGAAACCACACAAGCAAGAAGAGAGTGTATTGAAGCATTTGAAGTATTGCAAGAAAAAGCTACCAGCCAGGGGTGCCTGGGTGGCTCATTGGGTTGAGCCTCTGCCTTTGGCTTGGGTCGTGGTCTTGGGGTCCTGGGGTCGGGCCCCACATCGGGCTCTCTGCTCAGCGGGGACTCTGCTTCCCCCTTTCTCTCTGTTTGCCTCTCTGCCTGCTTGTGATTTCTTTCTCTGTCAAATAAATAAATAAAATCTTAAAAAAAGAGAGAGAGAGGAACAGAGGAAATCCTTCCTAATTAATTCTATGAGGCCAAAATTATCCTAATACCAAAACCAGACAAAGGCAATACAAGAAAACTACAGACCATTCTCTCATTTACATAGATAAAAAAAAAATCCTCAAAAATATTAGCAAATCAAATCCAAGAATGTATAAAAAACCATACACCATTACATAGTAGGATTTATCCTGGGCATGCAAATCTGTCTCAACATTTGAAAATAAATAATTCGTCTCCTCAACAAGCTAAAGAAGAAAACCACATGATCATATCAGTAGATGTAGAAAAAGCATTTGACAAAATCCGTCACCTATTCACGATCAAACCAAGCAAATTAGAAATAGAGGAGAGCTTCCTCAATTTGATAAAGATAAAACCCATCTACAGAAGCCCTACATCTAATATATCTAATGGTGAAAAACTCAACGCTTTCCCACTTAGATCAGGAACAAGGCAGAGAAGTCCCCTCACTGGTTTTCAGCATTTTACCAGAAGTCCTAGCTAATGCAATAAGGCAAGAACAGGAAATAAAATGTATGCAGATTAAGGAAGACACAGAACTGTCTTGGTTCACAGAAAATATGATTGACCATCTACGTACAAAATCCAAAAGAATTGACCAAAAAACTCCTAAAACTCATAAGTGATTATAGCAAGGTTGCAGGGTGCAAAGTTAATATGCAAAAGTCAGGGGCACCTGAGTGGCTCAGCCATCAAGTGTCTGCCTTCAGCTCAGGTCATGATCCCAGGGTCCTGGGATTGAGTCCCACCTTGGGCTCCTTGCTCAACAGGGAGCCTGCTTCTCCTTCTGCCTGCCTCTCTCCCTGCTTGTGCTCTCTCCCTGCCTCTCTCTCTGACAAATAAATAAATGAAATCTTTAAATATGTAGATAGATAGATAGATATAACCAGTTGCTTTTTTTTTTTAATTGATTTGACAGAGACAGAGAGAAAGAGAACACAAGCAGAGGGAGCCAAGCAGGGAGCCCGACGTGGGGCTTGATCCCAGGATCCTGAGATTATGACCTGAGCCAAAGGCAGCCACTCAACAACTAAGCCACCCAGGCACCCTAGTCGGTTGCTTTTATTTTATTTTCTTTTAAGATCTATTTGTTTGTTTATTTATTTATTTGACAGACAGAGATAACAAGTAGGCAGAGAGAGGGGGAAGCAGGCTCCCCGCTGAGCAGAGAGCCTGATGCAGGGCTCAATCCCAGGACCCTGGGAATCATGACCTGAGCTGGAGGCAGAAGCTTTAACCCACTGAACCACCCAGGCGCCCCAGTCAGTTGCTTTTAATATACCAGAAAGGAACAATAAAAATTCAAAATGAAAACCATAATACTATTTCTAAGTAGCACACAAGGAAGTGAAATACATAGTTCGAAAATACAACAAAGCGTGTTTAAAACTTGGGAAAATTACAAACTGATGAAAGATATCAAAAAACTTAATAAGTGGAGAGATAGTCCATGTTCATGAATAGGAATATTCAGATTTATAAGGATGTCAGTTCTTGGGGCACCTGGGTGGCTCAGTCAGTTAAGTGTCTGCTCAGGTCATGATCCTGGGGTCCTGGAATCAACCCCACGTTGGGCTCCCTGCTGAGCAGGGAGTCTGCTTCTCCCTCTTCCCCTCACCCTGCTTATGCGCTCACTGTCTCAAGTAAATAAATAAAATCTTAAAAAAAAAAAAAAAGATGTCAGTTCTTCCCAAATTTATAGATTCAATGCAATGTGATTAAAAATCCCAGTTATTTTATTTTCAACACAATATTGGGGAAAGAGGGAAGAAGAACAGAGCTGGAGGATCACCACTCACCTTCAAGACTTACTCTAAAGCTGCAGTAATCAACACAGTGTGGTGTTGGCAAAAGGGCAGACAAATAGATCAATGCAACAGAATAAAGAGCCTGGAAATAGACCCCCATACAGTCAGTTGATCTTTGACAAAGGAACAAAGCAGTATCATGGAGTAAAAATAGTCTTTTTTTTTTTCCCTAAAGATTTTATTTATTTGACAGAGAGAGAGATCTCAAGTAGGCAGAGAGGCAGGCAGAGAGAGATGGGGTCGCAGGCTCCCTGATGAACAGAGAGCCCAATGTGGGGCTCTATCCCAGGATCCTGAGATCATGACCTGAGCCAAAGACAGAGGCTTAACCCACTGAGCCACCCAAGTGCCCCTAAAAATAGTCTTTTCACCAAATGGTTCTGGAGCAACTGGACATCTACTTGATAAAAAGAAAAAAAAGAAGAGAAAAAAAAGAATCAAGACCAGACATGGACATTGCATCTTTCACAAAAATTAATTCAAAGTGGATCAGAGATTTAAATGTTAAATGCAAAAGTGTAAAACTCCCAGAAGATAACATAGAAAATCTAGATGACTTTGGGTATGGAGATGACTTTTTAGGTACGACACCAAGTATGATCCATAAAGAAATAGTTGATAAAGTGGGCTTCAGTATAATTAAAAAGTTCTGCTTTGTGAAAGAAATTGTCAAGAGAATGAAAAATCAAGCCACAGATTGGGATAAAAATATTTGCAAAAGGTAATATTTGATAAAGGACTCTTAGCCAGAATACATAAAGAACTCTTAAAACTCAACAATAAGAAAAACAAGCAACCCAATTAAATGGGCCAAAGACTGTAACAGATACTTCACCAATGAAGAATGCAGATGGCAAATAAGCCTGTGAGAAGATGTTCTACATCGTATGTCATTAGGAAATTGCAAATAAATAAAGTAATGAGAGAACCACTACACACCCATTAGCTTTGCCGAAATCCACAACACGGACGACACCAGATGCTGTTGCAGGGGTAGCAACACCAGGAATTCTTGTTCATTGCTGGTGGGAATGTAGAATCATATAGCTGCTGTGGGAGGTCATTCGACAGCTTCTTGCAAAAGAAATGTACTCTTCCTGTGGGATCCAACAGTGATGCTTCTTGGTTATTGACGGAAGTGAAATCTTGAAAGGAGGTAAAAACGTAGGTCCACACAAAAGCCTGCAGATGAATGTTTGTAGCAGCTTTATTCACAATTGCCAACGATAGGAGCAACCAAGATGTCCTTCAGTAGCTGAGCTGACAAATTGTGATCCATCCAGACAATGGAATATTAGTCAGTGCTGGAAAGAAATGAAGTATCAAGCCATGAAGAGTCATGGGAAGGTCAAATGCGTATTACTAAATGCAAGAAGCCAATCTTGCAAGAAGCCTACATACATGTGATTCCATCTATACGATATTCTGGAAAAGATAAAACCATGGAGATAGGAGAGGGGATCAGTGGTTGCCAGGCATTGAGGGGAGGGATCGTAGGGTGCTAAAACTACTACTCTGTAGTACAGAGTAACATGCCTTACGTAATAGTGGACATATGCCATCCATTTGTCCAAACCCACAGAGCGTGCACCAAGAGTGAACCCTTATGTAGACTGGTCTTGGGTGGTGATGTGTCCAGGTAGGTTCACCTGTTGTAACAAATGTGCCACTCCAGTGGGAGACGTTGATGATGGGGAGGGCTGTTCATGTCGGGGGGGTCAGTGGGTACGTGGGGAATCTGTATACTTTCTGCCCAGTTTTGCTGTGGCTCTAGAATGCTCTAAAAAATAAAGTCTATTTCGAAAAAGAGAACGTTACTGGCTCATATAATTGAAAAATCCAGGGCTAGAGCAGGCTTCAGTCATGGCTGGATTCAGGGGCTCAGGGATACCATAT